>NC_064575.1:85256472-85583100 GCF_937001465.1 Orcinus orca
CTCTCTGGGTCCCGTGTCTCCTCACGGGTGCTCCTTAGAGAGCCATGAGGCCACCCCTGGGTCCTGAGACAGGGGGCCTGGTCTGCAGGGGTCCACACCCAGGCACGCGTTGAATGCAGCTGGCAAGGTGGCCAGATTACCCAGGGAAGCTCGGAGCGTGGCTCCAGGGCAGGCAGGGGCTGGGTGGACCTCGGGGGCTGTGCAGTGACTGGGCAGGAGCCCACAGGAAGCAGGGCTGTGGGCCGAGACCCGGATTCACACTGGGAATCAGAGAGATGTGTTGGGGGTAGACTGGCCAAAGGCCAGGAAGAGGCTGTCCTTCCAGTCTGGAGGCCGAGTCAGGGGTCTGGGGTGGGCTGGGCTGGGGTGGAAAGCACCACCAGCGGCCGTCAAGGGCGCCACCGTTTCTCAGGAGCCTCCTGTGTGTCCAGCGTCCCCCCCGGACGCTTGTCACTGTTTTCCCGAATGCTCCCATACCCCCAAAGCCGTTCTTCTTAGGGTCCACCTGAGGGAAAGGGGAAGAGCTGTGGGGATGGACAGGCTGCGGTTGAGGTGCCCAAGAGACCCCCGGGAGTGGGGCTGTCTGGGTCTGGAAGCCGGCGGAGCGGGCTGGGCTGGAGGTGAGAGGCCCAGGGATGGGCTGGGTCAAGAAGCCCCCAAGAAGGGGAGCCACACCTCATGCCCCATCAGTTCCCATCGGTCAGCCCCATTCTGACAACGGGCAAACAAAGGACCCGATCCCCTCGCCTGGGCCTCAGTGGCTGCCACGCATGCGACCCTCGGCTCTTCCCTTGGGTCTAACGGCCCCGGAGTTGGCTGAGGGTTTTGTGGGAATCATGATGAATTGGTTGAGAGTCTCACCAATTATTTAAACTCAGTTACTAGGAAGGAGGAAAAATGAGTCAGAGCTCATAGTGCGGCACGGGGCAGGGATGGCGTGTCAGGGGGCGGAAGGCGGGTAGGTGGCGGTTCCTCTGTCCTCCCCTCGCAGGGCCCTAAGAGGGCGCTCCAGCTGGGAGGGTGGGAGGGACCAGGGGCTGAGAGCCAGGAGGGCCTGCAGGAAGGGCCCCTCAAGTGGACACAGAACAAGCAGGGGGCGTGGAGAGGTCCTGCTTCAAATTTTCTTCCAGTTTTGTGGAGATTTCCCGCATAGGAGGTGCTGAGGTAACTGACTCCTGACCCTGGTCGCACTCTGAGCCCTGAGCCCAGCCACATGCTGAGCTCTGTCCCTGGTCATAGGCTGTGTCTTGAACCCTTCTCTCCAAACCTCCCCCCCCCAAAGAAATCATAGTCTGGCCACAGGGATGAGGTGAACATTCCAGACGCAAGTCTGGATTAATCTGTGCTCAGCAAGTCCAGGAAGCCATCGGCCCAGGACAATCCAGGAGGGCTTCCTGGAGGAGGAGGCTCAGTGGTGTGGAAGCTGGGCCTTGAGGGTCACAAAGAGCACCCAGCTTGGTGATGAGAAGCATGTGTGAATATGGGGCGAGAAGGCAGGTGGGGTCCGGGGCAGACTTGGGGAGACCCTTTGCACTGTACCTCTCTCCCTTCTCTTGTGCTTCCTCTCCCCTCTGAGGGGCTGTCTGCATCTTGGGGTTTCTGCCATGGCTGCTCTGGGCTCTGGGGCAGCTCTGGCTCCTGCTCTGCTGACCCAGCCAC
The DNA here is from genome assembly GCF_937001465.1 of Orcinus orca. Classification (NCBI taxonomy): domain Eukaryota; kingdom Metazoa; phylum Chordata; class Mammalia; order Artiodactyla; family Delphinidae; genus Orcinus; species Orcinus orca. Next base: position 85,258,132 of record NC_064575.1, read on the forward strand.
CTAGGGCACCCCACACACAAACTCTTAGAGTGAGCCCTGGCCATGCTGGCATCAGAGGGGCCTCTGGACACGGGACAAGATAGCCCAGTGCACTGTGGCCGTGGGGTCCTGGTGCCTGGAGGAAGAAGGGGGAGGGGGTTCAGGCCCAGCTTGGTCCCCAGGGACCCAGAAGTCCTGTGAACTCTGGTTAGCTCCTGGCGTTTCGCTTCCCACTCGGGGAGGGGCCGAGTCACGAGCCAGGGGCTACCCGAGGCTGCCAGAGGGTCCACGAGTACCCTGTCTCTCAAGGCCGCCTCTGCTGGAAACCCTGGGTCAAGCCCTGGCTCATCACCGATCCCCACGGCCGTTGTGGACCTGGAGATGGGCAGCTCGGGGCAGAAAATTAGAGGACTGTCCTTACCAGGAACATGGAACCACAGAGCTATTTATGGGGTGAAAGGGTGGAGAGTAGGGCTCTGAGTCCCCCCACCCCCATGTGGAAGTGGGCTGGGTGTCATCTCCAGGGAGCACGGTGGGGGCCTGGGCCGTCCGTCCCCCGAGAGGGTGGGAGGGAGGGCGAGGGGCTGAGACAGAGAGACAGACACAGACAGGTAGGGGACTGAGGACAGCACCAGGAGAGGTCGAGGAGAACGTTGTCAAGGGAGGGGCAGGTGGGTAGCAGAGCGCTACCTCTTCCCGTTGGGCCCTTTGCGACCTCCTGGTCTCATTTCCATTGAAGATGAGACACCAAGTGTCAGGGATTTTGAAGAACTCGCATCAAAGCAGAGCGGGCAGCTGGAAAGTCTCCGCCCTGGGGGTCAAAGGGCAAGGGAGAGGAGGGACTCAACTTTTTCCCAGCGTTCTGTCGGGGGTCCCCCAGGAGCTCCACCCTCCCAGCCGGAGCCCCTCCTTCTCTCTCTCCCCGCCCCAGGTCCCACGGCTTCCCACTGAGCACAGATCCGCCATCAGACTCTCTGGGTGCAGATCTGGGACTTTCCAGCTGGGTGATTTCAGGCACCTTAATGAACCTCTCTGTGCCTTGGTTTCCAAATCATAGCTACTTCGTAAGGTGGTGGTTAGAATGAAATGAGTTAATCCACGGAAAGCATTCGGCCACTGCCTGATAGACTGGCCATGTTATTCACCCGGGGCCCCACGAGGTGGGCAGGGAGAGGGCAGCGGGCACCTGTCCTCGGTCACTGGTGCCCTCAGCCTCCATCTGCCGGCTACACCTGATCTCCTGCCAGAGCGGGGTACCTGTCCGAGGTACTAACCCAGGTGTGTTTGGCTCTCCCTCCCTCTGCCTGACGTCTGGAGACCAGAGGCCCCTGTCTGCTCAGCCCCCTCCACCAGCTGCCTTGAACCTCAGAGCCTGGACGCCTGGTCTGGAGGTGCCCCAGCCCCACCCAGTCCATCCGTAGTCCTGCAGCCCAGGGTGGGGGGAGGCCTACAGCCCTATCCTGCGGCCGCCTTCTCTGTGAGCTTGCGTGGTGGGGCTGAGGGGCACGTGCCTGGGATGGAATCCTGGCTCCTTTCTCGGCTCTGGGAGATACGGGAGAACTCCTCCCCCTCTCTGGGTTCCAGTTTCCCCATCTGTAATGGGCGGTTGGACTCAGCAATGTCCAGCCCTAGTGCTTAGTTAATCCCATCATACCCTGCATGGGTGTGTGTGTGGCGGCCGTCTTGTGTCCCAGGCCCTGCCGTGGATGTGGGTCCTCAGGTACAGTCCTGGTGCCTGGGACTCACCCGCCAGAGCTGGCTCCATTCCAGGGTTACTGCCTCTGATCCAAGCGGCCGGGAATGCTAGGCCTGGAGGTGCAGGAGGGGTGGTCTGGGGGGTGGCGACAGAAGGCAGGGAGGCTGGCTCTTTCCCGGGACCAGGGAGAGGCCACAGGCCTGCCTATCCTTTGCCGCTCCACGTAGCACTAAGTACGGGGAGGTCCCAGGGTGGGGGTCCTTGCTGAGCCCGTCAGCACAGGATCTGTCATGGAAGAAAAATGTTGTTTTGTTTCTAAGACCTTTGCTTGATCTTATCTTGCAAGGTAGAAAAAAACCAAACACCAAGAAACCACAAAACAGAGCAAACAAAAACCAAAGGCGGCCAGAGAATGAGGTTTCGGGAGGGAGTCTCTGAGGGAAGGCCAAGCGGCGGGGGGCTGGCCTTGGCTGGATGCCACCGCCAAGCACGACCTCGTGCAGATTATACCAGCCAGCTTCGGCCACAGCCGTGGTGCGTAACAAAGTGCCCCCAACTTAGTGGCTTAAGACGACAAGCCTTTATTATTTCTCATGAGTCTGCTGGACGGTGTGTCTGATCCGATGTGTCTGAAGGCTTCCTTCTGCCCGTAATTACACGAGCGCGAGGGGACACGGGTGGGCACGCTAACGAGACCCGCCTGCTGCACACGCACCTGAGCAGAACCAACACGTAGGAGGCGTTCAACACACATTTGTTGACGGAAAAAGTTACTCTTTCCAGACTCAGCCCAAGGGAAGCCCTCCCTGATTATCCTACCTGGCCTGAGCCACGACTGCTTCCCGAGAGGCAGGGAAGCATGGCGGTTCAGAGCACAGACCTCAGAGCAGGCAGCCTGGGTTTGAATCCCGCCTTGCTCCTTCCTAGTTCCTCTGTGCCTCCGTTTCCTTATCTGTAGAATGGACAGTTACAACATGGGCAAAAGCAGCAGCCCCATAAGGGTGCAGCACCGGTGAGGGCTCGGGAAGTGTTAGCGCAAGCAAAAGAAGCCAGACACACAGGGCCACGTGTCCCACGTCTGCGGGGCATCTAGGTAGATCCACAGGGGCAGCACACAGACCCGTGGCCGCCAGGGGCTGCAGGGAGTGGGGATCGGCGGCTCGCTGGGCTGCAGGGAGTGGGGAGTGGGGATCGGCGGCTCGCTGGGTGTGGGGTTTCCTTTTGGGGCAGTGGAAATGTTTGGAACTGGATAGAGGAGGCCTTTGCACAGTGTTGTGAATCTACTGAAAGCCACTGAATTTCTCACTGCAGAATGGCTCATTTGACGTTATGTGAATTTTGCCTCAATAAAAGATTCTGGCAATTATGCTTCTTCACCAGACCTCCCCCCAATACTGACTGAGTGCCAGACTGTGCTGCGGACACAGAGGTGGACAAGACAGAGGCACATCCCACTCTCAGGGAGCCTACATTCTGTTTGTTCGTTTATTCATTCAACAAACTCCTGCACACGATTATGAAGGCCCCAGGACGTGCCAGCCCCCGGGGGGATGCCCTGCCTGCCTGGAAGCCGCCCCTGCCCGGTGTTTGTGCTGCTGGGCTGTGGCCCCAGCTGGACCCCAGGCTGCCTCACCTGCCCCTCACCTTTCCTGCTCGGGCCCCCGGGGGCTGGGCCCTTAGGGATGCTCAGAGGTCACCTGCTGGATTGAACTGAAGACAGCTCATCGCAGGCCAGCCATTCCTCCGAGATTCCCGAACCCCAGCCCCGTGGCTCCCTTCACGTGTCCTCCCCAGAAATCAAGGGGTTCGGTTGGGTGATACCCGGGGTCCCCTCTGGCTGCACCTCCTCTGGGCCTGTGCTGCAGTTCTGTGACTTAGCTCCACGCTCACACCTAAGTGTGCGGCGATTCTATTCCGGGCGTCTAGGATTCTGTTTTGATTACACGACTGGTTCCTGTGCTCCCATTATTTCATTCTATGATCCAGGCACATATTCCATTATTGTCGTCCATGAGTCTATGACTCTGCAGGTCCTGTGGAGAAGTGTTCGGAAGCTGGGCTGTAGGGAGAGGAAGGGAAGGATGGGGGGCCAGACCAGCAGCCCCATCGACAAATCCCGGGCTGTGTGTGTCAGGTGGGCTGTGCTGCACCTCGGGGCGGTTTCTGGGGCAGATGGTCGTCCTGTCACTGTTCCGCCCCAGGAGGGCAGTAGCCAGGGGCAGGGGGGCCGATGAAACCTCTCCGGTGGGAGTGGCGAGTCTGCACCCCGATGTGCTGCACGTCTGTGGGGTCCACAGAGTGGCCTTCCATATGCCACCTCTTCTGTCACCTCCCAACGTGACCACCCTGCCCTCTGGGTCCTGGGCCCTGCAGGCTCGTTCCACTCAGAAGGGATAAAAACCTCCAGGTCATTTTTCTGACAAGGTGAGGGAGGGGCTTGGTGGCCTCCCGCCCCGCTGTCACGGAGGAGTTACGAAGGTGGTGGAATCTGGGGCACGGGGCAGGCAGGTCCAGGTGATGAGGGTGGAGACCCTGGCGGGAGCTTCCCAGGCGGCTCGGGAGGGCAGGGTCCAGCTTCCAGGCACAGTGGGGGTCTTGCTCCCCTTGGCCACCAGCGGGGACATCAGGGAATGGTCCCCCTGCAGCCCGGCCAGGGCCCCCTTTTGTTCCATCTGCCAGTCCGGGGGGAACCACAGGCTGTGTCTCCTGCAGGGTCTGCGGGGCCTGCAGGAACCTTCTGTCAGTGGCCCCAGAGCTTTTCTCCGCGGGATCTCGGGCTTGGCTCCTTAGATCTTTGCCCGACCTCCATTTGGGCTCCCTTTCCGTTCCCACGTGGGCAGCATCAAGGGGGTACTGGACTATAGCAGCTTCAGGAAGCCGTTCTGACCTGGCGCCCCCGGGGCCGCAGTGATGTGACTTCCCTCTCGAGCCTCCATTCCCCCTCGCAGAGCCGGCGCCCCACCCAGCAGAGAGCACCACTGCCCATGCCTCCCTTCTCTCCCCCTACGGGACCCCCTCCTTATCTGAGAGGCTGTGCTCTCCTTGCGTGAAGACCGTCCCCCCTGACCAACCGACGCAGGCGGACAGAAGGCCGGCCCTCCGCGTCCAGACGGAACCCACACGGGAGCCACGCACAGCCCCGAGCTCCGAGGGCTCAGGCCGCTGCGGGTCTCTTCCTCCTGCCCCGTCCTGCCCCCTTCACGTGTCTCTCCCGAGAGCTCTCCTGCAGGAATCCCCGTGCCGGGGAGCCGGCCCCACGACACGGGGACCAGGGGAGGCCCGAGGAAGTGGCCTGGCAGGGCGGGAGGGAGGGGTCTGGACGTGGCTGCATAGCCTGCCGGTGGCAGGGCAGGCCCCTTCGCTGAGGCAGGGGGTCGGCCACCCCTGGCGACAGCAGTGGGAGTGCTGGGCTGGGGGAGGCCCAGTGCGGGGGAAGCTGGAGGAGGCAGCATCCCCATGCGAGAGCCCAGGAGTGTCGTAGCTACGAGGACCGAGCAGTTGTGCAGCTGTTGCTAAGAGCCATTGACGCACTGAAGAGAGAAAATGACAGGCTGGGGTCTGTTAATCACCGATTTAAAGCGAGCTGTGGGGGTCAGAGGCCTCCTTGGAAGCATTCGAAGAGAAACTCATTTCCTGCGTCGGGGGCAGAGCAGGTTTGGAGACTTAACACCTTGAAGGCGTTGGACCCCCGTCCCAGTTGGGGCCTGACAGGGAGGGAGGGGCCCTGCGGTGGGGGGTTTCTGGATGATGCACTGAGGCCCCTGAGGCCCCGCCCTCCCCCTGCTAGGAGGTTACTCAGAGGCACCAAGTAGGGCTGGTGCTCGGGAGACGGCCTCCTCGGATCTGCCCACCAGACCCACAGTCGGGTCAAATCTCAGAGGAGGCCACCTGAGGGTGCCGGGCCTGCTGGGGGTAGGAAGTTCCGACACACCCAGGAGCCCCAGGGCCCGGCCGGGGCAGCTGCAGGGCTGGGGAGGGACGCCGGGTGGAGTGGGGAGGCAGCACGGAACTGGATGAAGGGGACTTGCTGGTCAGGGACACGCTCCCAGGACACCCGACCTGGGTGTGCTCCTGGATGGCCCTTGGAAACTTCCAGTTAAACGAAGTGGAGGTGCCAGAACTGCCATGGTGAACCTCGAGGGAGGGATCACGAGGTTCAAGGAGGTGGGCACGCTGGGAGGGGCCGAGGCACAGCACTGAAGCCTGCTCTCCACGCTGACCAGGACCGCCCTGGCGCCGGCGTGGCATCGCGGAGAAGATGGCAGGAGCTAATGGCGGGGGCTGCTGATGCAGCTCTGGGCGATAAGGTCCCAGACGTCAGAGGCCAAGGCAGCACCTCCCTGCAGGAGCAGGTGGCGTGGCCCCCAGGACACGGTGCTCCTGGGGCAGGGTAGTTGGGCTGCCAACAAGAAACTTGCTAATAAATGAAATCTAAAGGGATGCAGGATGGTTAAGCAGAGGCAGATGTCAGTGGCCCGGCTGCTCGACCCCCAGAAGTTCTCAGACCCTGAGCCACTCACATAAGGGTGCCCCAGCGGTGGGCACTGTTATACACGGCCGACGTCTACGGTAGGGCTGCCCACCCTTCCCAGAGGGCCTGTGGCCGCTCTCTCGGGAACTCACTCATGAAGTGGGGGGGGGGACAGGAGTTTGGAGGGTGTCAGTGTGCAGTCAAATGGTGCTGATACCTGGGTCTCCGAGCCCCATCCCAGCCCCTGTAGAGAAGGACCACATGGGGTCAGGCACTAAACGCGCCCTCACCTGTGTCCATTCTGCCATGGGTCCCCGCACCTGCCTGCCCGGTGGTCGTTTCCTTGCTTTCTGAGTATGGATGGCAAGGGGCCCGCTTGGTGGTCGGTGGAGGCTGACGTTGGTTGCTCGCCCTCCCTCCATCCCCACCCTCGGAGACCCTGGCTGGACGGCCCCTCCTGCGCCCGCTCTGGCCCTCTGCGCTCTGTGCCGACGGTGGCTGGACCCGCCTCGCTCTGTAACCACGTGCTTCAGCACCTGCCTCGCACGGCTGGCAGGGCAGGCTCGGCTTCTTTACCCTGTCACCCACAGCGGATGCCATGGGAGTCACCAAGTGTTGACTGGTCCCCCCACTGCGCTTTGCCCTGACGCATCCCCCGCCACGTCCGCATGCCCCTGGACTGACGTCTCCCTCTTGGACGGTGGCTTCCAGGGCTGGACCCGGCCCTCAGCCCCTACCGATCGGGACAGAGCCATGTCACCTTCAGGCGTGTCCTGGCACCCCGCTGGTCATGTTGCCCACTGTCTGGCTTGCTGACACCTCAGCTGCTGGCAAACTGAAGTCCTGAACACTTCAACCTCCTAAAACATCGGGGTTGATTCAGGGCCCCCTGTAATTTGGAGTTGGAGCCCTAGCTTAGGGGTTTGTGTTCGGGGGCACATGTGTGGGTGTGCGGATGGGCATCTCGGTCCCTGGGCACTTGACCGCCTGAGCTGGAGGCGTCTCCACCGGCAGAAGGAGAGTCCTGAGAGCCGGGTGTGCCTTAGCTCTTGCCCAGTCCTAGCTCGGCCCGTAGCCCGGCCCGTGGGAGGCCCCCGGGCACTCCTGTGGGAACAGGGATGTGGCGGGGGCTCAGTAAGCGTGCGCGTGGCTGGCAGGGCCCTGCTCCCTCGGTTTCCTCATCTGCGGAGTGGGTGTGCAGGTTCATAGCCCTCGCCTGCAACGTGAACTCAAAGGGCGCAGGAAACAAGCCTCTGTGTGCTTGCTTCGGTGGCTACACGGCCTGAGCCTTGCGCTGGGGGCTCTGTCTCAGCCCAGGGTGCGAATACTCCTGGGTTTTGCTGCAGAGCCGTCAGTGTGTGTGTGCCCACTGGGCTGCTATGTCATAAGGGCCAGCCCGCGTTTCTTTTCTAAAATCTAAAACATGCCATATTCACGTTCCTCTGGGCCCAGAGTTCGGACTAGGGATCACAGGTGTGAAATAACAGTCGTCCTCCACGGGCAGCGGGCTGAGCTGGGGCCGGCGGGGCACTGACGGGCGCCATCCCTGTGGCCACCCTCTTTCCTGTGTCCCCGCTGTCAGCGCTGGCGGGCCCCTCCCTCAGCCATCTCTCGTCCCTGAGGCTGCCTCTCTCAGGGACCTGGGCTGCGGATGTCCAGCGCGTGACCACAGCCTTGTCTCTGAGACCTGCAGGAGCAACAGTGGACTGCCAGAGACTCAGTGCTACTCTCCATGCTGGCGGTCCGAGCCCCTCCTCCGGGGGCACCCCAGCCCCTCTCCTCTGGAGATAGCCCAGCCCCTCTCCCAGCCCGATGGAGACGTGGGTGCTCTCATCCCCTCCTCCCCGGGGTTCACCCCACTTTCCCATCCCCCTGTGTTGGCAAGACTGGACTCTTCACATGATCCCGTGAAGGGGATGCTTCAGCCCTGGCTGACCAGCGGCACAGAGATGAGTTCTGGCCTTTTGGGGGGTGAGTGAGTCCTGCCCCCAACGTGTTCTGCATCCTCCTTCCCCCGCCTCCACTCAGGGCCTGAGTTCCTCACCCCAGACACGTGTTTGTGTGTGTTGATTGGCTCAGCTGAACGTGTGTTTCTGAGGCCAGTGCCTGCCTCCCCGTGTTTGTGAGTCCCAGGGATCTGCTGTCCTCCTGTTCCCACACCTCCACCTGCAACTCTGTTTTCTCGCAGCCCCAGGAGGCTCTGGGATCGGCTGCTGCCACCTCCCTGCGGAGATGGCTTGTCTTTCCTTTGTCTTTCCTTTCACACCAGCCCCAGTGGGGTGGCGAGACCTACAGGGCTCACACCTTCCGGGAGTCTGCTGCTCTGATGTCTTCTCACCGTTTCATAAATCTGATTCTCTCCCTCTACCCAGGAAGCCTTGCCGCCTCCATGGCGACCTCCTCTCTCGGAACCCTGGGGACCCAGCACATCATTAATCATCGGGACTGGGGAGGTGCCACCTCATGTCCCGCTGGGAGCGGGCGGGTCCCGCAGTGGCCACACTGCATGGCTACACCCGTGGGTGGATGGAGGAGGGGCCGTGAAGATTGAAGCCTGTGCCCATGGCCACGTGGGCATTGCTGCTCCCGAGTGTCAGGCCTGGTCTTCCAGGAGACCCCAGCTGTCCCCAGATGGCTCTGTGCAGGGAGGTGCAGACTGGGGAGGGGACCCCAGGTCGTGGGAGCACGCTGGAGGCAGCATCCCGTCCCAGGCACCCGGCAGGGTTTCAGCACTGTGGGAGTTTGCTCTGTAAGGTGGGAGAGGGCACTGCAGGCTGAGGGACCAGCTTGAACAAGGGCAAGGGGGCGGGGCACGTGTGTGTCCATCCACAGACACTGCAGGACAGCCCTGGAGGCATCCGTGACTGCCAGCAAGAAGGCTTGTCCATGTGGGAGGACCTCAGTGACGGGAGGAGCCCCCGGGCAGGGCAGGGTGTGACTGTGGTTTTAGCTGGGGGACGGGCTGTGGGAGCGGAGGGTGAGCGGAGGACACGGGGGCGGGGCCTGCGAGAGCCCAGTTTGCAGTGGGGGCTCAGCCTGGCCTGGCCTGGGCCACCCCCCTCGGTCTCTCCTTTGTCCCCATTCGTGCCCTGAGTCCGGCTGGAAAACAGCGTGTTGGGAGGGGGATGTGGGCAGGCTTCCGCAAGCGGCCTGGAGGGCGTGGAAGGGGAGAGCCTCGGAGGCCAGCGCTGGTGGCTCGGCTGGCCTGTTTTCTCACCCACAGGAGTGCTGGTGGCTGCCACAGCCTGCGTTTTCGGAGCTCTTCTGCCTGAGTGGCTCTTTCTAGCACCAACATGCCAGGTCCCAGCTCGCCAACTCGTCGTGACCACCCAGTGCACATAGCCCTGCTTCCACCCCCTTTTACAGACGGCAGCCCGAGGCATCACAGCGGAAGAGCCAGCACGTGGCCCCGTGTTGTCTGGCTGCGGGTCCTGGGCTTGGAGCCCCGCCCTAGAGGGGGGCCTTAGGCCTCACACAAGGCCAGCACACGGGGAGAGCTCGCGTGCCACCTGCAGGCCTGTGTCTTCAGGTAGTGGGGGACCGGCCCGCAGAACACACGCTCCCTGGAACTCAGAGAGGCAGACCCGAGGCTGCGCACACCCTCCGTGGGACCTGGGTTCCGGCCTCCGCCCTGCACGTGTTCCCTGTGAACCCTTAACGTCCCCGAGCCTCAGTTTCATCATCTGAGCAGCGGGTCTGCTGGGGTCTGCCAGCTTGCTTGTGGGGAAGACACTCAAGGCAGCTAAACAACCGCACAGACCCCGTCCAGAGCGGGCGCGGGGCAGGGGAGTCTCCGGCGGTCACCTACAGCAGGGGTGCACGCCCTGTCAGCGCCCTAAGGGAAGACTCCCCATTCCTCTGCTGCCTGGCGGTGCAGGGGCTGGGCGGGGGCTTTATTTTTAGAGCTGGCTCTTGTTTGGGGAGGGTATTGTTGGCTGTGGCCCCAGGGAGTTGATATGAGAGCAAATATTACTGTTTCTTCTCAGAGGCATCTCGCAGCCTCTGTCAGAAGCTCCCCCTTCCTGCTAGAATTCTAGACCTTCCTGCTTGGAGGCCTGACAGAGGGGGCCTTGTCCACTCTCTCAGGGGAAGGAGGAAGCCTTGGCCTGGGGGTTTCCATCCAGCTCTGCCTGGACACACGGGTCCGCCGCTCCCTCTGGCCTCAGTTTCCCCATCTGCTGCGTGTGAGGGTGGATGAGGGGGTCTTTCCTGGCCCTACATCTTCACGGCTGCTCCGGTGGAGCTGACCCTCCTCCCGCCCTCAAGGGAAGAAGGATGAGGCAGCGACACTTTCCTCCAGCTGATCTGGGGGTGGTGCGATTTGCATGGATATGCCCGCAGATTTCATAAAGGCCCTATAGCTCCAGGCGTTTAAGACGATTCCAGCAAACAAATTTTGCTGGACAAAATGCCTGGGATTGTCCTGGACCCCAAAGGCAGCTTCACTGAGGACTATCCCTCCCGGGTGTCCTGCAAGCCGGGTCTCCTGCATTTTGTCACCTGGGCCCCTAGTCCGTGTGTGGGGAGCTGTCAGGATGGAGTATTAGGGTCCCCTGGCTTAGCCCAGGCCATTGGGCTCCAGGGAGACCTTAGGACTTGAGGAGGCCTCCCAGCAGTCAGGGTGGCGGCGGATTCTTGGGTGCCGAGACACTCTTGTCCCTGCAGAATTCCTCACTCAGGAGCTCCCAGCGGGGAGAGAGATGCGCCCTTTCATTCCAGTCACAACTGTGCTCCTGCCCCCTTTCCTTGTTCTGCTCCCCCCATTCCCACCTCGGAAAGGACCCCCTTCCTCTGAGCCTGGAGCCTGGAAGGCCCCTGACCCACCTCCTTGCCTTGTCAGTTGTACCCCTAAGTAGCTCTCACCGTTCACATTGTGAAGCTGATCGCACCCCCTTTGTAAAAATCCCCCAAACAGAACAATAAAACCCAGATATCCTGCAGCTTCTCCCTGCTCTTGGAATAGAGGCAAACTGCTCTCACGTCGGTCTGCCAGGCTCCTTCCAGCTCTACCACCTTCGCAGGCAGCCTGAGCTCCAAGCCTCTGTCCTCCTCACCCCTTCAGTCCAGCCTGCTTCCCCGCTGCATGGGGCATTTGCCCGTGCTGTTCCCACGGGCTGCCGTGCTGTTCCACCTGCCTCTTCCCCTGCAGGCTCGGCTGGGCCCCCATCGGAGCCCCTCCTGGAGGGGCTCCATCCCCTAGGTTCTCACACTGTGGCTGTGCTTCGACACTGGAAGGTGTGCAGTGAGCTCCACGGGGCAGGGACCAGCCCTGCCCTTCGCTCCCTGCTGTGTCGGCACATAGTAGGTGCTCACTGGATAAATGAATGAGTGACTATATGTGCGATTCCTACCTTTGTGCCAGACGACCATGCAGATGCGGACTCCCTGATGCCAGGGCTGCGTCTTCCCTCCCGGGATGGCCCCACAGGGCAGAGCCCGGCACACAGTAGGGCCTGTCCCAATGCGAAGGGAGCCTCTGCAGACACTATTGGACCCAGCGGCACTGTTATTGCGCTGCAACCTGGCTGACAGGTAGAACCGGGGTGGCCAGGGCCAGGTGCGAGCAGGGTTTGGCCCGAGGGAAGCCCTGATGAGAGATGGAGTTTGGACTTTCTGGAGGAGGTGATGTCTGAGCTCCTTGAAATATGAGAAGGCATGCTACAGGCTGGGGAGAAGGGGATTCCAACTGAAGAGATTTTCTGTGCTAAAAGAAGGGTGGTGGCAGAGGGGAAAGGGCTCCAATTTGCGAATTCAAGTGCGAGCGGCTGTCACAGTCCCTGAGACCATGATGAATGCGCCCGAGCTTGCAGGCCCAGCTCCCTCGCTCCCCAGCGATGGTGATTTATGATGGCTGAGATTTTTCTTAAGCAAGTGGTTTTTGGAGAAGAAAGAAAGGTCACAGCCAGTTAGGACGTACATATCTTATCTTGTTCTCCACCCGCTGGCAGCTCCCTCCGAACCTGTCAGAGCCCACGAGAGTGTCTGGTGTTGGCTACGGGAATGGGCGTTAATATCACAGAAACAGAGGCAGAGCAGCCCGACGGCACACCTGGCTGGTCTTTTTCTTGAGGTTGGTGGCAGGAGGGGGATGGCTCCCAGCAAAGCCCTACGGCTCAGATGAGAAAACACAGGCTGAGCTGCAGGCAGTGCTGCTGTGCTGGGGGGCCCGGCTGGAGGTAGGGGAGAGGCAGGTGGGCAGCCTTAACAGCCTGGCCTGGCAGACGCTGGTGGTGGGGACTTGGTCCCGGTCCCGGCTGCAGCCAGGTAAGCCCTATGCGAGTGACAGGAGTGCTTTGAGCTCTGGCTCGGCTCCCTTCAGGCTGTGTGGCTCTGGGCAGCTTGTTCACCTTCTCTGGCCTTGGGTTCCTTGACCATCAGAATACATATAACATAAAATTTACCTTTTCTTTAACTTTTTATTTTATATTGGAGTATAGATGATTAACAATGTTGTGTTAGTTTAAGGTGTACAGCAAAGTGAATCAGTTATACATATACATGTATCTATTCTTTTTCAAAATCTTTTCCCATTTAGGTTGTTACAGAATATTGAGCAGAGGTCCCTGTGTTGTACAGTAGGTCCTGGTGGGTTATCCATAAAATTTACCATTTCTAAATGTACAGTTCAGTAGCATTAAATGCTCTTCATTCCACCTGTGTTGTCTGTCTGGTTATAGTATATCTCTCACCTGTTCTCGGCTGGATCCAGTGCCCAGAATGTGCAGGACATGTGGTGGGTTCTGGACTCCCATCCGTCGTTAGATGAAAAGGGATGACGTGGAGGTGTGAGGGTGAAATGAGGCACACCTGGAGTTTGGGGTACAGTCAGGGAGGCTTCCTGGAGGAGGTGGTTCCCTTCGGTATGTAATCTCCCTACAATGTAGGCTGTGTCCCCAGAATTGGGCCCCAGGAAGACATGTGACAGGTGTAAAAAGAGGAGTCTGCTTGGGCTTCCCTGGTGGCGCAGTGGTTGGGAGTCCGCCTGCCGATGCAGGGGACACGGGTTTGTGCCCCGGTCCGGGAGGTTCCCATGTGCCGCGGAGCAGCTGGGCCCGTGAGCCATGGCCGCTGAGTCTGCGCGTCCGGAGCCTGTGCTCCGCAACGGGAGAGGCCACAACAGTGAGAGGCCCGCGTACTGCAAAAAAATAAAAATAAAAAAAATAAAAAAAGAGGAGTCTGCTTAATGGATGGGTCACGTGCCAGGTTTAACCAGGCTGTGGCAGCTGTAAGAGAGGATGGCAGTATTAGGAGGGAGGAAGGGATGCCCCCACCATGCCCAGAACCTCATAACAGCACCGACATCCTTGCTGCACTGTGCGGGGCTCTGGGCCCTGGAGAAGCATGAGGCGCCCATTAGGACAGGGCGGAGCTGGGGTTGAATTGTTTTTCTGACTCTGAAGCAGATAAATCTGACTGAGCATCTGGGGGCCTTTGGTACCAGCCAAGGGAGGGGACAAGGCCTCAGCATTCAGGAAACAGGACCTTGGTGGGGGGGGCTGGCCCCGGTCCAGGCAGAGCGGGACCTGACCAAGGCCTGCACGCACTGCACCCTGGAACCTGGCACGTGGTAGGGGCGAGTCATTTGCCCTCCTGGCTGCCTGGAAACCCACCTCTTGGTTCCGGGCCCGGCCCTGGGGCCTCAGCGCAACCTTCACTCTCCTGCTCCCCTTTCCTGCTGTCTACAGCTTTCACCCTGTGTCCTCTCTGCTCTGGTCTGCCGGCCCGGCACTGCCTTGTCCCCTTGTAGTGACCCCCTAAAGAGACGTGTCCACCTGGAACCTCTGACTGTGACTTTTTTTGGAATAAGGGTAATGGCAGATGTAATTAAGGTGAGCATCTCAGGCTAAGATTGACCTGGGTTAGTGTGGGCCCTAAGTCCAGTGATGGGTGTCCTTACATGAGACATAAATGGGAGACACAGACACACACAGAAACCATGCGAGCACGGAGCCGGAGATTGGAGTGATGGGGCCACCGGCCAAGGGATGCCTGGAGCTGCCAGAAGCTGGAAGAGGCAGGAAGGATTCTCCCCTAGAGACTGCCGACAGGTCACGGCCCTGGCAACACCACCTTGATTTTGGACATCTGACTTCCAGAACACGAGAGTATACATTTCTGTTTTTTAAATTTTTAATTGTGGTAAAATACATATAACATAAAATTTACCATTGCTAGGTGTACGGTTCAGTATCGTTAAATGTTTTTACTTTGCTTTGCACCCATCACCGCCATCCATCTCCAGAACTCTTTTCATCTTGCAAAAATGAAACTCTGCCCCCGTTAAGCACTAACACCCCCCTTCCCCCACCCCCAGCCCTGGCACCCCCCGCCCCCCGCATTCTACTTCCTGTCTCTATGGATTTACTAGTCCAGGTCCCTCATATAAGTGGGATCATACAGTATTTGTCCTGTTGTGACTGGCCTATCTCACTGGTCCTCAAGGTTCATCTATGTGGTACCTGTGTTAGAACTTCCTTCCTTTCTAAGGCTGAATAGTATTCCATTGTGTGGATGGACGACATTTGTTTTATCTGTTTATCCATTGATGGGCACTTCAGCTTCCACCCTTCGGCTATTGCGGCTCACGCTGCTGTGAGCTTGGGTGGTCAAATACAGATTTCTGTCCTCTTCTGTCACCCACTGCGTGGCTATCTGCTACGGCAGCCCTGGGAAGTGGATGCAATGGCCCAACCCAGACTGCAGGCGTGACACGGCGGAAAGGGCAGGGGCTTCGGAGGCGTCCATCAGGGTCAGGGTCTGGCCAAACACCTCGGGGAATGGGTACCGAGCCTCACAAGCCCCAGTCGCTGGGAAGTGGGCGGAGAGAAGCCAGCGCGACGAGGGATTGGAGCTGCTGGCCCAGGGCAGGTGCTGGGATGCGCGGGTCCTCCAAGCTCCCTTGGACCCTTGCTCCTCCTTAAACATACACGTGTGGTCCAAGTGCCAGGCCCCAGGCACAAGATGGCCGAGGACAAGGCCCGGTCCCTCCTGTTCTCGGGCTGCCCTTCACTGGGGAGGCAGAAAAGCAGTGAGATAAGGAATCCCCAAAGGTGATGGAGACAGAGAGCGAGTCAGTGGCCCATGCAGAGGGTGTCTTTAAAGAGGTAACTGAGTTAAAGTGGGGTCGTTAGGGTGGGTCCTGATCCAGTGTGATTGGTGTCTTTACAAGAAAAGGAGATCAGGACACAGACACACACAAAGGGATGTGAGGACACAGGGAGAAGACAGCCATCTGCACACAAGGAGAGAGGCCTTGGGAGGAGCAGCCCTGCCGACACCTTCATCTTGAACTTCCAGCCACCAGGACTGGGAGACAATACACGTCTGGTAAGACTCCTGGTCTGTTGAATTTGTTACGATGGCCCGGGCTGACCCTTACAGCTGGGGGTGATTCTACAAGATCGTCTTAACCTTGGACGGGGCCTCTTATCTGTTCAGTGATGTGGAGGTTTTCCAAGGTGCTCAGCTGGGGAAGCCCATGTCCAGAGGAGCCATTGAGGCCCAGAGGAGCCGGTCACCAGCCGAGGGCCACCAGCACGTGTGCTGCGACCTGAGCTGAATGAGACCCCAGCTGAGCACTCAGACACGGCCTATGTGCACGGAGGGTGCACGGGGCTTGCCCCTGGCCAGGTCTGCAGAAGAAGCAGATGCTGCGGATGGCGGGCTGGGGACTCTGGATGGGGGTGGGGGAGAAGAGCCGATGCAGGGTGTTGCAGGAGGGCTTGAAGGCTGGGTTGGGTTGAGGTGGCCTCAAAATTCTAGGGCAAGGCTGGGTTTGGGGTTAGAATTGGGATTGAAGGGACGGGTAGTTAGGGGCAAAGTTAAGGTTGAGGAGAATCAGGGAGGCCAGGCAGGCTGTCAGGAGTTGGGGACAGTCCTGGCTGGGCTGAAGCCACAGGTTGGGGAGCCTTGGGGTTGGCTAATGTTTAGAGATAGGGTGAAGACACGTTTAGGTTTACGGGAGGACAAAGGAGGGGAATTAGGCACAGGTGGGCCAAGGTGGAGCCCTCTGCCATGGAGGGCCGACCTAGGTATGGATGAGAGATAGGCCAGAGCCCCATGGATTCTGGCTGTCTGAGCTGGGCTGGACCTGGTGTGACAACCAGTCACCGTGGGAAGCCCTACTCTCTGCAAGGCTAATGCTGGCTTGCAAGGTCCTCGGACACTGAGCTTGCTTCTGCCCCAGGGCCTTTGCACCTGCTATTTCCTGCCTGAGCACCCTTCCCTAGCTCCTCACTGGGCTCACTCCTCCCCTGAGTTATGTCACAGCATCTCTGAGGACCTCCTGGCCCAGACGGCACCTGTCTCCTTGTGACCACGTTACTTCCCATCCCTGACCTCACTAGCTCCATTTGAGATGTCTCCCCCATCCAAACGTGAGCTTCTGGGGGACAGGGGCTCTGCTATGCTCGGACTCTCTATCCCCGGGTCTAGGGCAGTGTTGGGCACCCAGTAAGCACTCTATAGCCATTGTTGAATCCATCAACTAAATTCTGCATTGTTCCACAAATGTTTATTGAACTTTTTCTCTGTGCCAGGCACAGGTCTCTAGGTCCTCGGATGAAATGCAAAGATGAACTATGCCAACGTGGTCCCTGCCCTTGTAGAATTACATTCTAGTGAGGAAAGTCAGACAGTAAAGAAATGAGTAAGTCCTCATGGCAAGTCAGATGAAGGGGATTGGGGTGGAGAAGCGGTTTCTAGGAGGTGGTCAGGAAAGGCCTCCCTGTTTTGGGACCTTGAACCAAGTGGGTATGAGGGTCCCGGGATGAGGGGTGACCTGGGGGGGCAGGGAGAAAGGGAGTGGAAAGGGGCTGGTCCCAACGGGAGGCTGCACGTGTTGGGCGGGACTCGGGTTCAAGTACTGCTCATCCATGGCTTATGCTGTTTCCTGCCTGGCCTCGGAGTTGTCATCTGTGAAACGGGTCCACAGAGGCATGGTTTCCCTGGAGCTGACCCAGAAGCAGGGAACAGAGCATCTGCACCTTGCAAGCCCCAGTGAAGACTTGCTTCCCTTTGCCCTTTTTTGGTGATAATTATAACCCTGGCAGCCTCTTTTGTTGCAGCCTCAAGGCAGACATCTGGGGTGTTCAGAAGCTCCAGGCTTCCAGAGTCTGTGTTTCTGCTGCCCACGACCCTCTTTCCTGGCACCAGCCCAGGGTGGGAAGCTCATGCATTTCCTGCCTGGCTGAGCACCAGCTCGTCCTGGACTCCTCCCACCCCCTCCTCTCCCCTGTGCTTTAGCTTCCTTCCCCACCTGCCCTGCAGGGTCTGCCAGCAAAGGGGCACGTGACGGTTTCTGGATGCTTCTGAATTTCAACGTTCATTACTTCCTGCTTTGGGGGGGGCTGTCTTTGGCCTCAGGGCAAGAGCTGGGCAGGTGGTGCCCTCAGCTGAGGCTCCGGAGCTGCTGGAGGGGCACCTGGCTTGTCTTTACAGGGGCAGCAGGCCTGGCCGCCCCTCGTGTTCAAGCAAAGGTGAGCTGCAGCTTCCAGAGGCTCCTAGGTCCGGTCTTGGTCCTCTTCAGGTCATGGACTCCCAGGGGAGGTTGAGGCAGAGAGGCAGGGAGGCCGGGAGGCCTGCTGGGCTCTGGTCCGGCTCCCACCCAGGTCTCCAGCCCCCCAGCACACAATGGGATCGCAGGAAACAGGAGGGGCTTTTGCTGGTCTGGCCCAGTCTCCATTTCTGCCAAGGAGACTGTGTCTTGGAGTTGGAAGGAGGCCACTGCCAACCCCCACCTCCGCCCCCGCCCAGACTCCCATGGGTCTCAGCTGCGGAGGCCCTGCTCCCTCCCGGGGCCGCCCGTGGAATCCACGTGGCTGGGTTACCTCCCCCACCGGGTGGTTCCTCCACCTAAGATTGTCCAGGTATCCTGTCTGCCCTGCTGCTTCCCTCCCTCTCCCTGGGCCATCCCTACTGCAACTCAGGATAGGCCCTGGGGGGTCAGGGAAACCTTTCGAAGCCCCCAGGCCCATGGGGAAGACAGAGACAAAATTCCTAAACCGAGTGAGGAACGGCCTCCAGAGGTGGGGCAGGAAGGCGGGTGCACATTCCTGCCTCCCCTGATGAGCTGGGAGCACCTGGAAGCTGGCGGTGGTCAGGGTGGTCCCTCCCTGCCCCTCCCAGCTCCCCGGAGCTCCCGAGTCCTGCCTCAGAGGCACCAGAGCTGAGTGGTGTTCCTTCTCCCTGCAGTTTGGGTGTCACCCAGCTTGGGGAAGTGAAGTTTCGGTCGTTCATTTCCTCAAGCCGTGCTGGCTTCCTGGTGGTTTTAAACCACTGTGTGCCCGAATCCCAGGGCCCAGATCCGTGAGCAGCAGCCTTGGGGCGGCCTAGAGCCCTGTGGCTGGAAGGAGCGTGGCCGCGTGAACTGCCTGGCTGTGGATGGCCCACTTGGTCGTGTAGGTTGGGACAAGATGGTGGGCACTGCCTGGCCATAAAAACACCTGAATGGACTGACTGCAGACCCCAGAGTTGAGCTAAAACTTCAGCTACTGATGTTAAAAATAATAGCATTTAGGAAGAGGCGGGGAGATGCTCTGCTCCGTGGGCTTCTCTTCTATTTTTTGGGTGCCTTTTATTGATTTCTGCCCTAAAATAGTGCTTCCAACATTTTAAAATAGAATCCTAGACGAAGGGATCCCAGACTGGGGATTCAAGTGGAAATTGACGTGGCTCTTCCTAAAATCACCTTCAAAACAAGACACGCAGCTACCCAGGTTTTTCCGTACTCTCCACTTCCTTTGTAGACCCCCGTCTCCACTTTTGGTCTAAAAAAGCCACTCGGATAATTGCTCATCCCAGTTTCATCATTCTGCTGAACGTAGATTGTTTTCTCTTTTCTCTGTTGCCGGCTGTGGTCGGAGACGGAGCGATGCCCTGGGTCAAGAACCCCGAGTTGCCTGTGGAATCGTGGTCTCAGCTTCTGTCCTCACCTGGAGGTCCCTCCACCCAGGTGTCCAGGTGCCATGCAGCAGCCGCGGGCTTCCCCCCTCCCTCCTTCCCTCCGGGCAGCACCTGCTTCCACGCAGAGGGCAGCCTTTGTGAAGCCCCTAAGGCCTTGGGGAAGACAACCTGGAAATGGGAAACGCCACTCTGGAATTCAGGTCCCCAGGGCAGCTTCCTGTCCCAGGGGCCTTACCCTTGTCCTGCTGCTGTTGCTGCTGGAAGGTGTCAAGAGAGGGAGACGGAGGCCTGGGCAGGCGGTCACAGCCCTCATTGCCCGCAGTGGTGGCCAGGCCTTGGGCGAAGGCGGGAGGGCTGAGCTGTGCCTGCATGGTTCACTCACAGAGCCTGCCTTCTGCAAGATTCTGTGCAGAGCAGCTGCCCCGTGGACCCTCCTTCCCTCCACCCTCGTACTGGGGCTCAGGAACCACCCGCTTCCTGGTCCCCGGCCTGGGCCGAGCCCCCTGGGCCTTACTTCTGCTGCTGGAGGCAGCGTCTGGCCCATCTCTGGGGGGTTAGCACAGGCCAGGACGGAGGCCGTGGCCTCCTCAGGGGACCCTCTCTGGCTCCTTCAGGGCACATGCAGCCCCCACGGGGGAGCCGGCCCTGGGCCCCTCCGCACTGCCCCCCTCATCAGCAGCCTTGTTTCTCCAGCTCTCAGTGCACTGAACGGGGTAATTAGCCCGTCAGCTGGGACCACATTTTCTGAGCAGATGCCAGTGAGAAGTTAGTTGTTCCGGAGCTGGAGTTGCAAATCTGCAGACTCCTTCTAAAAAATGTGCACGGTCCCTACTTCTTCCTCTTCTCCGGCTCCTTTCTGCCAGCTGATTGTTAAGGGGAGGAGACTGCAAGGCCGGCCTGAGGTCGCTTCCCACTCGCCAGCCGAGGCTGCTGGGGCCAAGGGGCCAAGCAGGACCCCAGGGCCGCCCCGCGCGACCCCCAGCATCTTTGTGAGGCCTGCGGGGTGCCGGCTGGCCTGCGTTCGACTCCTTCAACCACCTCCCGAAGGGCAAGTCTCGACGCCTGGTTATCAAACGTGACTTGTCCGGGTCAGGGTGGCCCTTGACCCTTCACTCCAGGTTCTTCCCAGAGCCCAGCCCTCTCTGGGATTTTGATGAGTGAGACCCCAGGGCAAGCCTGGTCCCTCCCCACGGCTTCTGACCCTCAGAGGGAGCCGAGAACTAATCAGCGGGTTGACTTGATGGCAGCCATAGAACCAACAGAAAACCCACGTGGGTGGGAACAGTGCTGCGGGTATCAGCTTAGGGACCTTGTCAGCCATCTGGGCCGTGGCATCCAGTAGCTGGAGGTCCATCCACGGCAGCGGGAATGGACCACAGAGTCTGAACTCAGAAGGGTCCTAGAGGGGCTGAGAGGAGGATGTTGGAAAAACCGGCTTGCCGTCAGAGTCCCCCACCCGCGTGAGGACCTGGTGTCAGATACTCTGCAGGAAGCCCTTCCCAGCAGAGCGCGTGGTGAGCGTGAGCCCGTGGTGGTTGCCGCCCACCCCTCTCTCGGCCAACAGTCAAGCTCCGGGGCGGGGGTCCCGGTGCTCCCTGTGGGGCCCATGGGGGTCCGGCAGCGACTTTCTCTTCCTCTGCGGCGGAGGCATGGGAGGTTCCATTCACAGCGGCTGCTCGGGCCTTTGCCCCGTCCGTCCTCGCCTGACGCCGGGGCAACAGAAAGTGACGCTGCCTCACTTGACCCTCAAGAGCCAAGCTTCCCGGTTGGTTGCTTTGAGCCTCAAGGCACTTCCTACTGCCGGCAGCCTGCATCTTGCTTGCACTTGGCCCAGCTCCCAGATCCCACTGGTTTCTCCTGCCTCTCCTGTCTCCTCTTCTCCATCGTTTCTGTCTCCTTTTCAGAGCTGCATTCAACTCTGCCACAAAATAGACCGGATCCCCGCTGCTCAGAACAGGAGATTTTTCTCCCCGGCAGTGGGAGGCCTGACATCTTATTAGAAACAGCAAATGACGTCGGTAGGACATCGGGTCAGGTGCCGGAGGGGTACCAGCCTCCCCCTCATGGGGGCGCTCGGCCTCACCGGAAGGGCCTCGGGCTCTGTGGGTACATGGGAAGCATCCCGTGGGCGTCGTGGAAGGCTGAGCAGGCATGACGCGTCAGAGGGCGCTATAGGACGTCCCCCCTGCTGGAGGATGGCAGGCAGGGAGTGTGAGGGGGAGGCCACCGTCCTGTCCTCCCTACCGCCCCACTGGAGCCCGAGGCCCTGCTCAGCTACTGGGGTAGGAGCGGAGCTGGGTTCACCCTGATGGGGCGGTGGGTCTGACATCAGCCCGGATGCTGCCCCAGGCTCCTCCAGGGTCCCGGCCTTCTGATCGCTCCACCAGCCAGAGCTGAGATGCCTGTGTCTCGTCCCCATCCCCCAGCCAGGAGAGAGGCGGGGGCCCTGCGGTGCCTCCACCTTTGCCGGCCTCGGAGTCAGAGGACAGTTGTGAGGCAGGGCGGAGAGGGTGAGGCTGGGAGCTGACGGGAGGGGAGCAGAAACCGCGGGGAAGGGGGGCTGGTCTCGAGACGGTGCTGCCTGAGCCCTGCCTTCCCTGCTGTACTCCTCCCGGCTCGAGTCCACAGAGAACAGCAGCAAGGAGAGGTCAGGCCCCCTGTGACTGGCGGGGCCGACTCCTGAGCCTGGGGTGGTGGGCAGCAGGCCGAGGGACTGAGCCCCAGGTCTGACCTTTCCCCAGCTCAGCTCTCAGCCCCGCAGCCAGCTGGTCTCTGGCATCTGACTCTCATCCACCCAACTTGACAGACATTAATTGCGCACCTACTGTGTGCATTTGTGCGCGCTTGTGAGAAGACAAGAGAAGGCGGAGAGGCTGTGCCGTGAGCGAGAAAACGTCCGCAGCTGGAGGGGGAGGTGGCCTCGCCCGGCGGGTGTCAAGGAGCGGGGTGGGGAGGTCGCTCTCCCCGTGGGCGGGGCCTTGGGGCACACAGCCACCCCGCCCCGTGCCGGGCCCGCCCTTAGTCACAGCAGCTTAGGGTTCCCACTAGGGTCACCATACAAAATATAGGGTTCTAAGTTAAATTTGAGTTTCAGATAGTCAGTAAGTCATTTTCAGTATAAGTATATCCCATCTAATATTTGCGATATAATTATACTGGAAATATTGATTATCTGAAACTCAAAATTTCAAATTCCTGTAATTTTATTGGATAAATCTGACAAGCCTGGCTCCCTCTTTGGGAAATGCAGGAGGAGGCTGGGGAGAGAGGAGTTCCCTCTGAGCCCCCTGTGCCTGACCAGGAGGGAGAGGGGCTGGGCAGGGGGTGTGAAGCCCGGCACGGCACGCCTGGAGTTTGGTGGGTGACCCTCGCCAGTGTTGTCTTAGACTAGTCTGTGGTCCTGGGGGGAGGGTCTGGCCTGTAGTTAACACTTATCCCCCCATAGGGGTGGACCTCAAATCTTGGTGGCGGAACAGATGAGTGAATCTTCCTTCTGATTTAGCCGAGCTGCTTCTCGCACATTCTTCTGGCAATCAAATGACTCCGGGTGTTTTTTCGCTGCTTTGGTCACCAGCTTAACCGAATGTTGACTACCTTTTGTCCATTGGATGGAGTGGACTTGCTGCCGTGGCGTTGGGGCCCAGGTGACCTCCACTCCCCTGTCTCTTGGTCGCCCCCTCCCTGTTCCCGAGCCAGCCTAGGTGGGAGGCCCGTGGTTATAGTGATGGAGTCGTGTCATCAGCTGTGTGACTGTGGGTGAGTGGCTGCCCCTCTCTGGGCCTGGTTTCTGGATCCGGGGGTTGGATTGGATGGTCATGGGGATTCTTCCCCTTCTCAGTGATACCACAGTTACCAGCCAAGCTCTGCACTTGGATGTGGCTCAGACATGCAGCCAACAGCAGTTTGCTTTATGGAGCCAGAGGTCTCAGGCCTTCCGCCTTGGAGGGGCGGTTATATTTTAATCAGACCAGTGAAAGGCCCACAGTCAGCATCAGATCTAAAAAGCTGCTTCACCAGGCGGCCTCCAGGCCCAGCACGTCTGCAGGCCAGCCGGGCCCGCAGGTCAAAGACAGGGCTCTGGGCAGGACAGGGTCAGGGGGCAACGAAGAGGAGCTCCCGGGGTTCCAGAGCCTCGTGGATTTCAACAGGTCCATCATGACGAGGGGTAGATTCTCCACCTCTGTTTTTGGAGTCAACCTTATGTATGAATGATTAATAGTTTTTTAAAATTACACTGCTCATTCATCTCTCAATGGATTAAATATTCCTTAATACTTACATTTTTCTGTTATTACCATGACCTGAGTTACAAGAAAGTCTTCGGACGTTTGGAAAGAAACGTTTGATACAGGAGCCTCCAAAGGGGGCTCCAATGACACCAGAGATCGGGCAGGCGGGAGGGATGGCTCCCGCAGGGTCGGGTCCTGGCCGTCCTGGGAGTGATGCACGGCACAGGGGGCTTCAGGAAGACCCCTTGCTCTCTGAGGCAAGGGCTGCCGTGCTGCTCACAGGAGACTGGTGCTGTCACAAGGCGTCCTCTCTGGGCTGCCCTGGATCTCCCAGCACCTCTGTGGCCCCATCCTCCTAGTCCCAGAGAAGGGAATCAAGCAGGCGGAGAGGGCTCTGAGCAGGCGGCCAGCAGGTTGGCCACAGGCTCGCTTCCTCCTGTGGTCCTTACTGCCAGGGCCTTTGTGACACCTGGAGCCTTTTTCTATGAAATCCTTCCTCCCCCCGAACAGCGGGAAGAGGTGTGAGTCACATGCTCACTCTCGGGCCATGTGACTCCTCTGCACACAGCCGGGGTGTGATGCCCACCCCCCCCCCCGCCCCCGCCCCCGACTCCCAGAAAGCAGCGGTCTCCAACCAAATCAGGGCTCATGGCCCCGGGGCTGTGTAGGACCACTCATCAGGCAGCAGGTGTTAGAAGCTCTGTTTAGGAAACTGTGAACTAATAATACCGATGCAGTGATGCTCGTGTGCCGTGGACCCCAGTGGAGGTCTGTGTGCCGACAGGCTGTCTGCACCACCCACTCCCTCCTTCCCTTGCAGTGTAGAGCGTGCCCTTTGTGGTTTCCAAGTGCTTACTTATGTGATTTTCTCATCGTGTCCTCTAGTTATAGTTAACTTAACCTTCACAAAATGAACACACCCTGAAAACCATCCTTCCCTGAAAGCCATGTACCTGCGACCCTCTCCCAGGTACATGGGTCCCTGAATCCCCCTCCCTCTTTCACAGCAGCCAATAGCACTGGAGGTGGGGCTGCCCCATCAGGGTGGGTCCTGGGTGACCACAGCGAAGAGATGCCCCGTCCTCCCCATCAACCTTTGCAGGGCACGTAGAGACAATAAGAAACAAACTCCTGAGATCCAGCCTTGCTTAAATCCCACAGCCAGACAGGTAGCACTTGGGTATTTATTTTAAAACATAGACTTTAATTTTTAGAGCAGTTTTACATTCACAACAAAATTCAGGGGAAGGTAGAGAGATTCCCCATATGCCCCCTATTCCCATAACCTCCCCCCTTATCAGCAGTCCCACCAGGGTGATGTGCTTGTTATAATCATGAACCTACATTGATTCCCCATATGCCCCCTATTCCCATAACCTCCCCCCTTATCAGCGTCCCCACCAGGGTGATGTGCTTGTTATAATCATGAACCTACATTGATTCCCCATATGCCCCCTATTCCCATAACCTCCCCCCTTATCAGCGTCCCCACCAGGGTGATGTGCTTGTTATAATCATGAACCTACATTGATTCCCCATATGCCCCCTATTCCCATAACCTCCCCCCTTATCAGCGTCCCCACCAGGGTGATGTGCTTGTTATAATCATGAACCTACATTGACACGTCCTTGTCACCCGAGGTCCATAATTTACGTTAGGGCTCGCTCTCGGTGTTGTGCGTTCTGGGGGTTTGGACAAGTGTATAGTGACATGTGTCCACCATTATAGCACCATCCAGGGCAGTCCCACTGCCCTGAACTCCTCTGCTCTCTGTCTGTTCATGTCTCACCTCTAACCCCTGGCAACCACTGATCCTTTTGCTGGCTCTGTGGTTTTGGCTTTTCCGTCATAGAACTGGAATCGTTCAGCGCGCGCCCTTTGCAGATTGGATTCTTCCGCTTCATAACATGAACTCAAATTTCCTCTGTGTCTTCATAGCCTGATAGCTCATTTCTTTTTAATGCTGAAGAATGTTCTGCGGTCTGGAAAAACATTCATGGCTTCCTTATCTACTCACCTATTAAAGAATGTGTTGGTCGCTTCCAATTCTTGGCAATTATGAATAAAGCTGCTATAAACATCTGTGGATAGGCTTTTGTGTAGACATAAGTTTCCAGCTCCTTTGGGTAAATACCAAGGTGCACAGTTGTTGGCTCGCATGGTAAGATCATGTCTAGTTTAGTAAGACACCACCAGACTGTCTTCCGAAGCGGCTGCGCCGTCCTGCGTTCCCACCAGCAGTGAACGAGGGTTCCTGTTGCTCCACAGCCTCGCCAGCGTTCGGCGGTGTCCGTGTTCTGGATCTGGGCCATTCTAACGAGCGTGGGGTGGTCTCTCGTTGCTGCTTTAATTTGCATTTCCCTGATGTCAGATGATGTGGAGCATCTCTTCACGTGCTTACCCGCCATCTCTCTGTCTTCTTTGGTGAGGTGTTTCTCCAGGTCTTTTGGCCCATTTTTTAACCGGGTCTGAGGGGTCCTTTGGGGTTGGGCTCTGTCTCTCGCCACCAAATTAAGGACCCGGCAGCTGTGGGAGCGGTGCTGAGGCTTCAAGCCTGGCCCTGCCATGTGGCGATGGCTGTCAGCAAGACACCTGACTCTGCTGAGCTGCACCTTCTGCTCCTGGACACTGAGGCCGCCAGCGCTTCCTCCCGCTGCAGGACAGATGCCGGGGCTTGGGTGAAGGGTGGAGATGATTTCTACGAAAACGATTTGGTACATCATGAATGGTTAAAGGTGCAAACGACCCTGAGCTTGCTTTATTCATTCCTTCTGACCATCCACGTAGAGGGCTCACCGCGTGTCCTCTTACAGTGACCCGTGCTAGGCAACAGCCCCTGTTCTGAATGCCCTTCTACCTCCCCTGTCACCTCTGCCCCTCCCCCTGGCCGCCCAGTTTGCTGGGATCTTTTCCCATTTTCTCCTACTTCAAAACCCAGTTCACATGTCGCCTCCTCCGGGGTGTCTGCCAGGGCTCCTTGCAATTCCTCATGCTCCCTGCACAGCGGTTTCTCTCGTGGACGCTGGCTCCTTCCACCCCCCCACCCCCACCCGGTCAGCTCACGGAGGGCAAGGATGGGTCTTGCCATCTCCCTATCCCCAGGGTTGGGCTGGCATGTGATGTGCGTTCGAGAAACGATTTGAAGTGACCGAACACAAAAAAAGGAGTTGGGCACAGATGACAGTGGGACGTGCTCTCCTTCCTCCCCAGGGGAGGAGACTTGGCAATTACCGAGGACCTTCTATGTTCAAAGTGCTTTCTCCATGTTGATGTGGGTCTTTGTAGCCAAGCCCAGAAGCCCATGTTGGTCTTCATTTGACTCGTGGGAGGCTGAGACTGGGGAGGGGAGGTCACACAGCGAGTGAGGATCCACTGCCCTGTGGCCTGGGCCAGCAGCGATGACTACGTAGCCAGGTGTCCCCACCCCGCCAAGCAAGGATGGGCTCACTAAGCCTTCGGTGGAGAATTCGCTGCATCTCTCCAGAGGCTCCCAGGACGCGAGGCTCCTAGGAGCGCGGGTCTGATATCCGAGAAGTCGGTCAATCACAGAGCACCCCCCAGGCGGCTGGCAGCGGCCCCTCGGCTGTCAGTTTAGCAAACTGGGGTACAATCTGGTTTCAGGGATGCCACACAGGGAGACAGGGTCTCTGAGAAGCCAACTTGAACCCCTGTGCCCCCAAAGATAAAGCAGAGCAGCTAGCGTAGAAGATGAGCACGACGCCCCCCTCGGGGTCCAGGCCGGCGTGGGACCCGGAAACGCCAGGGCGCTGCTCTGTGCTCATGCGTGACTGTCCGATGCGCTGCAGGTGCTGTTCCTGGCTGCCTTGCCGATGCTCACAGCCGTGGAGCCGTGGCTGCTGTGACTGTCCTGTGTTCCCTCTGTAGTCCCCCTGGGGACTGCAGATGCCAGGCCACATCTGAGGGGCAGCTGGAGGGAAATCGGCTGGGGCAGGACTGGCCGGGTGGGGTGTGGGAACCTGGGGGCTGCAGCACCCAGACTAAGTGCTTTCTGGCAGAAATCTTCCCAGGGGACATCTAAGCACCCACCAAAAATCCGAATCCTGAGCAGAAGCTGCCAGGACAGCTGTGGAAAGCGGCAAGGGACTCGGGGTGCCAAGCAGGGTGAATGTTCCCGACGGGGCTGGTGGGTGGCATTCATCATTGTTGCCAGGAGGTTTTGTTTATTCCATGTGGAGTCCTGGGGACATGGGGGTAAGAGCCCTGCGTCCCCTTCCATGTGTGACACCAAGGTCGGGACCTCTCTGGGAACAGCTCTCCTCTCTGTGAGATGAGGGGACACCTTAAGGAACCCCCTGCCACGATAATGTCCCAGGTGGTCCTTGGAGCAAAGAAATGCCCCTGGTGACACCTGCCTGGTCCTAGAAGAGCCTGGCCATCGCCTTCCACCTGGACGAACCAAGGAAGGAACCTGGGGTCCCTCTAGCCCTGGCCTCTCCTGTGGGAGCTGCTTCCTGGAACGGGCTGGGGGGTGCACAGGGCAAGCTGGAGACCTTGACTCAGACCCAGCCCTGCCTCTTCCTGTGTCACCTTGACTCATTGCTGTGAGCCCGAAATGTCCTCCTCTGCAAAGTGGGGGTGAAGAGCCACAGTGGGGGGATGGTGCAGAGACAGGCACTGGGAGACTGTGCACTGGCCAAGGGGAGCAGGCCAGCAGTGGGCACCTGCCGGCTGGGACACAGAGGGGGCCTGGTGACCGCAGGTGACACCCCAGCTGTCTGGGGGAAGCACGGTGGCTCCAAAGGCCGCAGAAGACTTTCCGTGGCTCCTGTGCTGAGGGTCTGCGTGGATGTGGCCCCCTCCCCAGGTCCCTCTGATAGAGGCGGGTCAGAGGGGACAGAGGGGCAGGCGCGAGCAGCAGTCCGGCTGTGCCCCTAGCGGTGGCTGGAATGGCTGGCCCCTGGCATGGGCAGCAGTAAGTGAGGTGATGCCTCTGGCACCCACCCAGAGGGCAGAGATCGGGGGCCCCTCCAGGTGGGGAGTTCAGCTGGAGTGACCGAGGCCTCCTCGCCCAGGGACCCCACTCAGAGCATCTCCAGTCTCTCTTCTCCTTGGCAGCCCTCATTCATTCCTCAAAATCCTGCACCTCGTGGGTGTTCAGTAAGCATCCCTTGACTGAACTGAACCAGAAGTCAGGGGCTCCAGGCCCAGCTCTGCCGCCTGGTGGCCCTGTGATTGTGGGCGTGGCAGAGGACAAACTTTGGGCAGTCTTTCTGAGCCCCTGTGGTGGACCAGGCTGGGGCTCCTAGGGAAGACAGGAAGGGCTTTCCGGGGGTCACCAGAGGCTGACTGGCTGGGGCTGGACATCCCGGGGGAGGGGCTTCCATTCTTCCATCTTGGACTTTAGAGCTTGTGTTACCCGCCCACCCAGCCCCTCCATCCAGCGCCTGAAGGGCACTGGGAACCTTCCAGCAGGGACTGCGGGGGGCTCGTCCCCCAAAGGCAGAATGCCCCTCCTCCTCCTGGCTGAGCTCCTGGATGGGGCCCCTGCCTGCCACTTGCCCCTCGGTGGCCTTGGGAGTGGCCCTCAGTTTTCTCCAGGTGTGAGACAGGCATGGCCATCTTCGATTTGGGATTGTCAGGGAGACCGAGTCAGAGGTGTGTATGAGTGTCTGGCTCGGGGCTGCTGCCTTGTGACCCCTCCCCAAGGCCACCTGCGGCTCTCAGTGTGCACAGCAGCAGCTCTCCCAGTCCACCCGGGTAGGGGATGAGGGCAGGCAGAGGGGCCCCCATGGCCGCTCTGTTTGGTGTCCACATCGCCTGGACACCATGGCCATCCGCTTAGCTGTCTTTCTCAGCCAGGGCTAAGCCGCCCTGGTGCCTCGGTTTCCCCTCTGTCTCCTGGGCTCCAAGAGGCCGAGGGTGGGGCGGTACTGGGCGCCGCCCTCCCAAGTGGGTGTACCTCTGCCACACGACCCACCCAGCGCTGCCCATTTGAACCCCTCCCCCTCCCCCAGCGCCATCTGGAAACCAGGCTCTGAAGTGAGAAGAGGAGAGATTAGATATTAATTTAATTTGCTTCGGGTTCTAATTGTCTGGAGAAACTTCTTATGCATTAACATTAATTTATTTCTGCTTAGGGCCAGTTACGCTAATTCAAATCCGCCTTAAGTATTAAAATGCTGATATCGTGAATCAGATAATATAACGGAGGGAACCAGAGGAGGTGAGAACAGTGGGAAGAGGCTCTGCCCTTGATGCCTCCAGCCAGGCGGAGGACGAAGGGCCAGGGCAAGGGAGAAGGCACCACCCCCTCCCTGTGACCTTGAGCTTGGCTGGAGGGACCACAGTCGCACCTCTCCCTTCCCAGGGCCTGGGCGTGGCTATCGACCATGCTGTCACCACTGCCACCCACCGGTGGACAACGGTGCCCGCCCAGCATGTCACACCACCATGACCCACAGTCTGTGGTCCCACCCCGTCACCACCTGCCCTCCCTCAGTGTGACAGCCCTGGGCTCCAGGCTCCGTGCCGTCACCTGTGGGCTGTGATCTGCCCAGTGTCACCTGAGGGCTGGGCTCAGGCTCTGGCCTGTCGTGTGGGATGATCCTGGGGTGTGGTGGAAAGCCCTTAATCAATGTCGGACGTGCTCCAGGGGCCGCGGAGTGTGACACGCTGTCAGCTCTGTGTCTCTATGGCCGTCACCTCATCTCCCCTTCATCTTCGCCATCCTCCGCTTGTCGCTTGGCTCCCCTCTGCCCTTGGGTCCTGGCCTGGGTGGGCTTACAAGGGGTCCTGGGAAGGTCTGTGTGAAGGGTCAGTGGTGCAGGGGCTGATGCAGCCACGCTGATCCCAGGGCCTTGCTGGGTGGGTGGGGTCTAGAGGCCCAGGCTCCTCCAGGGAACGATGCTGCCCTGGGTCCAACCTCAGGCCTGCGGCCGCCACACACAAGAACTTCACGTGCAGCTTTGCCCTGGGCCTCCCTCTCGCCCGATGGCCGCTTCTGCAGACTGAACTGGGTCCAGTTCCTGGCTGGGGCTGCTACCCCACACCTGGTACCGTCTGGCTCCCAGGTAACGCGGGGCCTTTCTCCTCTGGTGGACACGCTGTCCGCTTCCCATTAGCTGATGATTCCAGGCCGGTCCT
This sequence comes from Orcinus orca, assembly GCF_937001465.1. NCBI lineage: Eukaryota > Metazoa > Chordata > Mammalia > Artiodactyla > Delphinidae > Orcinus > Orcinus orca. Next base: position 85,288,515 of record NC_064575.1, read on the forward strand.
CCAGCAGCTTCTGCACGTGGGAGGGCCTCCCATTACCCATGGCAGCACCCGCAGCAGAGCCGGCCCAGGGCGGGGAGTGAGGGGAGGGCTCTCAGCAGGGGCTGGGCCCTGACACAAGCTCAGGCAGGTGCCTGCTGAGCCCCTCAGTCCCAAGAGCAGGCCCCGCATTCCTGGGGGCTCTGACCTGCCAGGCTCTATTAGGTCCTCACACACCTGGCCTCCAGCTGCGTGGCCCCCAAGTCCTGTTCTCTGTGCGGTTGTGACCCCTCGGTGACGGCTCCCAAGCTATGGCCTGAATTTTCTGTCCCCAGGACCCAGAGTAAATCCTGGCACGGACGAAGGGCTCTTTTCACACTGTCGGGGTGAGGGAACCCCCTTCTACTAGCCAGAGGAGGGAGGTGGGCACCCCATCCCTGGAAAGGTCAGCAGGCCTGGTGCCACTCCTGGTCCTATGGGCACAGGTGCCTCCGCTGAGATCCGGGGTCTTGATCTCGGTGCCTGGACCCCACAGAGGGCTGGCTTGTGTCCTCCACGCCCCAGGCTGTTCCAGGACAGTCCCTGCAGGCCCATGGCCCTGACCCTCCTCCCAGCACTTTTCAAAATCTCCTCCTCACTGCCCCCATGAGTCTCTGCTGAGCACCCCATGGCGGGACCTCCCAGGGCTGGGGGAGGCAGTATCTGTCTTCCTCCTGCACGGCAGAGGCCTGGTTCCAGCTTAGAGCACAGGCTCTGCAGACGTGGGCCCCGGCGGGGTCCTCAAGGCTCCCTCCCTCCCTCCTTTCCTCCCTTCCTCCCTCCTTTCCTTCCTCCCTTCCTTCCTTCCTTCCCTGATCAAGTCTTGGCCAAGTGTCTGCTGTGAGCCTGGTCCTGTGTTAGGTCCCAGGGATCAGAAGTGGGTTCAAATCACTGCGCTCAAGGAGGGGACAAGAAGCCCATCACGAGGGGTCATGAGGCCGTGCGGGAAGGCATTACAGGTGCTGTAGACGGTTTATGAGGGGCTGGCAAAGGGAGGAGGGCCGGGTTGGGGCAGGGACAGAAGCAAGGTCGGCGGAGGGCATCTGCTCCCATAACCGAGTCACCTTGCAGGATGGCTGGGGCCTCCCTCAGCAGCCTGTCAGACCTGCAGGCGGTGGAAGCGGGCTTGGCTTCTTCTGTTCCCCGTGCCCAGTGCAGGTTCGGGACCCTGTTCGTACTTTTGCATGGATGACTGGATGAATGAACGAGAGAAAGAATAAATGAGTGAGTGAGCTGCATGGAGTGACCACGGCGAGGGCTCTGTCCCCTCCAGAGGAACGCCGAGATCAGGGGACAGGCGAGGGCTGGTGGGCCTCCGGAAGAGATCCTGGACCTGCAACCAGATAGACCCGGGTTCCACTTACAGCCAAGTCTCCCACGGACCGAAGGTCGTGGGCCAGTATCTGGTGCTGCTTGGGGCCCATTTCCCCTGTCCGGAGCCAGGATGTTGCCAGAGGGTGTATCTGGCCCTGAGCCTGCTGCCGGCAGAGCCTCTTCTCTCCAGATGAGGTTAATGAGGGGGGTGGGTGTCAGAAGGTGAGGGCATGGGCGTGGTGGGGTAAGCCCTTGCCCAGCCTGGGGGGCCCATCTGGAGTCACACCCCAGTGCTGGTGGAGGCAGCAGAGCGGCTAGCGGACAAGCTCCCCTGGAGGCGCTGGTGGGGTCTTGCCCTGACGGGCCCCTTGTGAAAGGCTGCACGGCTTTGGGCTGGTCAGTCCACCTCCCTGGGCTTCAGTGGCCTCACTTGTCACGATGGCCCGGGGGATGGGCTTCTTGTAGGTCGGGCCTGGGCTCCAGAGCCCTTGACACTGCATCCCACCCACGGGCAGGCTGTGCCCTCTTCCGGGGCCTCGCTCCCGGGCTGGGAGGTGCTTGCCCAGGCTGTGCCCGGGGCGGGCTGCGTCCTCGGCCTGGGGGCGGCGGGAGCGGTGCCCCGCTTGCCAGCGGCTGGGACTCAGGAGGCATTGACAGGCTGAGTCATCAGCAGAGGGGAGGGGCCGTCCCCAGGCTGCGGGATGTGCGCTTGCAGCAAAGCTGACTGACGGCCCATCCTGGGGGCCAGCTCATGTGCTCACTGCCCCCTGCCTGCAACCCCTGCCCCCGGGGCTGCTCTGGGCAATCCTGGGCCGGGGGAGACTGCTGGTCTTAGTATCCCACTGCACAGATGGATGGACTGAGGTCCAGTGAGAGCTCATGGGGGTAGACAGGATGAGGACCCAGGACACACACGTGGGTCACCCACCTGCACGACACCATGAAGAGGCGTGGTGGGGAAGATCATGCAACCTGGCCTGTCTGCTACTCACAGCCTGTTAGGTGTGCGGGCAGAGTCAGGGACAGAATCCAGGGCAGGTGGGAGAAGAAGAAGAAGTCTAGGGCTTGTGCCGCTGCCCCAGTAGGTGGAAGGGTGTTGTGGATTCAGAAGGTGCAGGCCGAGGCCCTGGGCGCAGTGGCACGGTGAGGAGCTCTGAGCGGCAGGGGTGGGGTGGTGAGAGCTTCACCACTTTTAAGAATGATTCCATTCCCTCGTATCTCCTCCACCTGCCCAGCCTTGCTTTTCCACGTGCATAATGGGCAGAGTCGAGCAAGCTCTGTTTGGGGGTCTTTTCCAGTTCTAACTGTGTATGACGCCAGAGTGTGTATGTTGAATCAGAGCCTGGAACATACACGTATATGCTCACCAATGACCTTGGATGGTTGGATCAGAGACAGAATGGGTGGATGAATGGATAGAGGTGTGTGGATGGGTATGTGGGTAAATATGTGGATGGGTATGAGTGGATGGGAGATGGGCTGGGGGGTATATGGATGGATGAGAAGATATGTGGATGGATAGATGGGAAGATGGCTGGAAGGATGGCTGGACAGATGGGTGGATAATGGGTGAATGGATACATAGGTAGGTAGGATGATGAATGAATGAGTGGGAGAATAAATGGATGGATAGATGGTGGATGGATGGGTGGGTGGATGGATGGGTGAGTGGGCAGGTGGATGCATACACGGTGGGAGGTTAGATGGATGGATGAGTTGGTGGGAGGGTGGATGGGTAGATGGGTGGGAGGTTGGATGAATAGAGGGAAGGATATGTGGATGAATGGGTAGATGGGTGGGTGGATAGATGATGTCTGTGACCTTTCCAGTGCTGAAACTTTATGTTCCCTCTGCTCTTAGCAATTTGATATTTGGTGGGTTAAGTGCACAGCAAAGGCTCTGGACTGGAGCTTTTTTTTTCATCTTACAATCTTCACATTTTTAATGATTAAAGCAATTTCATCTGAAAATTCTATTAATATTTCGGTTTGTTATTTCCAGACCAACGTTTGAGCTTATTCAGGACAGCGAGCATTTGCTCCTAAGTGATCTCATTCTTCAATCCCACTTACCAAACTCTGTCCCATCCTTTCTAGTCTAAAGTGTAGCGTAGAGTCTGAGGGAGTGGTCACCTTGTGTCTTTACTGCTGACATAACATGGATGAAACGCCATCCCAGCCGTGCACGGATTCTACACTTGCTTTTGTTTCCAGCAGCCCCCTTCATCATCGGGAATGTTAGCCTCCTTCTGGATTGAGCTTTTGAGCTCTGGCAGGTAGAAGCCCTGGGCTTAATTTTCATCCTATCACTCTGTCACCTTGGGCAAGGTGCTCACCCTCTCTGATCTCCTGCTTCCAGCCTTCAGAATGAAGGGGTTGGCGTCATTGGCCCATAAGTTTCCTTGCTTTGGTAAAGTTCTGGGAGTGAGTGCCTTGCGCCCTCTGCCCTCTGCCCCTCCTCCTGCCCTCCCCGCTGGGCAGAGGCCCTTTTCCTTCTCCCTCCTTCGAGCTCAGACTCAGGCCTTCCCAGGGGTGGCAGCTCAGGGGCCCATGGTGAATGCCCGGCAGGGGCCCTGCTGTGACGCCTTCTGGAGTGGGGCCCGTTGCTGCCAGTTCCCTGGCAGCATTTGGACAGGTGCCCGGCCCGGTTTTGAGTTGTCATTTAAGTGCTACGGGAGGCCGTCTGTCTGCATAACCTCCCTGTCTGAGGACACAGCTCCCTCCAGGGCCCCAGACATCCACCATCTGGCAATGGTGGTCAGTGCTGACTAACATAATATTGTAATTATTCTTATTTTGGGAAAACTGAAGTGTCAACACTCAGCTGGGGGCACTGTGGGATGCTTTGTCCCCTCTGGCATTTGCCTGTCCTCCCACTGCCCTGCAATCATCCCATCAACTACAAGGATGCTGGCCAAACTGCAGGGCATCAACAGGACAAGTTAGAAAAAAGAAGAAAAGTTGACATTTCCTCTTGATGATTCTAGAATAACAGTAATAATAACAACACCAGTGCCGTGGCTAAGAGCCAGCCCAGGGGCTCTGGCGTGTGTACTGCGGTTACCCGGTGACCTTGGGCCTCAGTCTCCTCTCGTGTACACCAGGGAGAATATGACCCCTCCTAAAGTGGTGGTGAGGATAGAAAGAAGGAATGTCACTAAGGGTCAGTGTGGTGCAGGCCACGGTCTTGTCCACAATGAGCTCATTGCCCCTTCCTTCCTGTCTGTGTGGACGCTGCATCGTATGACCCTGGCCCTCTTGCTGGGCCTTGAACCCAGTTCCTAGGCCTCCCTGGGGCCCAGGCACAGCGTGGACCATCACAGGCCCAGAGACCAACGTGTTTGATGGGAAGGGTTGGGGACCAGGAGAACGGCCACATTCCCGCTCTGGGTATAATTTCTCATTTGATGAATGTGTGTGGGAGGGTTTGCATTAATGGTGTTTCTTAGGTCCCTCTCAGCCCCTGCGTTCTTGATCTGAGAAGGGGAGGAGGAAGCGTGCATCAGGCCGTGCCGGAGCCTCTGCTCCAGACACGCAAAGTGGACGCAGTGGCAACCCAGAGCAGCCCTGGCGACTCCCCAGGGTGGACACCTTCACTGTTGTGCGGTCAGGGCAGGGCTCCAAGGGGCCGGGGGCACAGCCGAGGCCCACGGTGGGATGTGAGGATTCCTGGGGGCTGGTCCTGGCTGGCGAGCTGGGAAGCCGGGGTCAGCTGCTGCCGGAGGAGAGGGTTGGCCTAGAGATGGCAGAGGCTGGGCGGTGCCCCAGCTGGGCGTGAGTTTCCTCTGAAGGGCAGTGGCTGCTGCCGCCGAGCCCCATGGTCCAGTGGCTGAGCTTGGGTGTGTGGGGGCACCCCCTCCCCTCCTTCCGGGCTGGCTGCTGCTCTGGGTGACTCTGGCCCAGCCACCGCAAAGTCACTTTCCTCCTTGGGCCTCCACGTCCCAAGGGCGCCAGTCAGGGCTGGGAGGCCCCCGCCGGGCACTGGGGCTCGACCCCCGACCGCTGTCTGGGCGAGTCGGGGTCCTGACTCCTGCAGGTTTAGAGGTTCGTGGGAGCGGAGGCCCCGTGAGGCCACAGTGGGAGTTCTGGGGGGAGCCAAGCACGGCGGAAGGGCCCAGCTGCCGAGCGGGCCTCATCCTTTCCTTCCTGCCCACCTGTCCCGGGAAAAGCAGCCCCACCAGCCCATGCTTTGAGGACGGGCTTATGCCTTTGTTTTTATGACTCTTCTTTCAGGGGAAATGGGACAGACAGGCAGGGCCTGGCCTCGGCTCAGGTCGGGGAGGGAGATGTCGTGGCTCGAGCCGTCGTGGCCCCAGTGGTGAGTCTGCATGTGTGCTGTCCACGGAGCGCAGGTCACCGGCAGGAGGAGGGTATGAAGGATGGGAGGCGGAGGCCGTGAGGCTCCATGGGGGGAGGTCAGGGGCTTTGGGCTGGAGAATGTCTCAGGCTCAGGGCCCTGTCCAAGCGAGGCTGTCGAGGCCCAGGGAGGAGCAGGCCTTGCCCAAGGAGAACCCCCCCACCCTCCACAAGCCCAGGCATCTCCGGGTGAGGCGGAGAAGCTCTTGGTTGGCTGGGGTGAGGGGCAGAGGGTCCTGAGGCTGTGGCCGCCCTTAGCTGGCTCTCGGGGTCCTGGGGTGACTCTGTACCCTCTCCTGGCCGCAGAGTCTGACCTGAAGCCCCCCTGAGCCTGTGGAGGGAATTGCTGCTACTCCCCACTCACCCTTCCCCCCGCTGTGGACCCGGCTGGCCCCGCTGGACAGGATCTAGGGCTGTCCCTGTGCTGGGCAGCTTGGCTGCCGGCCAGCCTCTGGGTGGCAGTGGTGGCCCAGCTTCCTCCCCACGGCCCCGCACTGCCTCAGGTTCTGCTCTTTAGGCCCTGCCGGCCAGTGGCCATGGGCCATTTCTGGGGCTGCCTTGCCTCCAGGGCAAGGGGAGGCTGGGGCCAGTGGACAGGGAGGTGCGGCCGCAGCAAGACTCCCATCTGCTGGAGCTCACGGCAGTTCTGCGCCGCACACCAGAGGGTCCACACAGTCCATTCCATGGCCCCTCTGTCCCCGAGGACTCTACCCTTGGCCCCAATGGAGCTGACTGAGCACCTGCACCTTGTTCTGCGTGTGCTCCCTCCTGTCCCTGGCACCGAGCTGTGCCACTGGCATATCAGAGGTCCTTCGAGAGTCAGAGAACCTTGGAGAATATTCGATGACATTCATGCCAGGTATGCCTGCAGCCTCAGCTTGGATGCCTCCCATGACGGAGGGCTCACTACTTCCTGCTCCAGGCAGCCCACTTCACACGGGGACAGTCCTAGCCTGTTTACTGAACAAAGGGCTACAGATAATCATGCTTGCTGACCACCCGCCCCCCACCACGTGGGAGGATGGGACGAGGCAGCCTGTGAAGGTTGCTGAGAGCACAATCTTTCCCTTCCTCCCTGCTTTCTTTCCGTTGTGAGAATTTTGCCTAAGACCAAACCAAAGGCTTCCCAGCAGGCCCTGCCTCTCTTCTGGTGCAGGGGTTGTGAAGAGTGACCCTTCTGGCCAGTCAGGGCTGATGGCCGGCGAGGGGAGACGCTTGTCCACATACACATGTACAGCAAGACTGCCGCTGTGAGCTGGGCCACCCCAGGGAGCACAGGGTGCAGTCGGGAAGGGTGGCCTTTCCATCTGGAGGTCAGGGACCGCCTCAGGAAAGTGGCTTTGTTTTTTATATTTATTTTATTTATTTATTTGGTTGTGCCAGGTCTTAGTTGCAGCACGTAGGATCTTTTAGTTGCAGCACGTGAACTCTTAGTTGCGGCACGCATGCGGGATCTAGTTCCCTGACCGGGGATCACACCCAGGCCTCCTGCCATTGGGAGCGTGGAGTCTTAACTGCTGCGCCACCAGGGAAGTCCCAGGAAAGTGACTTTTAAGGGGAGGAGTCCTCAGGCAACGTGGAAGGGGGTGGCCCAGGATCCTGGATCAGCGTGGGCAAAGGCCCTGGGGCAGGACGGAATTGAGAGGTTTATGAAGAAGCTGGAAACGGTCCGTTGTGGCTGGAACTCTGAGCTCATGGGCTGAGAGCATGGGGTCCTGGGGGCACATTCAGGGGTTTGGGCTTTACCCTGAGGACACAGAAAACCGCTGCGGTGGCCAGGTGCTGTCGAGTCTGCCCACAGCCCCCCCTTTTTCTTGGGGATCTGCCCTGTTCAGGACTCTGGTTCTTGTGGAAGTTTCCAGCCTCTTGATGGTGTTGAAGGTTTGGCGGCTGGGGACCAGCAGGGAGACTTGCCAGTGGAGGGAGGAGATGCCCGGGCACTTCTCTTCCTCACTGCCCATTTGCTGACACCACTGGGGGCTCCTCTGACTGCGGCGTCTGCCGGCTACCCCCACCGAGGCCGGGCTCTCACAGGCATCCCCGCCATGGGGCGTGGCCTGCACCCTCGCTCTGGAAACTCCATCTCCTCTCACTCCCCCTGTTTAGCATGGTGGCCCTTTTCTGCAGCTGCTGATCTCTGGGGGGCCTCCGTGTCCCCAGCTGGCTTCTCGGGCCTTTTATCCCTGTGTGAACATCCCGGCATCACGTCCCCTCTGAAAGCTCTGGAGTGTTTTCTGTGCCCAGACTGAAGCCCATCTGAAACCCACCCTTTTCTTAAACAGGTTTGAGTTGGGTTCATGCCACTTGTAGCCAATGGCATCTTCACTTTGTGCCTCTCAGGGAGTTTATGAAGAGGTGTGGATCGAGGTCAGCCACTTGAAGGGAGGATTTAGCAGGGAAAATGCTCTTGTTTAAAGAACGTGATATGATTAGGGCATCACATCTGGCGATTGGGTGGAGGGCTATGTGGAGGGATGGTAAGTGTTCCCTGATCTATCTACTGCCACGTAAGAAGCCAGCCCACAACTGGTGAGGCGAGGTGTCAGTAAGAAGGCATCTGATGTGCTCATGGCTGGTGGGTGTGGTTAGGGAGAGGGCATGGTGGCAGAGAGATTTCAGAGGCATTCTCACTCATTCACTCATTCATTCAATATATATTTATGAGGCACCTTCCGTGGGCTGGACCCTACGGAACAGGAGACAACCCCTGCCCTCTTTTAGCTGGAGTTCTGGCTGATGGGAAGAGGCAGACAGACCCAAGGGTGCAATCTTGAGCGTTCAAGGGCTGAGGGAGAGCAGCAGGGTCTGAGACAGAAGCACTAGAAGGAGTGATCTGGGAGGGCTGCCTGGAGGAAGAGACAAGGACACGCAGTAACTTCAAAGTGGATAAGGGGCCAGCCGCCCTATGAAGAGTGCAGGGAAAAGCATTCTGGGCTGGGGAGCAGCATGTGGGGAGGCTCTGAGATGCCAGATACTGGTGAGATTTGGGGGGACCACTGCTCAAAGGTCACTGGGCACATCTGAAAATGTTTCCAGAAGTGCTTTTGTGTACCCTGGAGTCTGCACATGGAATTGAGGTTAAAAGCAAGAGCCTATTTCTCTGGGAGGCACGGCCTTTTCTGGGCGTCCACCTGAGGTTGGCAAAGCTTGCTCACTCCCCCGTGTAAGGCGGAGCTGTAACCCCAGGAGACAGTGATGATGCTCTGGTAGGGGCTTAGGGCCAGTGTTCCCTGTGGCCCACGGGCTGGATACGACGAGGTGGGACCAGATGGGGGCCTCATGGGCCCTGCCCCCCACCCTTGCCTGTGCTCCCACTGCAAGAGGTGACTCAGGCTGTGGGTGTGCTCTGTGTGTACCTGCGGGCGAGGGCCAGGAGGGGCACGGAGGAGGGAGCCAGCTTGCCATTGAGGGACCTGCTCAGAGGGCTGGTGGGACAGCAGCACACATCTGGGGGAGCGAGGCCCTGGACACCCAGCCAGACTTTGCTTCCCTGGGTGGCATGTCCATACTGTCAGGAGTGCCTGAGGTCTGCGGGGGTGGGGGGGGTGTCGGATGGCATCGATGTCACCCCAGGGCCCTGCCGTGATGCCTTCCTCAGACGGGAATCTCCTGAGTGTGGCTTTGTCTCTGCCATCACACTGGGGCTGTCTCGAAGGCGGGGCCCTGTCTTCCCCCGCGTATTACCGGCACCCGAAGGCAGGGCCACGCCTCCACTCTAAATTTTTGGCTACATGGGGGCTGGGACTGCATCATCTCTATCCAACGCCGAGACGGGCGATGAGACGCTGCTTCTAGAATAAGAAGTTCCCCGTCCGCCCTCCCTGCCTTCCTTTTTTTTGTTTTGAAACTTTTCATTTTCTGTGAGCAAATCTGCCTCTTGCTGCCGGTCTCTTGGTTCGATTAGAGCAGTCACTTCTAAGCTTGAAAATACCCAAGCTGAGGGAAGAAGAAAAAGACAAAAAAAAAAGGGATGAAAACTCCGTCCCACAAGATTCCCTTATCTCTCCTGGCCACAGTCTGTAGGTCTGTGTGTACTTAATAACCCAGAAGATCTTGTCCTTTGCGGGAGAATATGACAGCCTTTCAGGTTGAAAGCTCTTTGCGACAGGACTTTTCTCCCCAGCAGCCTCCCCCTTCCTCCCAGGCTTCAGCCCCAGAGCCGAGTCTGCTGGCTCAGAGGAGACAAGCCAGCAAGGCTGGAGCTGGCAGGTGCGGGGAGGAGAGACCTTGTCTACCGATGGCCACTGGGTGCCTGGCTTCGCTCCAGACACCGAGCTCACACGGCCCACATTGGCGTCTCAGCTGCTCTGCGGGGCAGGCCTAACAGATCCATTTTACAGATGCGGAAACTGAGACCCAGGAAAGAGTGGGGATATCCAAAGTGAGGCTTGAGGTCCCTTGAGGACGGGAACCCAGAGCAGAGAGCCTGCACCAGGCCTTCACTTTTCTCTGGACTCAGTCTCCCTGTGTGTACGATGAACAGGTAGGATTCGATGGTCTTCAAGATTCAGAGAGGTCCAGTCTGAGCGCACAGAGAAGAAAACCAGGGTGCCAGGCTGGGCGTTTCGAGGGTGTACCATGGAGGGTGTGGCTTGGGACAGAGGGCTGGTGAGGTGCCTGTCGGGCCATCCTGCCGAGCGAGAGGCCCTGCACCTTTGATGGGCCCTCACTCACCTGGCAAGTTGCTGAGTCTCTCAGAGCCTCACCTTCCTCATCTGTATAGTGGGGACGGTGACCCTGCTTGGCGGGCCGTCGTGTAGCTTCACCAAGGTTAACAGAGGCTGGGTGCCCAGTGCACGGGAACTGGAGGGCTATCCCTCACCCTGCTCCAATGTATAGAGTCAATTAAAAGTGAAATCCCTGCGCGTCCAGCTCCCTTTCTCTCCAGGAGATTGCTTTCGGTGTTGAAGCGCGGGAAGTGGTCCTCGGCGCTCCTCTCCACTTGCCGAGCCGTTATCTGAGCTGGAGGGTCTGGACTTGACGTGGAGTGCAGGGGACTCGAGAGGGGCTGGAGGGGCCTTGCAGGAGCGGACCCCAGACGGGAAGATTCCCGTGAGGATGGGCCATAAGGTGCGAGGTTTAGCGCAAATGTGAGGGCGATGGAGGGAGACTTAGCTGGAGCCTGGGAGCTGTCGAGAGGGTGGAGGGCGCCGCTGTTCTCCCTCCAAGGTGGTGGGCCGGGCAGGCAGGGACCACGCAGCCTGACAGCATGGGCTCCATGTAACACACGGGTTGGGAAGCCTGGGGAAGGAAGCCACGCCTCTGCAGGGCCAGGGCATCTCATTCTGGGGGCGAGAAGGGTCGGCACCAAGGACAGCGGCCAGGCCTCCACACCTGGAGGACCCTCTGCCTGCAGCCAGGTAGCACCAGCCATCACCAGGACAAGTTGACTTCCCGATGGTGCACTGGGCACAGCCCAGCTCCCAGGCCCCTCTTGGGCTAGCGGGGGGAGGACAGGTGGACAGCACGACATGGAGTGATGGGGTGGTGGGGAGAAGCAGGGTCCCACGGGAGACAGGCAGAGGGACTGTGCCTGGAAGGCGGGAGCTCTCCCAGGGAGGCGAGCTCCCAGAAGCTGGAGTGTCTCCTCTGGGGCCTCGTCCTCCACAGCAGCCGGGGTCCTGCTCTGGGTGAACAATGGGGCCAGATGTCCAGCAGAGTCACCTGAACCCTATCCGACCTGCAGGTGGGGCTGGTGAATCAGCGAGGCTGGTCCAGCCCAGCCACCACGCGGGAGCCTGTGTGAGCACTGGGGGCCAGAAGTGGAGGGACACCATCAGCCCAGCAGGAGGAAGGAACGGGGGGCTTCCTGGAGGCGGTGGTGCCAGAACCAAGCCTGAAGGAGGGACGGGATGTGGCAGGTGAAGAAGGTGAGAGTAGTCCAGGTGTATTTGTAACATTTTTTTATTGACCGTAGTCACCTGCTTCCCAATCAGGAGAGAAGCAGGCTGGGGAGGAAAGGATGTGGATGGAGGTTGCTAGGGGCTGAATACTCGTGTCCCCACCTCCCCCACCAAATCAAATGGGGTTTGACGTTGAACTCCTCACCCCCAGTGTGGTGGTGGCAGGAGGTGCGGGCTTTGGGAGGTGTGTGGTCACGAGGGTGGGACCCTCATAAACGGGATCGGTGTTCATATGAGAGAGCCCCCCGAGAGCCCCCTTGCCGCTTCCACCAGGGGAGGGCCCAGCGAGAAGGCGCTGTCCCTGGACCAGGGAGGGGGCTTCACCAGACACCGAATCTGCCGGCACCTGCCACCACCTGCCACCAGACACAGCCGGCCTTCAGCCTCTGGACCGTGAGAGATAAGCGTTTGCCGTTTAAGCCGCCTGGTCTGCGGTATTTCCGTTGTAGCAGCTCCAGCTGACTGAGACGGTGGGAATCACACCTGAGTTTTTCCAGGAAGCTAATGCTCTTCATCACTTCCTGGCTGGAGGGGGACCCTGAGGCCCTGGGTCTCCTCTGAGCTAGGGGAAGGTGACATTATTTCTGTCCCCTGACCTACCCCCACAAGGCTGGTAGTGGAGGGTATTCAAGCTGGGCTGAGGCGCCTTGACCCCGAGAGCCAGACCCTCGTTGGGGCGGGAGGACTGTGCCTGTCCCGGGCTGGAGGGAACTGTGGGCCAGGGTGGATGTCAACTCCACGCTCTGCTCTGTGACTTTGTCAAGTCCCATGCCTCTCTGAGCCTCAGATCCTGATGGCTTGACGAGGTCACAGCACACACATTCCAGGGGCCAGAGAGGTGTCGAGTTCGTGGCTCCCCATCTGAGCGTAAGGCTTCCCTCTCCCGGTTTTCAGCCACGAGGCAGCTCTGGTGTTCCATGTCCCTGAGGGGAGGATGTCTGGCCGTGTGTGGGGCCTCCTGCCTCCTGCCTGGGGTTGGTCTGAGCTCGTCCCGAGAGCGAGAGAGCTGGGCACGGGGGCTGGGGCCGTGGTTTCATATGCATTGAGCTTCGAGGTACTTCCCCACGTCATTTCTTGCACATATAAAAATAATTCTTGTCTTCGGCTTATCTTGTTTCCCCTCCCTTCGTGCCAAAGATCACCAGTGCGGCAAATTGGGGTATCTTTGTCTGAGGGCAATAAAAGTGAGTTTATGTACTTGACACGATACAGAGCTGGAACTCAAGTGAACCAGCCACGGCAACAGCAGTTCTGAAAGCAACAGACTCATTGCAGGGCATGCGGAGCGTGTCTGATTTTTGGAGCAGGGTGCGGTGGGGAGAAGAGCGGGACCCCTGGCTCTGGATCCGGTAGCTTCCTTGCCTGGCTGGGCCACTCTGTCGGTTCCCCCTGCCGTCCTGCCCAGAATGCAGGGCGCTCAGGTCCCCTGAGACCCTGGGCCCCGCCATCTAGCCCTGGCCCTGGCTGCACTTTCTGCCTGGTGTGAGGAGTGGGTGGGCCCAGGGCTGTAGCCCGTGCTTGGGAAGGACCAGAAAACCTCGCCTGCGGTCTGCTCTTCATGGACAAGGCATGGAAGGGCCGCGAGCCCGGGAAGGTGCTCTGGCCACCTCCTCCCACAGTGGGGGGCTCTCTCGGCGCACAAGGCCGGCTCCTTAGCCCTCTGCAGTAGCCCAGTGCCTGAGGGGAGAGAGTCCTTCAGCGCCAGGGAGCCGCAGGGACAAAGTTGGGCCCCACGGCTCTCCCGGTCTGATCCAATCTCCTTGATCCACTCGCCCTCTCCTGGTTCCCCCATAGTTGGCCTGAGGGTTCTGGAGTTTTCTTAAAGTTGCCCTTTATGGAGGGCTGTCTCCTTCTCGGGACCTGAGCATTTCCCGTCCTGGGTGTCGCCTCATCTCACCCTCACGGATGCCCTCTGAGGGTTGTTGTCGCCTCCACTTTGGAACGAGGGGCCGGAGGCTCAGGCAGTCGGGTGTCTGTCCCACACTCACCAGCTAATCCCACTGGCGCTACATTTCCCTCCGCTCTCCCTTGAACATGGAAATTATACCGGGTCACTCTTTGCAGCCTCCCTACGATCCCTCTTTTTAAAAATAATTATGAATTGCTATAAATAATGTTATAATAACTAGGGTCATTATGGAAAAGTCCCCTCCCAGACTAAGGTAATGAACCAGGTAATGAACTCCACCCAACAGTCACCCCAGGGCCCCGTCCTGAGTTGTCCGGGTCACCCTCCCCCCGCCTCACTGCTCGACTGTTTAGGGGTAAATCCCAGGCTTCATCTCATTTTATTTCTACCTCTTTCAATATGTGCCTGTAAAGCATGAGATTCTTTTAAGAAACAACCATGACGTCACCATCACCCCTAAAATAGCAGGGATTTCTTAGTATCAAATATCCAAATGTTCACATTTCCTTATTGTCTCACATTTTTTTTTAAGAAAGCTTACTGGATTCCAGATTCAAATAAGGCTCATGCCTAAAACTTTCTGGCGTTAAGTCCTTTTTTAACCTATGGGTTTCCTTTCTTCTCTCTTTGTCTCCCTTATAATGCAGCCGTTGAAGAAACTTGATCGTCTGTCTGTGGCGTGGCTGCATTCTGCATTTTGCCCGTTGGATTCCTTTCTTGTGCCTCTGGGAAGGGTGGTTCTTTCTAGAGCTGGCTGGATCTGGGTCTGGATCTGTGAAGACTATGTTGCAGGCGGTGCACCAGGCGTGGTCTTTTTTGCAATGTTGGTGGCCAGATCGGCACCTACGCCCATTAACTCACTGAAGGTGGTCAGAGGGTGACTTCATTGCTCTGCACACACACAAAATGCTGCCAAAAGTAATAGGCGGAAGTCTCACCTCCCCCTCCTCACTTACCTACTTCTCAGAGGTGCCCAGGGCCAGCATCCTTTGCGGTCCTTCCAGATCTTTCTCTAGGAATAAGCAAGCACGATACCACGTGGACCTCCAGCTCTGCTTACAAAAAAATTGGATCACACTTGACGCATTGATCTGTGTAGCAAGCCACACTCACTCAAAGTTATAAATTATGAACATTTCCATTTCACCACAGGGAAAGCTACTCATTTTTATCTGTAAACATTTCCGAGTGTGTCTCTGAGATGAGGGCTCTTAAAATCACCCAGCCACAGCACCACTCTCTTACGCAAAGGAAAGACCAATGATTCCTCAGTTTTTTCCAATGTCCAGTCAGAGTTCAGATTCCCCTGATTAAGCTATACCTGCTTTGTTACATGATTTTTATTAAAATTATTTTTAAAAGAAGGTCCACTTGTGCAGTTGAGAGATCTCTCAGATCACTTAGTTTATAGATGCCCCTCCACGTCTCTTGCTTTCTCTTTTTTCTTTTGTAATTTATCTGCTGAGGACACCAGGTCTTCTGTCCTGCAGAGCCTCCCAGCCTGGACTCACCTGACATCTGGTGTCACTGTTCCTACTCCTCTGACCTGACTTGTGTTTCCTGTAAAGTGGCAATCAGCGTAGCGTGTCTGTCCATACAAAAGTGCACGGGGCTTGCCGGTCTCTGTGATGTTCTTGGCCATTGACAATCACTGCTTATATCCATCAGTTCATGAGGGAATCGCAGAATGGTGGTGACACAATCCTATCATTCCTCTGCATTGCTTGGCTGGAATACATCCCCCCAAGGAAGTGCGTCTACTCGCCAGCTGTTGGTTCCTGGGATGTGCAGTTTGAGAGGATGGACAGTCAAAGGACAAGCTTGATTCTCTCTCTTCATTTACTAGTTTTCAATACAATGAGTTGTGTTTCTTGTATCCTCAACAATTGTGAGGGTCCCCGCAGTCATTTTGAACCCACGATTTGGACATATGTTTCAACTCGTTGCAGTTATAATCTGTGTTGATCCTTAAACTGCCTGGATTTTTGGCTTGTGGAAACCTCTTCATCTTGATCCCCAAGTCCTTCTGCATGACCCTGGGCGTCTTGGACTGCTTCTCGCTCTCCTGTCTACGGTCTACCATGTTCCAGGTTCCCAGCCCCTGGAGTCCACCATTTTTCCAAGGAGCTCCGGGTCCTTTTAATGAGAGATGACATCAAGACACTATTTTCTGGCAGTGGGGGGTTGAAAAGTCTGCTCCTGGATTGGTCTTTGTTTCTGAGCCTTTCATTTGGCTATGAAGTTTGCTTCTTTAAGATTAAAAAAAAAGTCAAATTTAGGCTTACAGAATTTTATTTAATTTCCTGCATTTGTCTCTCCTTTTTCTCACACTGACAGACTTGGTTCCTAACATTAAAATAATTATGTATTTATTTTATCTTTACACAAATATAGTTTCATAATATCAATACCAATATTATTACTAAAAATATGATTACTGAGAATCATTACAGGTTTTTCTTTTTGAAATTCTTTCTGTCCTCAGAGTATAACCCTTGGGAATAGACAGTAAAATCACTGGGTTTTTTTGGGGGTTTTTTTTGCGGTACGCGGGCCTCTCACTGTTGTGGCCTCTCCCGTTGCGGAGCACAGGCTCTGGACACGCAGGCTCAGCGGCCATGGCTCACGGGCCCAGCCGCTCCGCGGCATGTGGGATCTTCCCGGACCGGGTCATGAACCCGCGTCCCCTGCATCGGCAGGCGGACTCTCAACCACTGCGCCACCAGGAAAGCCCAAATCACTGTGTTTTAAACTCACTTCAGATGATTCCTTTCGGTGGTGTTGTACTACCAATTCGGTACACTGTTAGGTTCATTGGGTTTTTTTTTGTTGTTGTTTGTTTGTTTTGTTTTGTTTTGCGGTACGCGGGCCTCTCACTGCTGTGGCCTCTCCCGTTGCGGAGCACGGGCTCCGGACGCGCAGGCTCAGCGGCCATGGCTCACGGGCCCAGCCGCTCCGCGGCACGTGGGATCTTCCCGGACTGGGGCACGAACCCGCATCTCCTGCATCGGCAGGCGGACTCTCAACTACTGCGCCACCAGGGAAGCCCCCATTGGTTTTGTTTTGCTTTTAACTTTTAGAGATAGTTTTTGGAAGATTCAGTCTTGCTGTGTAATTACACAGAACGTTGGCACATTCGGGAAGTTCTCGCTTCCTCCCCCGTCCCCTCCATCCTGTTTCCTTCTTGAGGTACAGACTTTTTTCTCCTCAAGTGTTTGCTCTGAACTTCCATTGTTTCTTAAATATATGCAAATCGTGTACAGATTCCTGTCCCCCAGAGGCTCTATACCCCGCTTTTCTCTCTAACAACGTATCCAGGTGGTCACCCCACATCCCTGAGGGCGGGTGTAGTCCCACCCCTCCATGCACAGTGCCTGGTGGGGCTTGAGGCATTCTAGGTGGGGCTACATATTTGTCCGATGATGGATGGATGTTATGTGGGAGTGCAGCGGAGCCCTGGGAAGGGAGACCTGGAGCCTCCCTGAGAAGGCAAGGGGAGTGCCAGACACTAGAGGGCTTGGACAGAGGTGAAGGATGAGCCCTGGTGGTCCAGTGGTCAGGGCTCCGCACTTCCACTGAAGGGGAACTAAGATCCCGCGAGCCGGCAGCACGGCTGAGCAGGGTCCCCATGCAGGTGGCGGGCTGGGCTCCGTGCACAGCAGGAGAGCTTGGGAATCGCGCAGAGTGTGGCTCCTCAGCTGGTTCCTGGTGAGGGCAGGGAGGCAGAGCACCGCAGCCGGGATGCAGGGCTGTGTGCCACTCAGAACCCAGCCTCTGTCGGTGGCTTGGTCACCTGCATGGGCGGGTGTGGCAGAGTGACCCCCTCCTCTGTGCTTCCACAGCCTGCTGCCTTGTCCCTAAAATATACCTTGGAATGTAGTCAGTAGGGGAGGCATCTGCTCTCTGCTCAGATGGTACACCCCAAATGTCCAGCCGCCCCCTCCAGCACCTGGCATCGCTGAGCAGAGAAAGGCATGCTTCTCAGAATCCCAGACCTGGGTTCAAATTTGGACTCTGACACTTTCCATCTGTCTAATGGGCTCGGGAGTTATCGAGCTCCTTGGAGAGTTGGTGTGGGGACCTGGGAGCCATGAGGGGGGAGCTCTTCCCCTTCACGTGGGCAGAGGCGGGATCAGCGCCACCGCCCCCAGGCTGTCTGCATACAGTCCCGAAAGGCAGGGTCAGACGTGGTCACACCCGCTTCTCTCTGCCCATCTCACGGTTGCGTTTGGCTGAAGGGTGTGTGGCACCAGGGAGTGAGATGGGACTGCTGGAGGTGGCATGGCCCCAGGGAGGGGAGGAGTGTGGGGTTGGGAGATGGTGAGCGTCTCCATGTGGGAGTTTGTGGTATTACGTTCCCAGGGCTGCCATAACGAAGCACCACACACCGGGTGTTTTAAACCACAGATATTCATTCTCTCTCAGTTCTGGGGGCTGTGAGTCTGAAATCAAGGCGTGGAAAGGGCCATGCTCCCTCCTGAGGCCCCAGAAGAGGCTCCTGCCTGCTTCCTCCAGCCTCTGGCGTCCCGGGCTGCCCTTGGTGTCCTTGGCTTGTGGAGCATCCCTCCAGCCTCCGCTCTGTCATCCTATAGTCACATGCCGTCTTCTCCCTGTGTGTCTGTCTCTGCGTTTGCCCTCCTCTCTATATAAGGGCACCAGTCCCGTTGGATTAGGAACCATCCTAAACCAGAGTGACCTCACTTATTACATTGGCAATGACCCTCTTTCCAAATAGGGTCATGTTCAGAGGTACCAGGTGTTAGGGTTTCAGCACATCTTCTGGGGACACAATTCAAACCACAGCAGAGTTGACAAGGGAGAGGGATGAGGTAGAGCCATGCCCAGCTTCTGGCTGGGTGACGGGTGGGTGGCATGGACAGGGAGGACGAGGGATGGGTGGGCAGAGGGCTTGGCACACATTCCTCCTTCCTCTTCTTACAAGGACCCGTGAGCTGGGCTTGTCCTCCCGAGCCCTGGTTAGTGGAATGAAGCCTGGGAGGCGCAGGACGCGGCAGCTAGAGCTCGTCAGTTGCCTGGAGCCTCCGGGGGGAACCTCCTCCCCCTGGTGTCGGGGAGTTTGGCCTTGGGGATGCAGTGGAGTCCAGACATTTGGGTTGAAACTTTGAAGCCTTTCCCTCCCCGCACCCCAAGAGTTGGACCCTGAAAACCAGGATGGAACCCTGAAGCTTAATGTCAGCGAGCCCAGGTGCCCTCTGCCCTCCCTGCTAGCTGTTCTCCGAGGCTTGTGGAAACCGCTGGGATGACGCGTGTTGGGCTCTTCCGTGCACCAGGCACGGCTCCAGCTGCTCCAAGGGTCTTAGCCCGTTAAACCTCAGAACGGCCCTGTGAGCGGGCTGCGGGCCAGAGAGGGTAAGGAAGCTGCCCAAGGTCACATAGCATGTTAGTGGCAGAGCCGAGCTTTGAACCTGGAGCCTGTGCCCAGCCGCACTTCCTGTCTCTTTTCTCCACTCCCCTATGCTCAGGCACGCATGGCCTCTTGCACCCAGCCCTCCTGGCCCATAGACTTTCTCTCCCAAGCCTCAAGTTCCCATCACAGTAACTCGATCCCAGCTGTCTATCCCCAGCCTGGCCCCTGACCTGCCTTTCCAGACTCATCTGCTGTCACCCCCCCTCTCTTGTTAACTAGAACCCAGCGTTTATCAATGGTCCCACGAGGTACCAGGCGTATCCTGTTTCTTTGTAAGGGCAACACCTTCCGCATCCTCACCTGGCAACTCCTACACATCCTGCAAAGCCCTGCTTAATCAACACCTCCTCTTCAAGCTTCCCTTGGCCTTAGCAAACTTAATCATGCTCCCCAGAGCACAGACGCTGACTCAGACTGCAGCCTGCTCCTCTTAGCGGGCCTCTCACTGTTGTGGCCTCTCCCGTTGCGGAGCACAGGCTCCGGACGCGCAGGCTCAGCGGCCATGGCTCACGGGCCCAGCCGCTCCGCGGCATGTGGGATCTTCCCCGACCGGGGCACGAACCCGTGTCCCCTGCATCGGCAGGCGGACCCTCAGCCACTGCGCCACCAGGGAAGCCCATGGGAAACTTCTTGAGCCTCAGTGTCCTCATCTGTAAAATGGGGGTGATAGTATAACACTGCGCACATGGGTTGTCGCGGATATTACGGGATTACGTGGTGTTTGGAGCGGTGAGCACTCAAGAAGCATTGGTTATAGTAACAACAACGTGGCTCAGAGCTTGGAGCCACCCACGGGCATCTTGGGGACAGTGCTCCTCCCTATTTCTTGCCATGTCGCAGGAGCTGGTGACTTCGGGGTAGCCGAGCCCAGGTCTGCAGGCTCTAGCATGCTTTGCTTTCTCTAAGTCCCCAACCTGAGGGCCTGGAAGTCACTGGCAGATAGGGTTGGGGGATACCAGGAAATCTGGAAGGCTGCTGCGTGGTCTGCAGACATCTGGCCTCTCCGGCCAGCGTGGAGGCCCAAGGGAGCTTTAAGCCACTTAGCGGGATAGAGGCGCTTCGGGGCTGCCCTGGCTTCTCAGCTGGCAGGCGAGATGAGCCTTTGGGAGCCCCAGGGGACTTGCCTCCCACACCTGCAGCTCTGTGCGCTCGTGTGTACAAACACCCCATTATGTCTGATTACAAACCATTAGTGCAATTAGGTTAGCCCCTCTCCACGTGCCGGGGCCTGGAGCCAGCTGTGTTGGGGGCCGGGATAGAATAGCAAACAGCTTCCTGCAGAGGCGGCACTGGCTTGGCCGGCTCTCGGGGCTCCGGGAAGCTTGTCATCTTGGGCCAGGGAACCTGGGCTGCAGACTGTCCCCAGGTGTTGGCTGCTCTGTACCTCCTGGAGCTGGGGTTGGAGGTGGGATGGGCCAGGCTCAGGCCAGATCACACGATGAGCGTGATCCTCTCGCGGCAATGCCTTCCGCCAGGAGTGCTGTCCCCTCAGCGTTGCTGATGTTCGGGTCGGGTAATCCTTTGCTGTGGGGCCGTCTCGTGCACTGCAGAGTGTGCACAGGCAGCATCCTTGGCCTCCACCCACTAGATGCCAATAGCACCCTCTTCCCCCAGTTCTAAGTACCAAAGTCCCTTGCATTTGCCAAGCGTCCCCCGGGGGGCAGAGCCGCGGCCTGGACCTTGGTGTGGCATTCAGCTGGATCTCCACGCCGCTACCCTGCTTTGTTTGCTGTGTCGCCTCGTCAGCGTCAGCGCTGTGGCCGCCCCTTCCACCTGCTCCCACCCCGTCTCTCTTTTATCCCGGCCTGCAGCAGCCTTTGAAGCCCAAACTCTTAGTCACCTCTGGCCCTGTAACCCACAGGGGTGCCCGAGTCAGAGAGACCCCACGTACCGCTCCCCTGACCCTCCACGCTGAGCACAGCCCCAGTCTGCTGGACTTAAAAGGGCCATCTGAGCTGTGTACTTGACCAGGAGAAAGAAAAGAGGCTGCTGGCTGTTTGCTCTGGGAGTCGGGAGTGAGCGTGCGGTTCTTCAGAGCCCGGCTGGAGGAGTCCTCTGTCCCCTGCCAGCGGCTGCCTGCCCACCGGGCTCGTGGCTTCCTCTCCCCGGTGCGCCCACCCTGAGCTTCCTGCTCAGGACTCTAGTGAGCACGTTTCCAGACTTCAGCTCTCCTGAAGTTGGGACACGTCTTTTGGGCGTGGGGTTCTTACAGCTGCCATGGCCTGCTCATGTGTGAACCTGAACTTGGTCATGGCTCAGGGGACTTCTTGAGACTATGCACACACTTCCTCCCCAGCTCCTCTCCCTGCACTTTGCAATGTGACTTTGCTGCTTCTCCCATCAAGAGGTGGGTCTGTTCCCAGGGCGACCAGCCCTTGTGGTTTGCCTGGGACGGGGGGCTCTGGGGACATGGGATGTTCAGTGCTAGAGCTGGGAAAATTCCAGGCAAACTGAGGAGAGCTGGTCGTCCCCTTTGTTTCTCTTCCCTTGAATTCGGCTTGACCTTGTGACGCGTTTTGGCCAATAGAATGTGGCCAGGGGTGTGCTGGTATACCAGATTCCCCCCGGATATCTCCAACCCCTGGATGTGTGGCATTTGCCAATTTCCTTGGTGTGAATCCTTCTACCATGGCTGATTTCAAGCTACCATCGGGATGTCACTGAACGTGGAGTTAGGAGGAGAGGCGCACAGCTGCTCTCCGGATCGTCACCAAGTGCATGGCGGTGCTACAGAGCCTTGAGGATCTGTGAGCCTCTGCTCGCGCCCTGGGACTGCCCTGTGCACAATCCTGGCCGGCCTGCTATAGGATGAGACCACGTGGGTGAGGGGACAGGATGTCCCAGCCATGACCGTTCTAGACCAGCCTACAGCCAGCTCACTCCCCATCATATGAGAGGACTCAGCCAGGACCCCAGCCAAGACCCAAAGAGCTGCCCACCTGGCTCAGGGCTGACCTCAAATGTATGCGTGAACCTGCTGGGACCAGAAGAACCACGTGTCACTCTGAAGACTCACAAACTCATTGTTAAGTTCTGTCATTTTAAGCAACTGCTTTGCTTTAATTGTATTGTTTAAGCAATTCTTTGTTTTTGGAGAGATTTGTTACAAAGCAGCAGCTGACTGATACACAGCTGTCCATATTGTTTTCCCTTTAGTTGGGTGGTGTGTATGGTTGCTATATTGCATGTGTTGAGTCTAAATGTCATTTAAAATCATGTCAAAAAATTTACACTCTGATTCTTCAAGGAATGGGAGTCATCACTTACGCAGAAAGCAAAGACAGAGTGGCAGGGTTCCCTTTTATGTTAGTAAAGCAAATGTTCATCTTTTTTTTTAAAGAAGATGTTGGGGGTAGGAGTTTATTAGTTAATTTATTTATTTTTGCTGTTTTGGGTCTTTGTTTCTGTGCGAAGGCTTTCTCTAGCTGTGGCGAGCGGGGCCACTCTTCTTCGCGGTGCACGGGCCTCTCACCATCGCGGCCTCTCTTGTTGCGGAGCACAGGCTCCAGACGTGCAGGCTCAGCAGCTGTGGCTCATGGGCCTAGTTGCTCTGCAGTATGTGGGATCCTCCCAGACCAGGGCTCGAACCCGTGTCCCCTGCATTAGCAGGCAGACTCTCAACCACTGCGCCACCAGGGAAGCCCAAGCAAATGTTCATCTTTGAAGAAATAACCTCGGTTCCATATTTTCTCATAGAGCAACACACAGGTGCTTTCTGTGCCCAGAGAGAGGAAACTGCTCTGTTTTGTACTAAGATGTGTGCCTAGCACAGGCCGAGCAGTGTGGATGAAGGCAAGAGAAATCACCAAATGCCTCAGAAGAGACGAAGGTGATTATCCCCCCCTCTAGACCCCCAGCCCCCTGTAGGCACTTGGTTTAATGCTCTGCTCTGGCTGTACTGATATTTTAATTTTTAAGCATATTTTCATTTTCCACTGGGTTCTTCAAGTTATAAAGCTGGCCCGATTAATCAGGTTTCCCAGGAGGCTTATAGCAGGACCAGAGTTAGACCCAGGCTCCAGGCCCAGACCTGCCACCGGCTGTGTGAACCCGAGCTTGCTGCTCAGGACTAATTACACGCCAGTCTCCAGGGCCAGCTGCCCTCAGGGGCCTGCAGAGCGTGTGTGCTGGGTTCTCGTTGGCTGTTTCCCTTTGGCCCGTGACCTCCCGGCCAGCAGAACCGAAGGAGCCCGTTGGTGACGGTGCTTTGTAAATGGCTCTGCACCAGCCTGACGCCTGTGCGATTATTATCACTATTGATGTGATCCTGAGCTGCAGCTGCAGATGCGTGTATCCTGAGCCCAGAGAAGCGGGTGAACTTGACCACAGGTCTGGCCACCAGTCGCTTGTTCCCCTCCCGGTCCTCGAGAGGCACCAGTGCCTGCTCACCTGACTGGGACCCCTTGGGCTTTTCTGTCCCCGGCCCCAATGTCCAGATGCTACCAATTCTGGGAAACAGAGGCGAAGGGCTTACCTTGAGTCGGGCTGCAAGGTGAAGAGTGCTAATAGATGTTTATTTCTAAAATAGAGCTGACTAGCTACACAACTGCTTATTAACTTGGGGGAAGGGAGTGCTATTTCAGGCCCACCATCAGAAAAGCATTTTCCTTTAAGAGCTTTTCCGGAACTTTTCACACCAGCTTGGCTGTAAGGGGCAGGGCAGAGAGAGCAGCCTCCCTTCCTGGGTCCCGGGAGGGCCACGGCCAGATGAGCCACGAGCCACCTCGTGTGACATGGCGTCCTGCGGAGGGCTCCGAGGCCCTGTCACATGGAGGCAACACCCCACGCTGGGGCCAACAGGGGGAGGACTGTGCCTGGCCATCCATGTCCCCCTTCCCTGCCCTGGGCACAGATTGTTCAGATGGCCAGGGGTTAGAATTTATGTTTATGGCTGGGGTCAGAGCTTAGCCTATGATCGCTGTCAGGGCTTAGCCTGTGACCAAGATGAGCGCTCAGCCTGTGACCATGATCAAGGCTCAGTGTGACTTCCCGGGGGTGAGAGGGCAGGACCAGGCATCCACCTGGGGCTGGGAACCAGAGCGTGCATCCACCCTGGGGTCCCTCTGGCCTCTCTGCCGAGTCTGTCCCTGAAGCACTGTGTCGTCCTCGGCTCCCCCCAGCCCAGGCCGCTCTGAGAGACTAGGGGCCTGTGAGGTCACCTGAGCATCGGCTGAGCGAATGAGTGTGTCTGCAGAGCGACTGCCTCTCGGCCACTTCCCTCCCCTCCTGTCCCTCAGCTAACAGTCTTTGGATGGAGATGGGCGGCGGGACGAGGGCTGCCCTTTCGGTGGGATCCAGAGCAATGACGCCCTCCCAGACTCGGGGAAGCACACGGGTTTCACCTTCTGCACTTGGGCCTTGACTGTGGGATTGGGCCCTCTTCGTGGGACATCTAGGAACTTAGGGGCAGCAGACACCATTGCCTTAGCAAGTTCCTTCAGGGTTTTTTTTTTGCATGTTCTCCCCTCCTTCTTGAGATATTTGCTGTGAAGCTCACATTATGCCTCTATTAAAACTGTTAATCAAAGGAAGATGCAAAACTAGAAGGAACTGAAGAGAAGCTTGTGGAGGATGGAGCTGTCCTGGAGCTGGGTCAGAACGTTCCCTTCTGACTAAACCTGGGCAGAATGGGAAGGACCTCCTTTTGTACAGGTGGCTTTCTGCCTCAGTTTCCCCATGGTGCTCAGTCTGCAGAAGGCCCAGGACCAGATGTTTCTGAGTACAATATTTCCCCTTTATCCACGGATTCATTTTCTGATATTTCAGTCACCCATGGTCAACTGCAGTCCAAAAATATTACAGGAAAAATTCCAGAAATAAACAGTTCATAAATTTAAAATTGTGTGCCACTCTGCTTAGCGTAATGAAGTCTCACACTCTCTCCATGTCGTCTGGGACATGAATCATCCCTTTTCCAGCGTATCACGCTGTATACACTACCTGCCTGTTAGTATAGGGAAAAAAAAGTACACATGTATAGGGTTCCGTACTGTCCGTGGTTGCAGGCATCCACTGAGGGTCTTGGATGTACCCCCCTTGGATAAGGAGGAGATGACTGTAATGGTAACAGAACATGTTTGCAGAACTTACCATAACTCAGGCACACTTTAGGGCTTTATGCATATTAACCCAATTAACTCTCACAACATCCAGGGACTATTTTTTGTTTGTTTGTTTTATAGATGAGGAAACATAAGCACTCAACTATTCCTGCTGTAGCCTGAGCAGAGGAAAGGGCCCCTCTACGGAGGGAACCTAAGCCCTTGGTTCCTCACGCCAGGCACAGCCATGTCTGCTGAGTGAGGGTGGGGAAAGGACCAGCCAGCCCTGTTCTGAGCCTGCCCTTCTTACCGCTGGGAGACCTTGAGCAAAGCATACTCCTTTCTCTGCCCCTCGATTTCCTCAGTGCTAAGATGGCATCAGTACTTTGTCTATGGTCAAGAGTTGTCCTGATGTTTCGGTGAGACGATGCACCCAGAGGTGTTCTGAAGGCTTATCTCTGAGAAGGTGAGAGGAGAGAGGAGGAGGTGAATCTTCATGGAGCACTGTAGAGGTTTGTCAATCTTATTGATCATTTCAAAGAAACAGCTTTTTGTTTCATTGATTTCCTCTGTTGCTTTTCCGTGTTCAGTTTCACTGACTTCCGCTTTTATTTTTATTTTGTCCTTCCTTCCGCTTGCTTTCTTTCACTTTATTCACTCTCCTTCTTCTAGATTCTCGAGGTGGGAGCTTGATTATTGATTTGAAACTTCTCATCTTTTCTAATGTAAGCACTTAGTGCTATAAAATTCCCTCTCAGCACTGCTTTAACTGTGTCCCGTGGATTTTGATATGCTGTATTTTCATTTTTACTTGGTTCAATGTCTTTTTATTTCCCTTGAAACTTCCTCTTTGATGCATGGATTAAATGTTTGGAGATTTTCCTGTTGTCTGTCTGTTATTTATTTCTAGCTGGATTCCACTGTACTGGAGAATACACTGCATTTTCTATTATTTTTAATTTGCTGAGGTTTGTTTCATGACCCAGGAGATGGTCTATCTTGTCTGTGCTCTGTGGGCACTTGAAAAGAAAACGTGTCTGTTGTGATTGGGTGGGGTGTTCAATCAACGTTGGTTTGATCCTGTTGGCTGAGGGTGTCGTTGAGTTCTTCTCTGCCCTCACTTATTTTTCTGTTGAGTTGTCATATTGTCGGACGAGCAGTGTTGGCGTCTCCAACTATACTTGTGGATTTGTCCGTTTCTCCCTTAGTTTCTCACAGTCTTTTTGGTCATATGTTTTGCAGCTCTGATGTCATTCCTGTTCATTTAGGATTGTTATGTATTGTTGATGGATTGACACTAACACAGGCACTCTTGCTTTCTTTTGATTAATGTTTACATGATATAACATTTCCCATCTTTTTCTTTCAATCCACCTATATCTTTATAGCTGAAGTGGGTCTCTCGTAGTTCATTTATGTTGTTCAATCCACTCTGTCAGTCTCTGTCTTTTAATTGGCATGTTTATGCCATTTATATATAATGTGATTATTGATATGTTAGGGCTTAAAAAAGGGATGCCATTTTATTTTTTGTTTTCTGTTTGTCCTTTCTGAGTTTTGTTGATCTCTGTTCTTTATCCTGCCTTCCTGTGGGTTACTTGAAAAAATTTTTGTAGACTTTCATTTTGCTCTATCTGCAGTTTTTTTGAGCGCATCTCTTTGTACTACAGCTATTTTAGTAGCTGCTGTAGGTATTACACTACACATATGTAACTCATCAGAGTCTACTGGTGTCATCACTTTACCAGCTCAAGTAAAGTGTAGAAAACTTACTTCCCTTTATGTCCCATTACCTTCCTTTATTTGTAATATAATAAAGTATTTTCTGTACGTAAATTTAGAACCTCAGTGTTACAATACTTGCTTCCACTGTCAAACATAATTTAGGAAACTTAGGTGGAGGAGGAAAAGGTATTTAACTGTATCTTTATTCTTTCTGTTGTTCCTCCTGCTTTTCTGATTGTCCACAAATTCCATGTCTTATTGTTTCCTTTCTGTCTAGAGAACTCCCTTTAGCCATCTCTAAGGGTAGGTCTGCTCACAAGACAAATTCTCTTAGTTTTCCTTCACCTGAGAATGTCTCGATTCCCCTTTCACTCCTGAAGGATGTTTTCAGTGGATCCATGATTCTGGGTTGATAGTTCTTTTATTTCAGTGCTTGAAATATGTTTTGTCACTTCCTTCCAGCCTCCATGATTCCTGATGAGAAATTCACTGACATTCCATTCCAATGGGTAAGGTGTTGTTTTTCTTCTCTGGTTGCTTTCCAGATTTTCTGTTTTTGTGGTTTTCAGAAGTCTGACGATGACATGTCTTTGTGTGGATTTCCTTGGTTTTCCTGTTTGGGGCTCACTCACCTTCTTGGATCTGTAGGTTTATGTCTCATTTAATTTGGGAAGTTTTCAGCTATTCTTTCTTTAGAAACATTATCCACCTCCTCCCTGTTTCTCTCTTTTTCTGGAGCTCTGATGACAGGAATCTTTGTTATAGTCCCATGGGTACCTGAGGCTCTGTTAGTGGGGTTTTTTTGTGTTTTTTTTTTTTAGTATATTTTCTCTATGTAGTTCAGATTTGGTAATTTGTATTATTTTATCTTTAAGTTCATGTATTCTTCCTTCTGTCCCCTCCATTCTGTTGTTGAGCTCATCCACTGAGTTTTAAAATTTCAGCTATTTATTTTCCAGTTCTAAAATCTCATTTAGTTTCTTTATATCTTCTATTTCTTCACCGATATTTCTTATTTTTTATTTGTTATAAAGTTGTTTGTAATCATTATTGGAGTACTTTATGATGGCTGCTTTAAACTCTGTGTCAGGCAATTCTAACTTCTGTCATCTCAGTGTTGGCATCTGTTGATCAACTTTTGTCATTCAGTTTGAGATCTTTCTGCTCTTGGTATGGTGACTACTTTTCAACTGAAACTTGGACATTTTGGGTATTATGTTATAGACTCTGGATCTTATTTAAGCCTGTCATAGCTGACTTCTGACCTTATGATAGGAGAAGGGAGTACTGCTTCCTTATTATCAGGGAGACCTGGCTGGTGAATAACCCAGAGTCCTTCTTCGAGTCCTTCTCCAAGTCCTTCCTGCTTCATCACCCCTCCCACACCCACTCATCAGTTTGTTCATCTATGACCTTAGCAGGGCCTCTCTTCTGTGCCTGCCTCTGGGGGTCAGGGTGACAGTAGCAGGCTCAGTCTCCTCAGGGGAGTAGGTTAGCTCAGGATGGGGGATTGTGGGGCCATGTGGCTCCAGCAGTGGCCCCCTGGCCAGATCCTCCCCTACTCTAGGCCCTAGAGGCCTTTAATGGGCCTTTAACACAGGCCCTGGCTACCATTTTCCTGGTGCACCCTAAGCTTACTACAGTGGTAAGGAATTTGACTGAACTCATCCCAATCCAGCCCAGCTCAAATCACTCATCTTCAGGAGCCTCCCAGACAGCTCTCCCTCTCATACTTATGAGCTGTAGAGTCACAAGAAGAGGGGTGTTACCCAAGAATAGGATGATGAGGGAGACTCACTGCTTGCTTCTTTCTGACCTCAAAACTGGGCTCCATACCTCAGGGATCACAGAGGCTTTTCATCATTATCATCAGCATCATCATCATTGATACTATCAACATCATCATCATCACCATCAACATATCAATATCAACATCACCACTAGCATCATCACCATAGTTATTACTGTCATCACCATCGCCATCACAACAGCGAAACAACAGCGATAACAGCAAGCGTTCTTTGAGCACTTACATTATTTCATTTCTTTCTCACCACAACCCTATGAAGGAGGAGATACTGTCTTAAATTTTTCAGATGAGAAAACACAAGCTCAGAGAGGTTAAGTAAATTTCCTGACCTCACACAGCTAGCTAGGTAGTGGTAGAGTCAAGATACAAATTCTGATCCATCTGATGCCAAAGCCTTGGCCCAACAGGAGATGGTAATTGAGGCGCTGAGTGAGCTGGAGAGTGATGGCTTTATCCCCTTTGTTTACTCCCCACAGTAGGGCCACACTCACCCTTGGCCTGTGTTTGCTCCTGGCTCCCCACCCTACACACACATGTACCGGCAGAGAGGGAGAGGAGCCAGCTCCTCCAGTTCCAAGTAGGACTGGCCAGAGCTCATCTTCAGATTCCCTGCCCTCCTGGCTGTCCTGCCTTCCTGCCTCCACCGCTGCCCATGCACGCGAATGCTCCTTCACTTCCCTGGACACCGTGCAGCCACATGTGCTTGGAATTAGTTCCCCCTCCCCCCAGCCCCTTCTCTTTTCTTCCATTTATTTCACCGCGTTAAATGCTCCATATTTTCAGAACATCATGAGCATCAGAATCCCCTCTCCTCACACACAGCATAGAATGCAGCTGCTCCGAGGGGCATTAGAGCTGCCTGGTCAGGAGACGGGTCCTCAGACCGTGCCCACGTCGCGAAGAAGCCAGCCCCTTCTCCTCCGTGTCCACGTGCGACATCTCTGTGAAGACGTCTCACAGCCTCTGCTTGGGCCACGTGACTTGCCCGCCGTGCCAGGGGCGGGATTGCTAGCTGTCCGCCCTGGGTCTCATGTAATGACGAGAGGGGACACATGACCAGCACCACCACCTGGACCAGATGGAGAAAGAATGTGCGCCCTCACGGGGTGGACAGCCCTGGACTCAAGCTCTGGCCTGATGGGTTATGACAACTGGGTGATTTATACTACAGCCTCACTTTTTCCACTTCCAAAGTAAGAATAAAAGTGATCATGTCAGGGGCCATCACGAGGACAAGATGACCAGCAGGCGTGAGGTGCTCTGAGCAGCACCTAGCCCACAGTGGACGCTGCCACCTGCAATCCTCGCCCTCTGGGTCCCGCTGCACCTTCGCCGACGCCTGGACTGTGCAGGGCTCTCCATCTCGGGGCCCCTTAAGAAGGGCAGGTGTGAATTCCTCTCATCCATGCTTGTAACATCGGACTCTAGTGTCCATGGTCGAAGGTCACTGCTGTACATCCTCGCCACGCCTGAGGCTCCCGGGAGCCAGAACGCTCCAGAGAGGCCGGGCGGAGGGGCCCATGAATATTTCATCATGAAATTCTCAGGGTGATCTACTGCTCCACAGGCAGCTTTGTGCCGAATCCTTGCATCTCCGTGACTTACGTCCTTCCCCTCTCTCTCCCTGCTTGTCAACAGCGGACATTCTAAGGAGGCCTTCACTGCTAAGTAGCTCGCGGTGGCAGAAAGAGAAAATAACACCAGCTGACATGTGTCCCACGCGTCCCTTCGCAGAATCCTCTCTCAGCCATTAACCCCACTGAGCCTCCCACGAGACAGAGATGCAGGGACGACGGTGACCGTGGTTTACAGGTGGGGAAACGGGGCCTCCGACGGCTCCCATTGCTCTCGGTAGATTAGGTACCTGCCTTCACATCAGCCCAAGTCCCTTCTCTACACACGGGGAGAGGAAGCTATAGAGAACCCTGGACTCCCTGTGTTACTTTTCTGCCTAAAACCTCTGGGCCCCCCCCCGATCCTCCCAGGAGACCTCTCCGGGCGGCCACTGCAGCGGCTGCAGTTCTGCCATCCGTCTTGCTCTGGCTGCGACCACTGTCACTTTCCTCTCTGTGCCTGTTTCCTCACGTAGGTGTTGGGGTGACAGGCTCCTCCTGTGAGCTGCACACGGGGTGAGAAATGCACACGGGCTCCATCTGCGGAATCCAAGCCGTTTTCCCTGCCCAGTGCTGTAAGCTGTAGGCTCATCAGATTGTCCCCCCTGACCCTAGGATGAAAGGATGTGGCCCCGTTTTCAGAGGGAAGGCTGACCCTCTGGAGGTTTGAGTGTCCCCTGGGATCCTGGAGGTGAGCTCCGGAGCCTGGTGCCCATGATGTGCCAAGACCGAGGCTGTGTCTTCCTGGGCCGGTGCCAGGTCAGGCGCCCGGGAGGAGGTGGTACTCAGGGGGCTCCAGGGAGGGTGGGAGGGCACAGGGCTGCCCTCGGGCCTCTTGCTCCTGTTAAGGCCTCCTGAGCTCTTGGTGAGTTCGTTGGTGGCTTCATGCATGGAGTTATCTAACCTGTCCCTGCTTCTGGGCCCCAGGGTCCAGGATAACGGGTCAAGGGACCCCGTGGGGTCACCTTGCCATGAGAAGGGAGAGGTGGGGCTTGCCTGGTGCGGGGACAGCGGGGCCGTGTAGGGGTGCACAGCTGAGTCAGCAGCGGCTCCAAGTTCTCAGGGAGGGAGGGGCCCCTGCAAACCACCTATTGAAGCCAAGCCAGCCCCAATCCGGTTCTGTGTCACCACATCCCGGCTCTGTGTCCCTTACACAGCTTTTATTCACGGCATAGTGACAGACTGAGCTGAGGCTATGGAGGGCAAGGCAGGCGTGTAGGGGAGAGAAGTGTGCGGACTGTTCTTCGAGCCTCAGCCTGCAAAGGGGGATGGCGCCCATGGTCACGTTCTGAGTCTGGTTATTACTTCGCAGAGCTCAGTTACCTATTCGTGGGTGCACCTATGCCTGTATATGCACGTGTGTGCACATGTGTTCGTGTGCCTATGTACATGCATGCATGCACGTGTGTGCAAGCACGTGTGTATGAGTGTGTGCACACGCATGTGTATGCATTGTCTGCTTTCCCTTCAAGAGTGTGAACTCCAGGGCAGTTCCAACTCAGCATTGCTTTTCTTTGTCTCCATCCCTTTGTTACTCAAAAAAATGAGCTCCAAATATCTATTAAATAAACTCCAGAGAAAAAGGGACAAAGACACGAGCAAGTTAATTCCCCGAGAAGAAACTAAAAACAGCCACGAGACACTTGGATCCTGCCTCCGATTCGACGTTTAATCAACCACGAGAGGTCTTTGCTTTATTTCCTCTCCTGCTTGAAGCGGGTGTAGGGGCTGGTGAGGTGCGGGGACCAGGCACCCCGCACTCTGAGGGCAGCGGTGCGACCAGACACGAGGTTCTTGGAAGGCCATTTGGGGCTGTGCTGTAGAAGATTTGAAATGCTCACACCCTGTGACGCAGAGATTCCCTCCCAGGGATGGAT
The DNA here is from genome assembly GCF_937001465.1 of Orcinus orca. NCBI lineage: Eukaryota > Metazoa > Chordata > Mammalia > Artiodactyla > Delphinidae > Orcinus > Orcinus orca. Next base: position 85,320,505 of record NC_064575.1, read on the forward strand.
CATAATAAAATAATCGTGTGTGGGCCTGCGGACGTGAGTGCAGTAGGCTCTGCAAATTACTAGCCACCGTACAGGGCAGGACTGGAGACGATCTAAACGCCCAGCGGCCGAAGGAGGTGAAACAGATGATGGCCCGTCCATAGCACGGAGTCCCGGGTGGCTATGAGACGACGCGGATCTGAGTTTGTTGGTGTGGAAAGATGTCCGTGGCCGGGGGTATTGCATGTAAAGGCAGAGCACGGGCAGCGTGTCCCAAATGGGGCCACTTTGTAAAACTCTCTCTCTCTCCCTATCAATCCAGCCCTTCAGCTCTCCAGCTCTGAATAAGAATAATGGAGAATATGAAGCTTAAAAACCTATTTATCAACACTTTAATGGCTCTGCGAGATGAGATGGCCGGTAATTTTCTTTCACTTCATCATCCCTTTACGTATTGTCTTAGTTTTCTTTATTTTATGATTTTTGCAGTCAATGCTTATTACTTTAATAACAGTAAAAATGTTATTTTTATATTTTAAAGTAATTCTTCTGTGCTCCATACAGAAGGCAGGGACCTTGTCCCCAGAATGCCCCCTTGACTCACCATAAAGGAGGGCTAGGTACTGAGTTGGAGGTATTCCCGTGGACAATCTCATGGACCCCAGGCAGCAGCTCTGTGATGTCATGGTTATCACCCACATTTCATAGAAAAGAAAACTGTGGATCAGAGATGGTAAGTGGCCTGCCCAGGGTCCCACAGCTGGGACTCTAGCCACGTGGGAAGGAGGTGCGTGGAGGAGGGATATTGCCTTTCCCAGGGGCCTGGATGGCTAGTGCACGAGTTAGTAGTGATGTGTCACTACTAAGCCAGAGCTTCTGGATTGGCCCGAGGGATACGGCCATGGAGGAGTCCTGGCTGGGTGTGAGGGTGTCAGCAGGAAGAAGGGGCTGCGTGCCGGGCCAGGGCCAGGGAGCGATGGAGGCAGACACCTGGCCCTGGCAGTGTGGGACATGGGAGCAAGCCGTGTCCTGAAGACGAACCACCCGCATTCTTGGGGGGCCGTTTCTTCAGCAGGGAGATGGGGCCAGAGTCCTGCCAGACCTACCCCTGGGCTGCAGTGAGTAAGAAGGGGCACAGCGGTGGGAGAGGCTGTGAGATGGCTTAAGGGGTGTCCTGCTGGCATGGGGTTTGTGGCACGGAACCCAGGGCTGTGGTCAGTGGCGCCCAGTGGAAAGTGAGCGCATACCTTCAAGGCGTTCTGCCAAGTGTGTCAGCACAGGCCATTCAAGCTCTAACGTCTCTACAAAGTGGCTGCCGTAACCGTCTTACAAATGGGGAGGCCAGAGGCCCAGAGAGCCCGAGAGACTGGCCTGAAGCCACACAGCCCATAGGAAGCTGCTGTGCACAGAATGTTTGTGTTCTCCCGTCAGGAAGCCCTCCTCCCCAGTGTGATGGTGTTTGGAGGGGAGGCCTCTGGGAAGCATTTAGGGTTAGATGGGGCCATGGAGGGGGGCCCCCAGGATGGGATTAGTGCCCTTGGGATCTGAGGTTACAGCAAGAAGTCTGCACACCAGTAAGTGGGGCCTCACCAGACCGACCCCACCGACACCTCCATCTCAGACTCCCAGCCTGCAGAACTGTGTGGAATAAACTCCTGTTGCTTGAGCCCCGCAGTCTACGGTATTTTGTCGCAGCAGCCCAAGCCAACTGAGACGTTGGCTGAGCTGGGTTTGCACGCAGCACACTGGCTCTTAGTCCTGCCTTGTCCGGCCACAGCAGTATGACCTCCGCGATACAGTGAGCTTAGACTAGTTGCCCCTGTCCTGGGCAGGCTGGACAAGGAAGTGAGCTGAGCACTGTTGGGCCCGTGTCTTAACCTCTCTGAGCTGCAGGCGCTTCAGCTGTGAATGAGGAAAATAGCCGCGTCCCCTTCCGTGCGTGAAATGAGGAATGAAATGGTCGACCATTGCATGAGTCTTCCGAGGGCTGCAATAACGAACCACCCCAGACTGGGCGGCTTAAAGCAACAGGAACGCGTTCTCTGCTCGCTCTGGAGGATAGACGTCCAAGAGGTGTGCGCAGGGCTGCGCTGCCTCTGAAGGCTCCGGGGAAGGATCCTCCCCGCGTCTCCCAGCTTCTGGGGTCCCAGCAGTGCATGCAGCTGCATCACGAACCTCTGCCTCTACTGTCACGTGGCCCCTCCTCTGTGTGTCTGTGTCTGTCTCCTCTTTCTCTTATAACGATGCCAGTTCTTTTCTGATTTGTTTTTGTTGATGTAACCATGCTTTTAAAAATAAACTTTACATTGTGGAACAGTTTTAGATTTACAGAAAAAATTCAAAGATGGTACAGAGAGTTCCCATATACCCCACACGCAATGTCCGCTATTAATAACATCGTATATTACTGTGGTACATTTGTCACAATTAACAAGTCAGCGCTGATAGATTGTGATTAGCTGAACTCTGTGTTTATTCAAATCTCAGTCCTTCTGTTCCAAGAAGACGCCCCTCTTGGCTGTAGCACTTTCTCAGATTGTCTTTGTTTCGATGACCTTGACCTTTTGGTCCTCAACATTTGTCTGATGCTTTTCTCATGATTAGAATGTGGTGATACGTTTTGAGAAGGAAGAACACAGAAAAAGAGCCATTCTCATTATATTATATCAAGAGCAAACGATGTCAATGCAATTTTTGACGTTGGGCGTTGAGCTCGGTCACAGGTGGAGGCAATAGTTGTCAGGTTCTCCGATGAAAGTCACCCCCTCCTTTCCATCCTGTACCCTTTGGAAGGAAGTCACTTTGCAGAGCCCACGCCTGAAGAGTGGGGAGTTATTCCCCTCCTCCTTGGGGGCGGAGTGTCCACAAACATTATTTGGGATTTTTTTTGGGGCTTGGGAGCTTCGTCCATTCTTATTTATTTATTTATCCAACCATGTATTTATGTCAGTATGGACTCAAGGGTAATTAGTCTATCCTTTGGGGTATAATCCATTACTACTTTATTTTTGTCGCTGAAATTGTTCCAGACCCGGCCACCGGGAGCTCTTCCAGTCGGCCTTGACACGCCCCATCGTGACCCTCTTGATTGGACATTTCCTTACTTCCTGACACAGCAGGTGCTCCAGGCTCACCGTGTGTGTGTCCTGCTCCCGTCCTAGAATCAGCCTTTCCTCCACGGAGTCCCGTTCTCCTAACTGGAGAAGCGGGGTTAGAAGCCAAGATCTGGGGGCCGGGGGTGCCTACTGCTCTGGGGTGTCACTGTTCCGGGCTCTCAGCTGACAGAACAAGGACACGTATGTGTTTTCACCAAGCCGTGTGCACACAGATCTATAAATATTCTATTTGTATCCGTCTGCGTCTCTATTAAACTAGACGGGAGCTCATCCTGACGTCTCCAGTTCGTACCCATCACCGCAGGGATCATCCCAGCTTCTTCCCGTGGCTCATCCGTAACCTCCCCTCCAGCAGAGAGAAACCCGCTCCCACCGCCTGCCGCCCGCTCACATCATTGTTCAACCGGGTCTGCGTGTGTAGCGGGATCAGAGTTGCAGGCCTGCACCCCGTGGGGGACAGCTTCACCCGCTAGAGCACAGGGCTCAGGCCCCTTTGCCTTTAGTCTCGCAGACGCCCCTCGTCCCGACGTTACTTAGGGCAGCTCCTTTCTCCTCTCACTCCTCACTGTGGGTTTCTGATCACAGGTCTTTTCTGTTCAGAACGTTAGGAAAAGAGGAGAGCACAAGAAGAGACAGGACATGTCCCAGCATCTCCCCTCCAGGTGAGCCTCCGTGCATGTCTGCATGTTCATCCATCCATCATTTTCTAGCCCAAATTGCACCCCGAATCAGTCTTCCCTCGCTTGCTAAAGAGCATCATTCATTCACTCAGAACGTATTTTCCCATTTGTCAACGGGGGCCGTGCTTACCACACATCCAGCGCCGTGCAAGGCTCTAGAAGTTCCATGACAGCAAGAGGAGAGGCGACACCCCTCGAGAAGCCCCCAGCATCGGGGGTGGGGAGACAGACGTGCACCAAACAGTCACAGGAACACATGCAAAACTGTGACTCTGACACGTCCCGGGAAGAATGGACACGTGGTGCTCTGAGCCCTCGGACCTGATGCGGAAAGTCGGGGGTGCTGCCCTGAGGAAGGTCCTCGGGTGATGGTCTGAAGGATGAGAGGGATTGACAAAGAGGCCTTTGGGTCCCACAGTGTGCCTGAGGCTCGAGAGGCTGGATACGGGAGGTGACCCCGCAGCGGTGCCTCTTGCAGCCAGCCCGGCGCTGCAGCTACACCATCAGGAGTGAGTTACGGCGCAGCCCAGTACGTGCTCTAATTACCAAATGTCCTGCGTGATTAACTAGGAAATTAATAGGCTGAGCATTCCTTCTCCACCTGCGAGCATCTCAGAGGCCCATAAACATGCCGGAAGCCAAATGCCACTGCGAAGCGTCTCTCCCTCCCCCCTCCATCCATCAGCTCTTGGCGATTTACGGTCTTTTCCAGAGCCTCTTCTCCGTGCCAGGGCCTCATTCCGGAAGCTGGAACTGGGTTTCAGTGCCCATCCTGCTGTCACCGTCACTGCCCACCCGTAGGCTGGACAGGATCAGGTTCCGCACCCCCCACCCCCCTCCACTGGGCGAGTCAGTCACCTCCTTGCCTCTGCTTCCCCTCTTGCCCAATGGAGGTGACACTGCCTGGCGTGAGCCTGTCCTCAAGGTCAGACTGGACGACGCCCTGATGGATGCTATCCCTTCCTCCCTCCCCACCTCCGCCCTGCCCACCGGAGGGGTTGCTGACCTGGCGACTTGCGTCTGAGGTTTTGCCCTGTGTACCGTCGGGGGATCAGGGGGCTTGCAGCCACGTCTCCTTGTCCTGTGCGCCCCGGTGGCGGGTCCAGGCAGCAGCGGCTCTCCACCCTCTCTCCCCTTCTGCTCCCCTGCAGGAGTGAGCGGGCAGCACATCGCTGGCTTTGTCCGGGGCTCAGCTGCCTCACACTCGGGGTGGGGGACGCTGTGGGCTGACCCGAGTCCCTTTCCCTGTCCAGCTCTCACCCCAGCCCGGGCAGGTCTTTCTCGCTCCCATCAATGTGCAGTTTCTGTTCCCTTTGGCTTCGGTTCCTGCGTGGGCTTCTCTGGGAGGAACAGAGATGAGAAGGGTAAGGGCAGGATTCGGGCAGCCACTGCTCTCTGAGCAGAAGCCTGGCAGGGCTGGGCGGCGGACACTGGGGATCAGCCACTAGCCCTGGGCTTGCGCTCTGAAGGGGGTAAGCCGAGGCAGACGGGGGCACCGTTCAGGCCTCTGGGTTCTGTGTACCCCCGAGATGGGTGACGGCTGTGAGGCAGACCCCTCCGACCCAGGGCCCACCCAGCAGGTCTGTTTCCTCCTCCCTCGCTCCTTCTTGGGCGCACAAAGGGCAGGACAGCGCCGTGGGCAGAGCCGGTTCCCGACCGCCACCAACCTGGGCTGCAGTCTGGCGCCACCACTCACTCCCCGGGGGACCCTGGGGGCTGTGGGATCCCGGGGCCTCTGTTCATTCATGGCAGTGTGGGTGACGGTGCCGCCTCTCCCAGGAGGGTTGGTTGGGAGCGTTGAAGGGGAAGCCAGTTCTGAAGGTCCTGGGGGCACAGCCCTGGGGAAGCCGGCGGGGGATGGAAGCCTCTGGGGGCGGGGAGAAGCTTGGGTGGTGAGCAGCCGGCCCAGAGGCAAGAGCACAGGATGGAGTCACTGGAAGGTGGAGTTATTCACCAAACATGTCGCATTAGCGGCCATTTGGCCCATTTTTGAAGTCATTTTCTCTTGGGCCCACTTTTGAGCATTTCAAGGATTTTTAGCTCATTTGTCCTCTGGAATTAAATTTCCAGCCCATGGGCTCGTTCCAGCCATTAGTCAGGGACGCATGGGCAGGGAGGGGGCAGCATTGGCAGAGGCCAGGTTCAGGGGGACCTGGCAAGGCAGGGGACCCTGAGAGGGGGCTGGGGGGGTGATGGGAGTGCAAAGGAGACCCCTCCTCCACGAAGGCCAGCGGCAGGCGGACTCAGCCTCACCTCGACCTGCTCAGGAGCTGAATTCCCTTGGGATTAGCGTTAAGTATATTTTAAAAATTTCAGGGCTCAGAATAGTGAGAATTAAGTAGAACTTCATATTCATCGACCTCGGGTGAGGGAAGATTTCCTAAGTTTAGAACTAATACAAGGAATCAGAGAGAAAATATGGACAGATTTGGCGGCATAAAAATGAAAATCTTCTGCATGTCAAAATTAAACCACCGAATAAAAAGGCAAAAAAAAATATGGCCTGGGAAATATATTTGCAGCAAATATGACAGAGGCTCAACTTCCTTATTAAATAAAGAGCTTATAAGAATATCTGCAAAAACATAGAAATTCATATAATGTGAAGTTCAGATTTTTTTTCTTTTAAGAAAGAAGGGGCCGTTTAAGTAATAGGGAACAACATACGAAAAGCTAACGCACGGAGGAGAAACTGTGTGCGAGCACCATGATGTTGGGAATGCTTTTTAGGGAGTGGTATGATTTTTATATTTATTTTTTCTTTCTGTTTTCCTAGATTTTTCAAAAAAGTTTTTTAAGGAGTATGTTTTACCTTAAAAAAGGGTTTTGAATCCATGCATGTATTTGCTCTATTATTACTATTTATTTATTTTTAAACATTTTTATTGAAGTATAGTTGATCGACAATGTTGTGTTAATTTCTGCTGTATAGCAAAGCGATTGTTATACATACATACATATATATATATATATTCCTTTCCATTATGGTTTATCATAGGATATTGAATACAGTTCCCTGTGCTATACAGTAGGACTTTGTTTATCCATTCTATATATAATAGTTTGCATCTGCTAATCCCAAACTCCCAATATTATTATTTTTATTTTTTTGCGGTACACGGGCCTCTCACTATTGTGGCCTCTCCCACTGTGTAGCACAGGCTCTGGACGCGCAGGCTCAGCGGCCATGGCTCACGGGCCTAGCCGCTCTGAGGCATGTGGGATCTTCCTGGACCGGGGCACGAACCCGTGTCCCCCGCATCGTCAGGCAGACTCTCAACCACTGCGCCACCAGGGAAGCCCCTTATTATTATTTTTGTTATTGGGAGTAGCAGCAATACTCGCTGTTTATTAAGCAGCTGCTAGTATGAGATGTGTAATTGCTACGTGAAGCATTTTTCACCCATCATCTCATTTAATCCACACGACACCCTTGGGAAGCAGTTATTATTATCGCCACTTTAAAGATATGAAAACTGAGGCTCAGAGGGGTTAAGGCCTCTAGCCAGGGTAGGACAGCTAAGTGGGAGATCTGGGTCTGAACAGGAGGCTCGTACCCCGGTTGCCCCGGGTTGGCTAAGTGATGGCCGGGATAGGAGCAGAGAGGGCCCCTCTGAGGCACTGCTGGCCCCTCAGCGCTGTGCTAAGAGTGAAACCCACAGCGTGTGCAGATGGACCGAAGGAACCGTTGTCACCCAGGAAGGGCAGTGCATCCCAGCCTCGCCTGTCTCACTCCCTTCCCAGCAAAATAGAAACCAATCCAGGCAACGCCGGGAGCTGAGACAACTCGGGAGGAGGCGTGTGTTTGCAGTTTCACATGTGCCCAAAGTGCCTATTAGAAATATGAAAACAAGGCCGACGTATTCTTAGACTAATTGACTAAGAATCCTTGAACTTGACACAACTTGGGGAAAAATAAAGAGAAACGATGCAAAAATGCTCAGAAGCAGCTCGACTCCTCTTACTGGGATGGCGCGTGCTCCGTTTGGTGATTCCCATTACATCTGTGCTGAGAAGGAGAAGGTGCTCTGAGACGCATTGTCTGAGACAGTCCTTGAAAGCCTCCAAAATGAGAACAAACCAGGGGATAAAAGCCCCACACAGAAAGGCCAGTGTGGACACAGATGGGCTGTGCCACCCACCCTACATGCCACCCCGGGCTCAGAGATGAAGACAGCTTGGCCCTGGGGTAGTGTGAGCCCCTGGTTGGCACAATGGAGGCCTTCCTGGAGGAGGTGCTTGTGTTGCTGAGCCCGCAGGAGGGCTGCAGGTCCTGAGAGGCTGAGACACAGGGAGGGTTGAGAAGACTTGGCCAGTGGCTTATTGGGCAGCGTTCAGGATCTCCGTGGGGAAGCCGTGGGAGGCAAGCAGACCCTGAGGGCTGGGAGTGGTCACTCTGCCAGGGCCCACGGCCTCTAGGAGATTGGAAGGTGGTCAAAGGTCTCTGAATGGTGCTTTGGAAATCCCAGCATCTTTGGGGAGCTAAAAGGAAAGATACGGTGATCAAGGAGGGTAGTGAGGTGGCCACTAGTGGAGAAAAGAAACTCTGACTTCCCCATCTTCTAGAACACTCCTCCAAGGAAGCTACTGTCTGCATTTTACACATGAAAAAACTGAGGGTCAGAGACTACAGAGCCAGAGCCCCACAGCCTTCCTGGCTCTCGGCCCTGTGGCCTGAGGCGTGGCTCTTTGCCTGCCCCAAGGCCACGTTCCACCACACCCTCCAGGTCAGATGCCAAAGGAGGGGCACCCTCGTGGGGCTCAGGCCTCCTCCTGGCTGGTCCTGTTTGCTCAGGCAATTGTGCCTGAGCCCCCTGGCCGCCGGGCCACGTCTGACTCAGCCTGATGTCCGAGGCCCCAGCCCAGCATCTGTGTGCAGTAGGCACTCCACAAATGCTCTCTGGGTGAACCACGAAATCCAGAGAACAAGCACATTTCAGCTGGGGGAGCTCCAGACGAAGTGAAGGCAGGCTGTAGTCACATGTTCCAAAAGTGTCCGTTCAACTCAATTCCCCTCATTTGCCTTCAAGTCTTCCCCACCCTCCTCTCAGTTTAACCCCAGATCTCCGATCCAACTGCTTTCAATTTTCACCTTGACTCAATTCAAATCAAATTGGGTCAATTTCCTTTCAATTCCATTCTGTTGGGTTCCTTCTCTTTAATTCCATTTCCTTTCTTCCAATCAGTGAAATTCAATTCCCTCAATTCATTTTGGTTGGCATCAGTCCAGTCTGGGGACTTTAACCCAATCCTGGCCAATAATTCAACTGCAGGCAATTTTCCAATTGGACCCAAGATGACTCAGCTCTCAGGCCCCCCACCTGGTCCCTAGGTGTCCTCCGCCGTGTGAATCATCTCAGTTCCTTCCTCCATGTGTCTTTGAGCATCTGAGCCCTGCAGGGCTCTGTCCTCTCTGATGTGGGATGACAAATAGGTTCCCTTCTGGAGAATGATCTGGAAAGAAGTAACGTGTGCACAACCGCTTGGTTTGGGGGAAGCTGCCTCCAGTCTGTCACTTCTGTTCTCCTCAGGACACCCCGGAGAGAAGGTGTCCGTGTTATCATGGTCATGGGCCCCGTTGGAGGGCTGAGGAAATGAAGGCACACAGAGCTGAAGTGATAACTCCGTGTCCACAGCCTTACAGCGTAAGGGCTCAGGCCTTGAACCTGGGCCATTTGACAGCAAAGCTCTCACTTGACATTTACTTGAGAAAATAATACCAATTTAGTCAATGAATTTGTTCAACAATGCTAAGTGATTACCATGTGCTAATTATTGTTTCAGGCAGGGTGGATGTGGTGGTGAGGGCGGCAGACATGTCCTAGCCCCATGCCCCTGTGACCCAGGGTGGGAGGTGGAAGGTCATGTGAGCAATGTGTGGGTGTCCCTGGCTTGGGTGGGGGGTGGGGAAGGTCAGGAGAAGATGCCAGGGATTGGTGGCATCATGTCTGTACATAGTAAGCACTGGATAGGTACGGCTGAATGAGGCGGTAAGTGAGTCATGACCTTCCTTGGCTATCAAGGGATGACCCTTACCTGGTATCAGTCCTTGCTTGAGCCTGGAGCACCACACTGCTGCCCACAGGTCAACAGAGTGGCCAGGGCCCTCACCTTTCAGTCACGGACTTTGTACCAAGTAGCTTCCTTTCTTCAGTTCACACCGCAATGTCTTCACCTGCTTCTTGTTGTACCTGCATCTCAACCATTCTTGGTACTTAATGTCAGCCCAGCCACAGCAGCTTCACCCACCATAGGCTGACCCTTTAGGCCTTCTGGGTTCACCAAACCCCTAGCCAGTCTCAGAGTCTCTCATGTTTTTGTCTTCCTGGTTGACTTTTGGTCCTCCAAAGGCCATAAGACGTTGATTATTAGGCATATGTGCAAAGAGGTTATTCTGAGAGGTGAAAACAAGGGCTTGGAGGTCAAGAAGTATAAACAGAAATGAAGTTAGTGCAATAGAAAACAGGGGATTGAAGGAGTTGGAGAAAGTTGGGAGTCATCTAATTTTCCTGTGGGAGGTGCACCGTCAGGGCAGAATTAACAGGATTTTCTGTGACCTTCACGTTAATTTTTCCACCCATGCAGTGTTTGTTTAGTTTTCTCTCTGTTCTGGGTACTCTTTCTGCACCCCTCCCAGCCACATGGAGGAACGGGCACTTCAGCACCTGGCCTCTGTGGACAGCACCCCCAACCACCGAGGTATCCTTTCTACCCCTCCTTCCACGTCACCCAACGGACCCATTTATCCGACGGTGAATCTGGTCAAAGGCGCTGCTGAAGGACCAACAACTTGTCCCCCCAGGAAGGGTGTGATTCTTCAGAGACAGGCAGAACCGGATTCAAATCCACGTCTTAGCGTCGTCACGACTTTGACCCCCAGCTCCATACCTGTCACCCAGGGTGGCCATGAGGGGTCGATGGGGTCGCGTTTGTCAGGTGCTTGACGAAGAGCAGGGCTTCTACAGCTGTTCGCTTCTTCCCCCGAAGTAGCACGTTTCAACTCTCCAGGGGGTTCCTAATGCCTGAGCCAGATGGTTGCGGGGCAGACATCTTGGCAAGCTGGTGTGGAAGGCTGTCTTTAGCCAAGCCCCACGCCGAGCCTCACCTGGGTGTGGAGAGGAGAAGCAGATCTGTTTTGACATCTCCCAGGTCTTTTCTGGGAGAGAAGGGATACAACAGCTCCTCAGTCCCTAAGGGTTTTGTGCGTTTAATGGTGAGTTCTACAAGGGCAATGCTCGACTCAAGGAATGGAGAATTAAAGGTGAGATTCCAGCTGTGTGCAAGACACCGGGGGAGACTGGCTGGAAGTCACCTTGTTCAGTGGCTGCCTGCCCATCCCCGATCAGGCTGGGCTCTTGTGAGAGCAATCCCCACGCCTCGTGAGAGGCTAAGACAGAACCACGGGTGGAGAGAAACAAGTGTCTGCCTGGAACTCAGGAAGCCCTTGCACTGAGGCTGCTGTTGGATTATGGCACTGGTGGTACCTGGTGAAATCATATTAGACTCAAAATTCTATCTCATCCTTGCCCCAGCCCCTGGATGGGGGCCTTCTATCCTGTTCACTGCTTATTCCCCTTGGGCCAAAGGTCTGCCGTGTGGGGCTGCCACCTGTGCTTTCAATGTAATGAGTGGCACAATGACACATGGGGCTGTAATTGCCACAGCCTGCATGACGCGTGACTCACTAGAAAATTGCATGAGGTGAGTTCTTCCCGGGAAGCCCCATCCCCAGAGAGCTGGTCCCCAGACCATGACGGAGGATGGCTTTTCCTCTAGGGAAGGCCAGGCCAGCAGGTAATGTAATGTCAGAGCAAACCATTCTGAAGAGAGGTCACACTCCAGGCTTCCCTGTTCTCCCGGGCCGGCACGTCTGTTGGCCCTTTGGTGAGGTCGCCCAGCATCGTGGCTTGGCCTTTGCTCGCAGTGTGCCAGTTTGCTGTGGCTGCATGCCTGCAGCCTCTGGGCCCTCCCACCTGTGGTTCTGTCCCACCTCTCTGAGCCTCAGGTTTTCCACCTGCAAAATGGAGAAGAGAGGATGACACCTCAAAAGTAACAGTGAGGAAGACACGAGCCAGCCCCTTACGATGCTGAGGGAAGCACCACTCAGGTGCAAGCTCCCTCATGGGGCCCGGGGGGCAGGCACAGGCCTGGGATCTGGGGACACATCCCCCGAAGCACACCCAGGGATGGCCAGTTAGGAGGCGTGTGAACCTCCCTCAGCTCCTGCCTCTCTGTCTGGCAGATGCAGGATGCGATGAGGTCGGCCTCTGACTGTCTCAGTGGAGTTTCTCTCGTTATGTAAACTGATAAGTACCCTGCTCGAAGTACACAGTGGATGCAGCACTTGAATCCCCCCGAGAACCAGCCCAGAGTGAGCTGGGCCGGGCAACGCACACACCATTCACCTACCTGGGATAACTCTGGGAGGCCAAGCCCTTCCCCAGAAGAGGAGACCGAAGGTCAGGGAGGCCCCTTGGTGGCCCCACATGGCACAGCATGTCTGTGGTTTATCTGGGGTAAAACTTTGGTTGGTCTAATTCTTTAGCTCGTGCTTGGGCCCTTCTCTGGCGTCCCCCACTCCTTTCATGAACCCCTCGATGTCACAGCATGTCTCCTGTGAGGCCATCTGGATCTCAGAGAGAGCCAGATCCGGGCCAGAGAGGTGAATCCACAAGACAGCTGTCACACAGCAAGCTGGGCAGAGGAAGGTGAGGCGCTGTTTCCACTGCCGCCCCACTGCCAGCCCTTCAGCCTGCCTTCACTCTGCTCTCTGGCGTCATCGGACCCTGCCTGCAGCCCACAGGCCCCCAGCCCACAGGGAGGCTCAGTGCCACCTCACGTGGCAGGTGGGGGGGGCGTGGAGTGTCCGCAGTGGGAGAGCCTGTCCCCATTGCTGGGCCACGTGTCGGTGTGTGTGAGAGTGACAGAGATAATTTCCCAAACACCATCTGAGCTGAGTGCATTTTGATGAGGGTGACGGTTTTTTAAATTTTAAATTAGAAACTGCATTTTTACCTCTGCCAAAATAAAGATGAGAAATCAGATAAATCTGGTTCAAAAAGGGCTGGAACCGGGGAAAATGTGTCTGACAGGCTCTCTGTTGAGCAAACAGACCTGGACGGCAATGTGTGTCTGGAGCTTGGTGCCCGGGACTCTGGGCTCCTGGGTCCTCTGCAGCCCCGGCCAGGCCGTCTGCAGAGCCGGGGCTGGTGGGGTGACACACACACACACAGGCTGGGCTCCCAGGCAGAGGCCTCACGAGGCAGAGGGAGGGGCGGTGGCCTGCACACCCCAGGAACCTGCTCTGTCCTTTCCGGGACCTCTGTGTCGCACGCTGGCTGCGGTGCTGAGTGTCTCCGGGGGTTGGGGGGAGGGATGGGCTCAGCCCTGTCTGTGTCCCCCAGCATCTTCCAGAGACCCTTTTCATGCTGTCGCCTCCATTCTACTGTTGGGGAACCTGAGGCCCAGGGGCCTGGCTGGGAGCTGGAGCAGAGGACCGGCGGGCAAAGGCTCCCTTCCTGCGCAGGGTCAGTAAGGCAGGGTGCGCTGGCTGCGGGGCAGGCAGCAGGTTGTGGCCAGGCCCCGGGGGCAGTGGCTCTGACTTTCTGAGAAAGTTCTCGAGCTCCTTTCCCCACCAGCCCCGCCAGCCTGGCTGTGCCTCTCCGACCTCGCAGAACTTCCCCCGCCCTCCGCAGCATCCCGCTTGTCCTGGTGGCCGTTCCCCCTTCATCAGAGCCTGGCTCTGGCGGGACCCTCCTGGGAAAGGCTCACCCGCTGTTGCCCGTCACCCCCTGAACATACTTTAATTTGCATTATCTGCTCCCCCTGCCAGCCGCTGTGTAGCGTCAGTTCCAAAACAGCAACACGACAGAAGACCCAGGAGCTGTGGTCCCCCGCTCCCCCAGAGGCTGGTCAGTGGAACCTGCGACCCTCAGCAACTCTTCTCCCTCCTCCGTGGGTGTTTATTCTCCGGGCTCTCCCCCAGCACCCCTCAGCCCCCCGGAGCCCTGTCCTGCCCTGCCCTGCCCTGCATCCCTTACCCATGAGCCCTGCCTCCAAGTCTCTGTCCCCACCTCCCCTGCGAGGCCCCCAGGCACCCGACAGCAGGACCTCTCCTGGCTCATGTGAGCCTTCGGTTAACTGTCAGAGTCCAGGGAGCAAGTGTGGGTTGTGTCAGTGAAGGCCCTCGGTCCTCTGGAGAGCGGTGGTGCCGGGTTCGACCCCCTGTTTCCCTGCGCCCTCCATTCCCCGGGCATCCATAAACCAGAGTTCGTGAGGCCACACTGTCCCTGCGGGGGTTGAGCCCTGCGGCCCTGCTGTGCATGGGCCACCTAGCCTCCCTCCACACACCCATCCAAGTGGCCCTTCCCAGAGTGTCCATGGTCTTCCCTCCAGAACCCCGGAATCTTGGTCTGCCTTCAAGGCCATTGCCACGAGATTTATTTTTTTAAGTGAGATTTAAAAAAAACCCTGCTCTAGGCAGACCATGGAATACTACTCAAAATAAAAGGGAAGGAACTATTGGTTCACATAGAACCTTGGATGGATCTCAAGGGCATTATGCTGAGTGAAAAAAAGAGCCGATCTCAAAGGTTACAAACTGTGATTCCATTTATATAACTTTTTCCAAGTGACACAATGATAGACATGGAGAACAGATAAGCGACGGCCAGGGGTCGGGATGGGGTGGGGGAGGGGCAATGCTGAAGGGGCAGCGGGGAGCCTCGTGGGGACATGGCAGTTCTGCACCTCGACAGTGGTGGCTACACAGAAGTGTACGTGTGATACGGTCCACAGAGCCATGCATGGATGTGCACACACATACACACGTACATGCATATACACATACACACATACTCATACACACACACACAGCACACACACATAGACATAAACATACAGGCATACACGTGTACACATGTACACACACGTATGCAGCCATACACATACACTCATATATACGTGCACACACGTAAAGCACACACGTATACACATACACATACATGCAGGCACACATGTGCAGACACACATGCACACACACACAGACACACACATTCCTGCCCCCTCACACACACCTGCTGTCACACACAAATACATGGGTGTAGAAGCTGGTGAAACGAGTGCAGGTTGCTGTCGCAGCGTCAAGACCCCGATGGGATGTGCTGCAGTGAGGGTGTGAGGGGAGGGGACACGGGGCCTTTCTAGATCATTTCTGCAATTTCCTGCTTCTATTTCAACCTAAATATTTGCCTGGTTTTTTTTGTTTTGTTTTGTTTTGTTTTGCGGTACGCAGGCCTCTCACTGCTGTGGCCTCTCCCGTTGCAGAGCACAGGCTCCAGACGCGCAGGCTTAGCGGCCATGGCTCACGGGCCCAGCCGCTCCGCGGCACGTGGGATCTTCCCGGACCATGGCACGAACCCGCATCTCCTGCATCGGCAGGCGGACTCTCAACCACTGCGCCACCAGGGAAGCCCTATTTTCCTGTTTTTAAGTGACATTAAGAGGGGGCTAGGAGAGCCAGAAGGGGCGGGCAGGGCTGGGAGGGGGGCAGCTTGATGGGGAAGGAGGAGAGGGGAGCAGGGCTTGTGGGGAGCACCGACGAGCCACTGCCTCTCCCTCATTTACGGTGGGAGTGCATTCGCTTCCTAGGGCTGCCGTAATACATGACCACAGACTGGGGGGCTTAAAACAACAAGAATTTACTCTCTCAAGTTCTGGAGGCCAGACTCTGAAATCAAGGCGTCCCGGGGCCGTGCTCCCTCCAGAGGCTCTGGGGGAGCAGCCTTCCTGCTTCTTCCGCTCCGTGTGTGGCCAGCCTTCACTGACGCTCCACGGCTACAGCGGCACCACGCCGGGCTCTGTGCCATCAGCCACCTTCCCTCTGTGTCTCTTCACATGGCCTTATTCTTGTCTGTCTCTCTGTCCCCTCTCTGTCCCCTCTCTTCTTACAAGGAGACCAGACGTTGGATTTAGGGCCGCCTTAATCCTGCATGACTCCATCTTAACGGCAATGACCCTGTTCCCAAGGAAGTTCATATTCTGAGGTACTAGGGGTTAGGATTTCAACATATCCTTTAGGGGGACACAGTGCAACTCACAGCAAGGGTCCTTCCCCAGGCCCCGAGGCTGGAGTGCGGTGGTCCAGGGCCGGAATCTCCTTTCTCCTCCTGCACTCGAGTCCTGACACGGCGGGGAGCCACACGCCAACAGCACGCACAGCACTGTTCTGGGCGCCGAGAGGCCCCCGAATTCTCTGCCCCCAGTGTTGACCCCCAGGCTCACAACATAGGTGTCTCCTGCACGCCTCTCCTTGAGGTGCTCAGCCTGGGCTCCTGCAGGGTCCCTTCTGCCTGCTCAGCCCTGGGTCTGGGCTCTCCCCCCCGCCCCCGCCTCCTGCCCCTCCCCCCGTGCAGGCTCCGAGGAAGCCCCCTTCTCTGTTTCCTGCCCAGCCCAGGGGCCACCCCTCTCCCTACCTGCTGAGGGACTCTGGCTGAGCCAGTCTGGAAACTTCCCCTGCCCTGACAGCACCTTGTCCTGAGCGTGGCCTGACTAGGTGGACTCGACTTTTTCTGGGGGGATAAAGGAAAAGCATTTTTTGTTTTTAGATATTCAAACCCCAGAGGTCAGGTGAATGATGGCTTCTGGCTGTGGCTCCCCGTCGGTCACGGGCTGCCTGCCACAGCGAGGGGGGCCCCCGTCCCAACTCGGCTCCGTTCCCCGAGGTGAAGCTCAATCCCATTCGATCCAACATCACAGGCCAAGCTTTGTGCCCACAGCCTCCCTCCTGAAGCTCCTCCGCCCTTTCCCTCTGAGCCTTCTCATCTGGCCATCTCTGTCTCCAAGGGGTCTTCCCTGACTCCGACCTGGGTCTGGGGTCTCTTCTGTGCTGCCCCTGGCCCCGCTCTGCCCTAACACACTCTGCTCCTCCTGCCCAGACTCAGAGCTCCTCGGGGCCAGGCTGGCTTATTGTCGCCGTCCCCTAGCCCAGAGCCCACCCTCAGGCGATGTCTGTTGAGGGTTTCACCCACAGGAACCCACGGGCAGATGAGGAGGCGACAAGCCCGGGCTTGGAGCAGTGCTGGGCAGCAGGCACTCTGGGGACAACTGGGCCTCGGGCTCCGCCAAGGTTCAGGAGGTCCAGGAGGGCTCAGGGCACTTCAGAGGGAGGGACAGCCTCACCCTAGACCAGAAGCAAGGAGGCCCGGCTGTGGGCCTGCAGTGAGCTTGCTGGCGAGCCGCTGGGTTTCAGGTGGCGTGAAGCCTGGGAAGGCGGGGATGAGGGCGATGAAGGGAGGGCGGGAGCTGGCGTGTCACGTTGTAGCTGACCGCCCGCCCAGAGGACGATGTAGAGAACAACCACTGCAGCGCCAGAGCACAGCCAGCTGATGATGTGGGAGGGGGCGCTGGGCTTGCGGAGACAGAGCTGTGATTACGCGGGGGGCGGGGCTGGAGGGGGGCCGAGGGAGGAATGCCTGTCCCTCCTCCCCTCCCACCT
The DNA here is from genome assembly GCF_937001465.1 of Orcinus orca. Classification (NCBI taxonomy): domain Eukaryota; kingdom Metazoa; phylum Chordata; class Mammalia; order Artiodactyla; family Delphinidae; genus Orcinus; species Orcinus orca. The sequence continues at coordinate 85,337,775 of NC_064575.1, forward strand.
CTCAGCAATTTCCCTCAACTGCAGGTCAGTCACACTAGAGGAGGGGCCCTGCCCCTCCCCAGCCCAGGAGGCAGAGGGATTCTGTAAAAAGGTCTGCTCATCTGTGACTTTAATCCCCTGCTGTGATCTTATCTCGCTCCGGAAAGCTCTCATGTCCATTGATCCTGCGCTGGCAAGAGCACGGGAGCCTCGGCTATTAGCTCCCGGCAGCTACTAAAGCTGCCCATCGACTGACATCCTGCAGCAGCACGTGGCGGGGGGTGGGGGGGATCGTTACCTGCTCCAAGGCACCCGGCAGAGCCCCAGCTGGCCCTGCAACTTCCTCCTGGGGCTGGACGCTCCACCCCAGCCCGGCTGGCACAGAAGGTCCCTGTGTGCCCGCCCCCAGAGCCAGCCTGGCCGTGTCCCCTGAAAGCCTCATCTTCTCTGGCAGTTAGCGGGAAGTGAGCCTGGGTGGGCAGCTGCCAGCTCCTACGTGAACCCTCAGGAATCTCCAAGGCGGCTGGAAGACGGTGGATGTTTTGAAGTCAGCAGAGACAGTAGTGTTTACACCACAGAAATTGGCAAACTGCAAGTCCCCCTCAGCACGGCTCTGTTTGCCCCTCTCAGTCATGGGGACTCCAGGTACACAGGGCCCTGCCTCTGCATTTGAAGCCCCCACTGCTTCTCTCCTCCAGACCCTGCACCTGCTTTCACCCCCTCTGGACCCTGGGGCTTCTCTCCTACAGCTCTGAAGCATCAGCTGTCTGACCATGCCACTGCCACTTGGAACTTTTTCTGCAGCCTCAGGGTCAAGTGCAGACCAGGTGGCCTGACCCTGAGACCTTACCTAGTAAGCACCATGTGCCTCTCTCTAGACTGCCCGCCCGTAAGGCCTAGCAGGAAGCCCTCCTCCTCCGGGAAGTCTTCCTGGTGCCCTGGCAGGAGGACTTCCTTCTCCCCAGGTCTCCACATGCTCTGCTGCCCTGGGGCACATGCTGGCTGCTTTCTCCAGACCCAGGGCCTTGAGGGGAGGTGGGGATTTGGTGAAAGAGACGCCCGGCCCCCAGCTGGCAGGGCGTGTGCCCCCGAGTGTGAATGGTGAGGTGCCCATGCCAGCATAGTGGACCCCAGGAAGGGATGTCAGCAGGAACCACTCCAGGATTGGACTGGCCATGGCCTGGCCTGGCCACATCCCCAGGCCGATGTTGTCCTCGGGGGATCTCGGGGCAGGTGGAGAGAGCCACAGTCCGCTCCTGCCAGGTTTCTGCCGCACCCCAAGAACAGAAAGCAGCCAAGACGGAAGACTCCACCTTGGACGATGCGTGGGGCGTTGGTCAGGGGCCCGCCCCCTCCCTCCCACATGGGAACCTGTTAGGGGGGCTCTCGGGGTAAATAAGACCAGGCTTCTGGGGCCGGGGACACAGCTGCTCGGCAGCGAAGGCTAGTGGCCCCAGCTCTGGTCTCCCTGACCGCTTGCTGGCTGCGCAGATGACAACTGCCACCCCTGCTGTCCACTCCCTGCTGTCGGCCAAGGCTGGGGGCTCCTCCCGGAGCTCTGGGCGGCTGGTAGCTGTCACTCTGAGAGCAGGCCCCGCCTGCCCACCCGCCTGCCAGCCTCCGCCCGCCTGCGTGGATGAGGGGAAGGAGGACAAGTCTATATTTATCTGAAGTGCGAGGAGGCTTGTCTGGCTGTGAGCTGCAAATGCCTTCATCCCATCTGGGCCCGGAGCTGCTCTCAGCGGACAAGTCATTCTGGCTTGATCTGCACCCGCCCAGTGCCAGTTGCAGGAGAGGTGGGGCTTTGCGGTGCCTGGAGGCTCCTGCTGGCTGGCAAAAGCTCCCGCGAGTAACAGGCTCAGGCCAGGCTTAGGGAGTTTGCTGAGGCTTAGCGGGAGCTCGGCTCCAGTGCAGGGGACCGTCCATACAGCCCCGCCCCAGCATCAGCCTGGGGGAGGGGGGCTGGCCCAGGCTCGGCTGCACAGGAGCCGGGGTGGCCCTGCCTCTGACAACCCTTGACTTTCTAAGGCTCCATGAGAAACTAAGCAATGGGTGTAAAAGAAATTAGCCCTGACCTGATTCTAGGCTAAGCCCAGAGCCTGGCCACACGCCGAGCCCTGATCCTAGTCACACACTGAGCCCTGACCCTGGTCACACTCTGAGTCCCGGCCCTGGTCACACTCTGAGTCCCGACCCTGGCCACACACTGAGCCCTGATGCTGGTCACGACCTGAGCCCTGACCCTGACCCTTGATCCTCTATGACCTGCCCCAGCATGAAACCTGGAAGCCCGTGCAGGGCGTGAGGCTAAGGCGTCCCTTTGCTCTGCTGGGACTGAGGTCAGAACATGTCTTCTCCCCACATGGGGGAACGTGTCCCTCGCCCATGGGGCCTGGGGGGTATTTTTTAAGTTGTAACAGCAGATTTTAAAGGAGAAGACCGTGTTGAGAAGACCTCTTGGAATGGAGAATTGATGACATTTGCCCCAGAACCTTTACCCGACACACCCTGTGTGGTGGGCAGAGTGAGAGTCATTGACCCACTTTATAGATGAGGAAACCGAGGCCCAAGAAGTGGCCTTCTCGAGGTCTCATCGGCAGGACACACCTGGGTTCCCTGCACCTCCAGGCTGCTCTCTGCCCGGCAGCACACGTCTGGGCTCAGGACTGATGGTCCCTCGTGAGCATCCCCTGGCCATACCTCTAGAGGAAAAGGGGGACTCGGCCATCTCAGGAGGTCCCGGCACTCGGCCTCCCTGATGCCCTTGCGGCCTCGCTCTGCACCCGCCCTGGGCCTGCACTGCAGGGGCAGAGATGGAGCCGGGCCCTGGCTCTGTGCTTTGGAGACTGACCCTGTGTCCGGCAGGGAAGCAGAAACCAGATCCCTCCCTTCAACCCTGCCTTCACTTGCTTCTCTCTCTCTAAACCGCACAGACTTCAAGCGTGAGGTGGGCGGGTGAGAGCCACTCCCATACCTGGGATAATGGAGCTGATCAAAGAATCAGATCCCCTGCCCCTTGTCCTCCCGGGGGTGGGGGGCTCCTCCAGGGTCCTGGGGGGCCTGACCATCAGAAACACAATTTATGGTCCTGGGGCTCTGCCTGCGGGCAGGACAGGCGAGGCCCATCCCGGTACAGGCACGCCCGTCTCAGTGGGCTCACAATTGCCATTCACGTAAATATGCAGCCTTTAAAATTGAATAAAAAGCAAACCAATTATAAAGGCTACTTACCCAGTCACATCAATCATGGGCCTTGGTGTGTTTATGCCCGAACACCTGATTTCGGCTCATAAGTCACTTTTACACCCTGTTTAGCTCCTAACTACCCAAATGAGCTGGCAGCACATTCAAGAGTGATGGAGCCCACCTTCCCCAGGCCTCTGTCCCGCTTTCCCTGAGCCCAGGAAGTCGGATTGCCTCCAGAGAAGCCAGGGTCCTGGAATCAGGACTTGGAGCCTCCTGGCCTCCTGCCCGGAACTTGCGTCCCCGCTCTGCAGGTTGGAAAGACAAAGCTCACCTCCTCCAGGAAGACCTCCGTCCCTCGCCTAATCCTCAGTGTTCTCCCCTCTTCCCCAACACCAGACGTGTTGGCTATCTCCACCTTAGCGAGAAACATGTTCACTTGCTTGTTATCCACAGCAGTGACTGCCGGTTGCACAGGGATTCCAAGGAGGATCAGTGTGCCATCCCCGTCAAGGCACTTGGCCCCCGTGGGTGCTTCAGGGATGAAAGCGGAAGACCTTGCCAGGAAAGAGGCCTGCAGGTGAGGGGAAAGACACTAGTCCCACGTGAAGTCCATCAGCCACACTGGAGCACCTTGTTTCTCGGGGTGGGGGGGGGATCCGGGCCAAGCTGCAAAGCACAGGAGGAGGCAGGAAAAGCAGGAGGACAGCATCCAGGGTCACAGATGTGCTCCTTCATCTGGCTCGACATACCTCGCCAAGTGGTCTTCAGTGGGCCTCCCGGCCTCTCTGAGCCTCGGTTTCCTCATCTACGGGATGGGGTTGCTGTGAGCTGAGAGCACGACTGAGTGAGTGCGTGTCAGGCCCTTCAGCCCGCTGCTCAGTGATGTTGTGACCAGAGCCTGTGTTCCCTCTGCCTCCTGCCTTCATCTGTGGTGTTTTTCAGGAGGAAGTTTGGCCTGGTGGCTAAGTGCACAGACTCTGGTATTAAACCCACTTGGATTTGAGTCCCAGCTCTGCCACTTACTGTGTGAGGTCACTCAGCCACTCTGTGCCACAGGTTTCTTATGGCAACCTGAGCACCATAAAAAAATACCTCACAGGGTTGGAGATGCATCCTGGAATCCACCTGTGATGGTTGGAGCTGAAGTAGCCTCACTGGGCTACAAGATCACCAAGTAAAGGGAGTTTTGTCTGTGGTTGCTGGATCCTAAATATTTCCTAATTGGAGTCTCCCGTGTCTACTGAGGTGGAGTGGACACGATGCAGGGACGGGGCCCTGTTTTGCTCTGACCCTGTGACCTTAGCATGTTGTGGACACTCTGCATTTCTGCTGCCTCATCCGTAAAGGCAGCCATGCTACACCTCCCTAGTGGGTTGCTGGGAGGATCGAGACACTGGGTACAAGTTGTGCAGCACGGTGCCTGCCACGTGGGAAGGCTCACGATAGCTCAGCTAGTTAACTATTAAATGTCTGCTGTGTACCAAGTGATCAGCTAAGCAATCTGCACATTGCATTCTATTTAATCCATCCAACTTCACATTGGAATTTCATAAGAAAGCTTCACAAACATTTCCTATTTCACCATTTGCAACAATTAGATTTAGTGGTAAGTCACAGGGACTCCAATTAGCAGTGGCCTAAATAAGGAAGTGTATTTCTCCTTTTTTCATAAAGCCTGGAGGCAGACATGCCAGGACTGGCATGACAGCTCTACTCTGCACAGATCTCAAGGACCTTGTGCCCCCTTTCTGTCTTGGTGGGTTCACCAAGCATGGCCTCCATTCCCAAAGCTACTCCATGGCACAAAAAGGATACTGTAGCTCCAACCGTCACATGTGCATTCCAGTATACCAGGAGGGAGAGGCAGAGTGTGAGTGGCAGCTGACTTTATAGTGGGTCCCTGAAGTATCTTTTGACACTTCTCTTTGCGTCTCATGGGGGCATCCAGCTGTGAGGAGAGTTGGGAAGTGTCATCTCTGTCTTCTGACCGTGTGCCAGCCAAACATTCTGTTCAAGAAAGGAGAGAACGGACATTGTAGGACAACTAGCCATCTCCGACACACCAACATTTAATCATTTTTTAGCATAATTTTAGCCTATTTACCTAGGGAAGCCAGCTCTCAGTTTAAAGCAGGATTTCTTCATTGATAATGATATTTTGGGCTGGATAATCTTTGTTGGGGGATGAGAGGGGGCCGGGCTGTGCATTGTGGAATGTCTAGCAGCCTCCCTGGGCTCTAGCCACTAGATGCCAGTAGCACCCCTCCCTCAGTTGTGACAACCAAAAACTTGCCAAATGTCCCCTGGGGAGCAAAACCGAAAACTTCTGATTTAAAACAAAAACAAACGACGACTTGAGAAGAAAGGTCGTTTGGGAAAAACTAATAAAAAATGCAAAGAGATCATGGAAACAATCCAAGTGTCATCACAGATAAAGGGATAAGAAAATGTGGTCCATCCACACAATGGAATAGTATTCAGCCTTAAAAAGGAAGGAAATCCTGACACCTGCTGCAGTATGCATGGGCCTTGAGGACATTATGCCCAGTGAAATAAACCTGTCACAAAAACACAAAGAATGTATGATTCCACTTACATGAGGTCCCTAGAGGAGTAAAATTCATAGAGACAGAAAGAAAGATGGGGACCCGTGTCTGGGGGGCGGGGATGGGGAGTTAGTGTTTAATGGTATTGATATATATGGGTTTAATGGGTACAGGGTTTCAGTTTTTTTTTTTTTTTTTTTTTTTTTTTTTGCGGTACGCGGGCCTCTCACTGTTGTGGCCTCTCCTGTTGTGGAGCACAGGCTCCGGACGCGCAGGCTCAGCGGCCATGGCTCACGGGCCCAGCCGCTCAGCGGCATGTGGGATCTTCCCGGACCGGGGCACGAACCCACGTCCCCTGCATCGACAGGTGGACTCTCAACCACTGCGCCACCAGAGAAGCCCCCAAGCGTTTCCGTTTTATAAGCTAAAAAGCTATGGAGATGGATGGTGGCGATGGCTGCCCGTGATGGATGTATTTAATACCACTGAACTAAACTCTTAAAAACGGTTAAGATGGTTAAGTTTTATGTTACGTGTATGTCATCACAACAAGAAAAATTGGGAAAAAATGCAGTGGGGACGTTCACACTTCCTTCCAGTCCCAGTATCTCACTTGTTCTCCACCCACCTCCTCTCTCATCATGGTCTTTGGAGCCTGAAGTGGGGAGGAAAGCCTGGGTTTCGTCAGTGAACTCTTCCGGGAGGTGTAAGCAGATCAGCTCATCATCTCGGTCTATGAACCCAGATAAAGCCCAGATTTGAGGTCACGGTATTAAGACACACACTCAAAAGCAGCAGATCTAGAGTCAGATAGACCTGACTGTTCATCAAAACGTAAATGGGGAGGACATTTTAAGCACAGGAGCGGTTGACGAATTCACAAACGGAAAGAAGGACACACTGAATTACATAAAAATGAAAATTCTGCAGCCAGTGAACACAAAAAAGGCAGTGAAGGAAAAGAAACTACAGCAGGGAAAAATAAATTCTCGGGAACACAGCCTCCTAACGGTTAATACCGTTTGTGAGTAAAGAGTCCATAAAAAGTGATCAGGAACACACACAACCTCATAGATTATTGGTGAAGGATGTGGTTACCCAATTCACAGGAAGCCTCAATATAATTAGGAAAACAAACACGGGAGAAGAGTCCTCCCTCACCAGTAATGAAGGAGACGTATATGAAAACAAGGTGCCGTTCTTGTTGATAAGGGGAACAGACATTAAAACAAGGTAACGTCCGATGTGAGTAGCAGACGTGGAGCTGAGCATTCGTAGCTGTCCTGGTCCAGCCCCGAGAGCAGGCACTAGGCCGTGAGCGTCACACGCTTAAAAATGCTCCTTCCAGCCCGCAGTTTAATTTCTCAGACGCTATCCCAAGGAAGTAATCCTAAATACAAAAATATATATTTTTAGCAAAATAATTAGAAACAACCTAAGCATTTGAGCAAGGGGAATGTTTAAGTAAACAGTGGTTTATCCAGTTGAAAGAATATTACAGCCGTTAAAAATAATGTTTGCTAAGAGTACGTACAGAGAATGCATGCAGGGAACAAAAACCTAATGGGTAATAGAGTATAATATGTTTCCAGCAATGTGAAAAAAATATTCACCACCCTGTTAAAAATGCCTATAAAAAAAAGGTGCATTAAAAACAATGGAAGGACATATGCTCTTACATATCAGCAACCTGGTGAGCGACAGGCAAAACTTGCCTTATCTTACTGTGCTATTTTCCCAATTTTTCCTTACTTGGTTGTATTACCTTTAATAAGACAAATGTGCTTTGCAGAAGCCTGGCTAACCCCAAAGGAAATGGTGTTGTGGTTGATTATTACTGCACGACCCAGCGTTACTCCAGGACTCAAAGTCGTGGAAAATAAATTACAACGGAGGGAAAGTCACAGTTGCCGAGAGCTTCACATCTTTTACTCTCCCAGCCCAGGGATGCCCTCCCCAGTGGGCAGGGCAGGGTGGTAGGTGTGAACGTGACGAATAAACCTCAATGGGCACGAAGGTGTTGGCCCCTGGGGACGAGGAGTGTGCTCACGAGGCAAACGCCAAGGGCGCGCGCTGAATGGTAGACGCCTCTCGTAAACTAGATAAATATTTGTGTAGAAGGCATCTCCCACCGGCCCCCGTCCGGGAGCAGAGGCAGACTTCACATTAATGACATAGCAGCTGTTCTGTCTCCAGTCTTCTCCATCTGGAGGGTCATCAGAAGTCCCCTTTGTGTCTCTGGTCCCAGCTTAATTATTCATCGTGTCCAGGTTTGGGTGAGAAGTTACAGGGTGACCCTGTCCTTTGTGCCCTCGGAGGGGGTGCTGGGGCGCTGCACAGCCGTCACCCTCAGATCTGCCTGTATCTTCACTTGCTGCTGAGAATCCAGGGACCACGTAGAGGGTCTGCGGGAAGTCTGACAAGTCCAAGGGCCGCTGAGGGCACTCTACATGTCAACAAAAGGAGCTGGGGTCCCCCAAGAGTCCTGGGGCTGCCTGAGTACACACTGGCTTCCTGAGGGGTTCATGGGTCGCCCGGAGGCCACGGTTCATTGGTGTGCCCACGTCTCAGGCCTCGCCCCACGTATGTGGCCTGTGGCCTGCAGGAAGCTGGGCTCCTGGCAACAGCCATGGGGTCCTGGTTCAGCAGCGGCAGGACCGAGATGCCCCTCCTTCCCAAGCCGCCCACCTCTAGGGGATGTGGCCCCCCTGGGGCAGGGGTCTGGAGGGGTGAGGATGTTGTCCTGGTCCCACACCTCTGTGCTCACCCCTGCTCTGTGCTCACCCTGCCTCCACTGGGGGGTAACTTTCAGCCTCTCATCAAACCTTCTCCAACGGGCAGATCTATTTTTAGGGGTGGAGTTAGCTCGCATGGGATTTTTGGAGAACCGAGATGGTCAGGCAGCGCTCGGAGCAGGGGCGTGCGCTTCTGATGTTCACGAACCGGCCGACAGCAGACAGCGAGGGCATCGTGTTCACGCAGGGCCTCCCTGTGCTCCTGCCTGCGTGTGGGGGCTGGAGAGAGGCCTCTCTGGGCACCAGGATTGCCTCGGGGAGTGGCCTTGCCGTGGCCTGTCCAGACAGGGACACGATCGTCAGTCCTCGCAGTCCTCAGGGCCACCCTGCCAGAGATGGCCTCTCATCCCTGCTCTGCAGAGGGGATGTTCCAGCAGGTGAGTCCAGAGCAGGATTTGAATCCAGGGCAGGAGAGCCTTTTATTTCCGGACTCCCGCACCGCACCAGGTGCGAGTTCTCTGCGTATGATGGTGACGAGTAGCCAGGACACACTTTAGGGAAACGTGTCACTCCTTATCAGACCGTCCGTGCTGGGCCGGGGACCAAATCTCATCTGCCTGCTTCCCGTGGCAGGAACAAGGGGCGCGTGGAGGCCGAGGGGCTGCTTGGGGGCCTGGCGCCCCTCCTGTGCTGTGGCTCTGTGGTTTCTCTCCCTGCGGGGTCCCCAGGCCCCTGTCGCCACCTGATCTCGCTTCAGGAATCGCTGGTGGTGAGAAGCCAGTCCTCGGGCAGCCCTCTGTGCTCACCCAGAGGGCTCATCTTGCTGCTTGCAGCTTAGTAAGAGGGAAGCTTGGGCAGAGGACACAGCTAAGACAAACGTGGCCTGAGGTCCTGGAATGATCAGGAAAGTTCCAATGGTGTGCCATGAGCAGGGTAGCTGTTCAGAGAGGGTGAGGGGCGGGGCCAGGCATGGTCTTGTCAGCCACGGGAAGGGGCGTGTCCTGCAGCTTCATTCGCTGGCGCTGCATTCAAAGTTGCATTTAGAGGGTGGAGAGAGGGGCTGAGGGAGAGGGAGGGGCCAGGACGTGCTGGCCTGTGGGTGGAGCCGGCCCCTCCTCCTTGAAACCTCCTCCTGGGCTTCCTGGCATGGCGGACCCTGGTGGGCTGAATAATGGCCCCTGAAGATGTCCACATCCTAGCCCCCAGAACCTGGGAATATGTTACATTACACAAAAAAGGGGCTTTACGGATGTAATCAAGTCGGGTGCCTTGAGATGGGAGATGACCCTGGATTATCCAGGTGGGCCCAATGTCATCACAAGGGTCCTCGTAAGAGGGAGGCAGAGTGATGTCTGACGACAGAAGTTGGTGACGGAAGCAGAGGCTGGGCTGCTGCGCTTTGAAAATGGAGAAGGGCCGTGAGTCGAGGACGGCAGGGAGTGCGGCCTCTACAGACTGAAGAGGCAAGGAAGTGGCTCTCCCCTGGGGCCTCTAGAAGGAACCAGCTCTGCCAACACTTCCATCTCAGCCCGGTGAGACCCCTTTCGACCTCTGACCTCTCGAAGAGACATTCATGTCGTTTCCAGCCTCAGCACAGCATACATTCATGATTTTCTGCATAGACCGATAGACCGCTTGATTGAAACTCTTGTGATAGGTGGTACTTTCAAGGGGGCCATACCAACATATTTTATGTTCCCCCTACACTGAGGCCTTGACGTGGCTTTAGAGACAGTTGGGGGTCAGTGTTCCCTCTCGTTGAATCTGGGCAGGCCTGGGACCATGGTGTAATTGACACCAGGTGACTTCTGAGGCCAAGTCAGATGATCTGCCAGATCCACTGGGAACTGAGCCACCAGCCCGTGAGGAAGCCCCAGCAGCTTCGTGGGGAGCCCAGGTGCAGGAACTCCCGCCACAGCCCGGGGGGGGTCCTGGTCCGCAGCCGCCAACATCGAGGCATGTGAGTGAGCCAGTCTTCAGAAGAATCCAGCCCTTGAAGCTGCCCCAGCTGACGGCCAGTAGAACAGACATGAGCTGTCACCACTGAGCCCTGCCCAGATCGCGGTTTTTTGAGCAAAATAAATGTCTTGTTTTAAACCACTGTTTGGGGGTGTTTTTTTTTTCCCTCTGCAGCAATTGACAACTTAATTCTCTAGTTCTGTCCACTGAGAGAGCCTGGAGGCAATGGCACCCGGGAGCAGTGAGCACACCCAGTGCCTGGACTTGGGCATTTAAACTTTGGTGGACTTTCTCCATCAAAAGGTACAGGGGTCCTTGGAGAACTGGCTGACCAGGGTGAGGTGGGGAGTGCGGGGTGAGCCTGGACCATCTTGTAGGAAGTGCTCAGGGGGTGATGGGAACGTGTCAAAGGACACAGAGCCAGCTGAATGGCTCCCACTGACCAAATCAGGGGCAATTTGAGCTTTAGAACCCATGGGGGGAGCAAAGCAAACACGAGTCCATACGGATATAAGCAAGTGAATAAATAAGAGTTTGATAAGGAATGTGAGATACGCACAGTTTCAAATACTCCACCCCAAACCCGTATTCAGTCTCAGGACTTGATGACGTCAGCGCATCAGTGGGCGTGTCTTGTGATTGCGATGTGTGTACTATGGGTATGTGGGAGAACGTCCTATTTTGTAAGAAACACACACGGAAGTGTTTAAAGGTGAAGCGGCAACAGTGTGGCAACTTACTGTCATATGGTTCAGAGAAAAAGTTACAAGTGCTGTACCTGCATATAGGAACCGGGTCACCCCACAGCTGTTCATGCAGATAGAGTGTTGAGACAGGGGAGGGCTTGGAACTTGGAGAGATGTGAAGAGCCAGGTGAGGCTGTGGCTTCATTCTCAGGCAGGAGGCAAGGTGAATCCATCTGCCCGATAGGAGGTGAGATTGCCAGGAGGAAAGATGCATCTGCCCCGTCCTTGCCTCCCCTCCTGTCTGCATCTTCTCTACCCTCTTTCCAGGCTGAGAGGAGCCTTGACTTGCACAGGCCGTCCTACCAGACTGTGGGAAGCTGAAGCCACGAGCACCGTGGGCAGAGAAGGGAGTCTGGGTGCGGGGGGGGCAGTCCAGGTTTAGACCTCGACTCTGCCTCTTGGAGGATGTACAAGGCAAGGCTTGAGACTCAGTTTCCCCAAGCATCTGTTGGGAGCTTGCGCGGTCAGTGCTAACCTGGTTTCTTCGCCAGAGCTGCTTCCAGCACAGACACGCTGAGCCTCGTTCCTTGGGTTTAATCTTTTGTGGGTGAGATGTTGCCGGGGCAACATGCAGGGGCAGGCAGGTGCCCTCAGCTGGGGCAGGGGATGTGCTCATCAGCTCCCAGTGCCAGCTGGGGGTTTGGTGGCTTCTCTCTACGTGCAGTGAACTGGGAGGACCGTCCCCACGCCACAGCGGAGGCTCACAGAGGCGCTGGGGACCCCTCAGCCCCAGGGCCAGTGGGATTTCCCCTTGAGTCACTCTCCCGAATCCCACGGGGGCGGTGACGCCGAGCCCCACCTGTCTCCGGGTCTCCCCCTGGGACAGGAGGGCCGTCCCCTCTGCAGAGTTTCAGGGTGGCCAGTCCAGAGACAGGCAGGACTGTTCTCAAGCTCACCCTCTGCCGGTCCGTGGGGAGGTTGCAGAGGGGACGGAGCCTGGTGTCATCCCAGAGCTCACGGTCACACGGGGAACAAGCTTGGCTGGAAAAGTCCCCGACACTTGGAATCCGATCTGAGTCCAGGGTCGCATTCAGCACGTCCTGCTTGCCGGGGAGGCTTCTGGGAGGGTTTTTACCTCTCAGAACCTCACCTCCCGCCCCGTGCAGTGAGGGTGCCTGGCCTGCAGTCTCAGACCGCCAAGGGAGATAAGAGGGGCAGGCGCAGTACAATGTGATACACCGTGACACAACGCGATGCAGTGTGACATAACGTGATGCAGCGTTCCTTCCTGCTCTCCTGTGGGTGCTGGGAGCTGAGGGCTGGGCCTGATGGGACACGGTCCGGTATGAGAATCAGAGCAAGAGATACAGAGAGACGGGGGAGAGAACGGGCGCAGGAGAGAGCAAGAGATGGGGGCAGAGAGAGCCCGGGTCCTGCGGGCCCTTTCCTCCGCGCTCACCGGTCGCTCCAGGCTCGGCTTGAGGAGAGACATGTTGGTGAGTTTGCTGCAACCCTTGCTCAGGTGACCAAGTGCCCCGACACTGGCACCTCCAGATTTGGGTGTTGACAGCAGCCCTGGATGAGCAGGGCATTTCCTCTCCTTCCCGCCCTCTCCCTGCAGATCTAGGCAGCAGGGGTACCCGGGCAGCAGCCTGGACACCCACCGGCATCCGCCCACTGCTGATGCCCGATGGCCCCAACCCTGGAGGCACCTGGCGAGTTCACGGCCTCACTTCTCTGGCGCCCTGGGCCCAGGCACGCTTCCATCACCCTCTCTCTCCGGAGCAGGTTGAGGGGTCCTGGGTGCAAGACACACCCCCGCCACGTGGGCACTGTGGGGGCCTCAGACTCACTTTCTGGAGCCTCAGTTAACCCACCCTTCAAATGGGACCACAGTCCTGACCCCTGGGCAGGCGAGGGGCCTCTGATGTTGTGGGTGGGTGCCCGTGGCCAGGGTCCTGGCGTAGGCGGCAGTCAGAGAGCAGGGGGTGTGCTGTGTCTGGGGTCCCGGGACCACAGGAGCGGAACAGGAGCCTGGTCTGGCCACGGGCGTCTTGCTTCTGTCCTTGCTGCCCTCGCTCTGTCTAGGGCCTCCCTGCTCAGTGTGGGGAATGCGTGGAGCCCGTTGCTCTCAGCAGGCCTTTGGGGTTTGCTGCATTTGTTCTGGGCAACGTATTCAAGAAGGGCAGAGCCCTGGGGCAGGGGGCTGGTCGAGGACTCTTGTGTGGGTGGCGGCAGGGCTGGTCGCGTTGGTTCTGCACGATAGAGATATTCCATGTCGGGTCATATCCAGAATGGGGGCCCTCCCTGGCTCCCCCTCCATGTGGGCGTGCAGGGGCCCAGAGCTCCCGCCTCTTCCGTCCTCAACGTTTGCCCTGGGATGGTTAGTTTCTTGTGCCAGCGTGACCAGGCTACTGTGACAGCTATTCAATGAAACATCGATCTAGGTGTGGCCGTGAAGACGTTTCATAGCTGTGATTAATATCTACAATCGCTGGATGCTAAGTTCGGAGGTTATCCTTGATAACGTGGGTGGGCCGCATCCAATCCGTTGAAGGCCTCAAGGGCAGCACTGAGTTTTCCTGAGGAAGATGCCATTCCGCCTGAGTTTTCCACCTTCCGGCCTGCCCTGCAGATTTCAGAGCTGCCAGCCCCCATAGTCACATAAGCCAATGTGGGGGAATAAACCTCTTAGATACACACGTCTGTCTCCCTGTTGTGTGTCCCTGCAGAACCCTGCCTGTTGCAGCCTCCAGACTCACCCGGCTCAAGTTTCTCAGGCCAGCGCATCGGCTTGGAGGCTCCTGATGGGCCGGGCCTGGCATCGGCCACACGCCCTTCTTCCACGTTCCACTGGGTGAACTCGGCCCCCTGGCCACACCTTACTGCGAGGAGGCTGGGGAGTGTGTCTAGCCCGGCTCCCAGGGAGGCGAGAGCACCAGCTTGTTACACTGCACAGAAGTTACCACCGCAGCCCTAGAAGCTCAACACGACACACGTTTATTCTCTCACCATTTCCACGGGTCGGGAGTCTGGGCGTGGCTTCCCTGGGTCCTCTGCTCAGGGTCTCACCAGGCTGCATCCTGGTGTGGCCGAGCTGTGTCTCCTCTGGGGTTCAGGGTCCTTTCCCAAGCTCCCGTGCTGCTGGAGAGCTCGCTTCCTGGAAGCTGTGGGGCTCCGGGTGCTTTGCTTCTTCAGGGTTAGCAGGAGAGACGGGCTTTGCTGCTGGAAGCCTCTGAGCTTGGGGAGCGCCTACGTGCTCTTAAGTCTCTCTTCTGATTAGGCCAGGCTCACCTGGGACATCTATCCCTTTGGCTCAACTCATAGTCAAACTTATTAGGGGCCTTAATCACATCTGCAAAATCCCTTCACCTCTGCCATATGGTGTGACCCAATAAGGGGAGTGACATCCATCTATTTCTAGGATGCAATGCAAAGCGGGGGGAGGGGAGTATGAGGGGTCTGTATGTTGGGACAGGGACCCAGGAGACGGTGTCAAGTCCTACAAGCCACAGAAGAGAACAGGTTTGGCGTCCAGCTTCCAAACCTGGTCTGCTTCCTCCCCTGACCCCCAGGAGGAGGGGGCTGGGGACATGGGACAGCCCCCCCTCACCAGGCTTTCCCCTGCCTGGGAAAACACTGAAGGCATTTATTTAACATCTTAAATAAGAGAGCACGCTCTTCCCCCCCGTTTCAGGGTGGGTGCTCCTCGCGTGGAGAGGAGGGAGGAAGGGGGGGAGGCGGAGCACCTCGGGACGATGAAGCAGCCTTCTTCCCGCACTGGCAGCAAAGTCACACACTGTAAACCAGCATAATGACCCTGTCTTCCGAGGCACAAGCCACGCTTCCCCTCAAGCGCAGCCCCTGTGCCGGCCTCAGATATATGTACCCCCAGCCTGCCTGGGGAGGGGGGCTGGCTCAGGGAACCCTGGCTAATCTGGAACACCCGCCCCACGGGGCTTCCCCTCCTGGATCCGTCACCTCCTTCCCACCTTCTTGCTTCCAAAACTGCCCGAGTTACTGATGGTGCTGAGATGCAAGTTCCAGCCCCATCTGTCTCCTGACAGAGCCCTGAGCGGAGAGACAGTGACAGGTCTGCCTCCCTTCCCGAAACAAGAGGCTCCCGCCGAGTCTGCCTCTCTCCCCCTTGCCTCCCAGCCCTCGTGGGTGATATGAGCCTACTACAAGCCTAGCCATCGATTCTCCCAGCCTTTCCTGGGGAGCAGTAGGTAATTCCCACCTGGGCTCAGCCACACCTCATCTTAAACACCCCTTGCCGCCTGGATCCCATCTCCTGGCTGCAGGGGAGGGAGGAGCGGTGGGCACTGCTGTGGCTACTGCCGGGGGCTCACTACTTGACCATACCTCCTTCCCAGGGCAGAGGAGGGAAGGGGCTTCCCTCAGCCACCAGCGCTGATGCAGGTCCTGGGGGCGGTTCTGCTGCTGGTGAGGCTGGGCTGCTGTCGGCAGGAGAATAGTTCTTGGGGAAAGTGCAGCCTCACTGGAGAAACAAGAGCCAGATGCTCGTGGAAAGAGAGACCAGCCTAGGACAGGACACGCTAACGCTGAATCATGGGCTTGGGGCAGACCCGCTCTGGGAGTTGAGAGAGGGCTCATAGAGGCTGTGGCTGATGGACGGTGCTCCTGAACTCAAGGCCGAGACTTGCCCAAGGTCATGAGCAGAGCCAGATCCCGATGTGGGCTTCCCAGACCCCAGCCCAGTGCTGGCTGCCCACTCCTAAGGCTGCTGGTCACCTTGGGGTCTTGCATCCTGCCCTTGGTGCTTGGAAACCAAAGAAATATTACCAAGAAGAACCCGACCCCCTAAAGCAACACGCTAGCCCCTGCTCTGGCCCTGGCCCCAGACCCCCACCCCAGCACCTCCAAGGTGTGTTGGCCTCTGCAAAGTGGGGCTGGAATCACTGCCTCACAAGGCGGATGTAAGGAATTTGCACAGATTAGGAAAAAACAACAACGGCAACCTCAAAAGTGTTTTGCACAAAGTAGATTTGCAAACAAAACATGAACTGTGTCTGATTTTATTGCTCTAACAGCTGGGCTTTGGGGCTATTTCTGAATTACTCTGATTTCTCGGCTCATCCAATGGCCCACTTATTTAAAATGATTTATTTGCAACAGAAGAGTATGGTGTGTGTGGGGGGGGTAGGGGTGTGTGTGTGCATATCTGAGCCCACTCAGTTGAACCTGGGTCTTGGACTGGGTGAGGTTGAAAATTAGGGGAAACTGTAGAAGAGAAGAGTGCAGAGAGGAGACGGCTGAGAGCCCAGGATCAGGTAGGTCTGGAGCAGAGCTTCCAGGGGGCCGGGGCTGTCTCTCTCACACCTGGAGATGGCTCAGCTCTGGCCCAGCTCCAGCCTCAGCCCCGCCCGTCGTCCTCCCCCAGCATCCTGCACAGTGTCTGAGTGCCCACCATGTCACTGTCACTCCTCTGCTTGGCCCTGAACCCTTTCCAGCTTCCCCTGCCGGGTAATAAATTCCTCCGTGACCCTCCCCCAAGTCGCTCCTCCCCCGACAGGCTCTCTTGACGAGGACCTGCTCAATGCAGCCCCTGTTCTGCTTCTGCATGTGCCCCTCACTGCCTGGGACGCCCTGCCCTGCCCTGTCCACCATCTGATGTCCCTCTGATCCTTCAGGTCCAGCTCATGTGGGAGAAGCCTTTCCTGGCACCTCCAGGAAGATCTGGAAGCTTCCATAGCTCTGTGCTGCTCAGACCCTCACCTAGGGCTGGTTTGCTTCCTCTGCAAAGAACTCCTTAAGGCCAGGACGGGTGTGTGTGTGTGTGTGTGTGTGTGTGTGTGTGTGTGTGTGTGTGTGTGTGTGTGTGTGTGTCTCATTGCCTGGTAGGTCTTAGGAACCCGATCAATGTTTGTGGAAGGAGGAAAAGGGGGAGGGGCAGAGAGGGGAGAGAGGGAGGGGCCCTTTGTGAGACGGTGTGGCACGTGAGGGCTTCCTAGAGGGCTGGTGGCACGCTGGCCCCCGCCCCGGGCATGGTGTGCTGGTCTCAAGGGCACGGCACCTCTGCCCCACCTCCCTTTGAGCCTGTTCTGAAGCCCCTCGGCGGCAAAGGAGGGAACGCTGGCATTTCCCACAAAATGAGGGGGAGGCGAGGCAGTCCCCAAGCCTCCCAGCCCTGAAATCTCTTCTATTTATAACGTGAGCCCTGCATCAGCAATTGCTATTCAACTCAGAGGAGGCTGTGAAATGAAATTGTGTAATAGAATTTATTCTCCCCAGTCTGCTTATTAAATCTCACCTCAGAACATGCTCTCTCTGAGTCTGGGGACTTCTCGGTAGCTCCCCGGGGCAGGCTCACCAGGTGCCGGCCCCGGGGAGCTGCCGAGAGCAGCTCAGCAGCCCCCAGCTGCCCAGCGTGGACCCTCGCCCGCACCCGGGAATCCTCGCGGGCAGCTGGGGGTTGCTGGGCCCACGCCCTGGGCCAGGGGCTCACAGGTCCCTGTGGCTTCGTGGGGAGGGGGTGGTCAGGGCAGGAGCTGAGCCGGCTGGAGGTGCTGGCGGCTCCCCCCGTCAGCCCCTTTCCTCACGCTCCACCCCGAGCGTGGGAGCTGCGCCCTCTCTCAGGAGCTCCCTTCCCCCGGGTCCGCAAGTGGTCAACTCCTGGCCTCTCGGAGGCTCAGGCCAAGCCTGGCTTGATCTAAGATGCCCTCCCGGGGCCCCCGCCCCCGCCCCCCCCATACCCTCAGCCTTGCCCCACACCAGCTCACGTGACGCTTCAGGACTGCGTGGGCCTGGCCTCCTGGGGCACCTAGTAGGTTCCGAGCAAATGTCTGTTAGGAGATTGGGTGGATGGAGCAGGCGCCAGAGGCTGCCCCTGAAGCCCAGGGCCTGGTGGAGGAGCCTCATCCAGGCCAGCGCGGGTGCTGGGCCTCTTGCCCTGGGAGAGCACGCCCTCCTCCTTCCCCATCAGGGCGTGCTCCAGGTCTGTGGAGGAGACGGGTGTGTGAGCTGTCGAGGTCTCCGCAAGAGCGCCACGGACCCCCTGGTTAGACGGATGAGCTCTTCTAGCTCTAGCGAGCCCACAAGGCAGCCCCATCTCGCGACCCCTCTCCCCACCCCAAAGCCCCGTCTTCTAGAGAATCTCTCTCTGGAGGGTGCTGGAAGCCCTGCCCAGGCATGAGCTGGAGATTTCCCCATCAGCCCCCGCGTCAAGTCAGTACAGGGCAGCGCTGTGCTTCGCCAGGATGTGGGCTCTGGTTTGTGGCCTCGAGGTTTCCGGTGCCCCCAGCCCCTCCTGCCTGCCCCCAGCCACGCTCCAGCAGGGCCTGCGCTCAGGGCTGGGGTGGGGGCCATCGTGACGATCAGACTTCTGAACTCCCCCTCCCAGACAGCCCTCCCGGGTCCTTGAGCCGTGCCAGCCTTAGATGCAGATGAAGGAGGCAGCCAGCCACCCACACAGCTTGCTAACTTGGTAAGTATTTTTAGAACGACTTCTCCAATATTTCCCTCGATAGGAGAGGGAGCAAGGGGGGCTTGAGAGAGGAATTGGGGTTTGCGGGGGGCCAGACTCTGGGTGAGCCTTCTCAAAGGCAGAGCCCGCCTACCCATTTGTATGGGGATACAGTACACCCAGGGCATGGCTGTATCATCACCCCATTCTCTATACGGGCACACTGAGGTTCAGAGAGGTTCCCTTCCTTCTAAGTGGTTGAGTCAGGATTTGAACCCAGGAGTTTCTGACTCCGAAGCCTCTGTCCTTGGGCTTGTGTGTCTCCAGGGGGTTGGAAAGCCACACTCTCTGGCACTTCGGTTGGGGTTAGAACAAGCCATGCCATATCCACTGTCCCTGTGAACACGGTGTCCCTTCCGTTGCCCTGGAAGGGGAGGCCAGCCTTCAGGGAGGGAGACAGCCAGACAGATGTCCGGAAAGAGCCCCAGCCTTTCAGGACCCTGGACAGGGGCGCGCACGGCCGCATCTTGTAGGGCCTCCCTGGCCCAGTGAGTCTCACCCCCGATTTACAATCACAAGGGAAAGGTTTAGGACAGACCCATCCTCAGGGTCCACCACGGACAGAAACCCCAGAGAGACAGCTAATGCAGTGGTCTTTTTAACTCTATTTTTTAAAAAATTTATTTATTTATTTATTTATTTATGGCTGTGTTGGGTCTTCATTTCTGTGCGAGGGCTTTCTCTAGCTGCGGCAAGCGGGGACCACTCTTCATCGCGGTGCGCGGGCCTCTCACTATCGCGGCCTCTCCTGTTGCAGAGCACAGGCTCCAGACGCGCAGGCTCAGTAGTTGTGGCTCACGGGCCCAGTTGCTCCACAGCATGTGGGATCTTCCCAGACCAGGGCTCGAACCCGTGTTCCCTGCATTGGCAGGCGGATTCTCAACCACTGCGCCACCAGGGAAGCCCTTAACTCTACTTTTATTTACACAAATGATTCACATGTTCAGTCATTCTTAAGGTACAGAACTTGATAAGAATAACAGTAATAACACCGTACAGCACAAGGGCTGAGAACCACCACTGTGGTCTCTCTTGACCCTACCCCCGTCCCTGCCCCTGCGTGTCCTAAAGCCCCTGCGAGCTCCGCTCCCCATTAGAAATGGGCTGGTATCACCTCCCCTTTCCTGAGAGAGAGAAGTGAGGGGCTGCAAGCTGCCCAGGCATGAGTACGGGACAGGTGTCTGAGATGGCTTGGCCCTCACCCCATCCGGCTGTGATGTGGGCAGGTGGTTGCTCCTGGCAGACCACGAGTTCCCTGTCCGTATCCAGGCTGGCTGACCCCCTGATTACTGAGGTGCTGTCCAGCTCTAACAGGGGGTGACTTGTAAGTGGGCTTTGTAACCTGCAGAGTGCCCACAGGGATTGGCCTTCCTCCCCTCCCTCTGGTGGTAGGCCCTTCGCCAACCCTGCAGGTGTTTGCCCAACACTCCAGTCTGCCCAGCAGGGTGGGTCAGGGATCGCATGGAGGGCAAGACACCCGTGTTTCATGGGGAAATGGAGTTGAAGGCCAAGGGGACAGCAGGGGGCGGTGAGGGAGACAAGGGACGGGAAGAGCATGTCCCATGGTGCACTGGGGATCCTTCTGCCGTCAGGATTTCCAAAGTGACACATTTGTCAAAATTATGACCCAATTAGGCACGATAACCGGTGTGTACGGCTGCAACGCGTGTAATCGCTGGTAATATCACTCAGCGATGAGCGGCTGAGTGACGGGGCTCAGCTGTGCGGGGTGGTGGGGGGAGGAGTAAACACTTCTCCATCCTAGGGCTCCTCGGCTGGGGCAGGGGCGGGGAGCCCCGCGTTGGCTTCAAATGACACCTGAGGACCATTTCTTCCCCATTCATGGGTTTGTTTTTAGATTGGTTGGCTGGGCTGATGTCTGATTCCTCCGTCACCCCAGACCCTGCAGGCTCCCCCTGGGGGCTCCCGGCTCTACTCTCCACACCCACGGGTCGGTTCAGTTCCTCCTGGGACCCCCAGACTCTATCTCCGTTCAGGCCCCGCCCCACAGCCCTCATGCCCTTGCGCAGCTCAGCACCCTCCTCTCCTCCCTGAAGCCTTCCCCGACTGCTCTCCCACAGGTAGCTCTCACAGTCCCTGCCATCACAGGATAACTTCCTACTCACTTCACTCACGGGGCTGTGATTTGAGGCTGAGTCCTGGCTATGACCCTGGGGAGGCAGGTGAGGGAGGATCGGCACCTGGATAAGGCCAGGCCCGCTCACTGCTGGACAGGCTTGGACAAGGCATCTGGGCTGGCTGGCTGCACACCTGGCGCAGGCAGGGTTGCCTACCTGGAGGGGGCCAGAGGGAGAGTGTAGAAGCCTGGGCCAGTTCTCTGCGGGCTCCTAGGGAAGAGAGAGAGGAGCTAGCTGTCTGGGGCCCCAGAGACTCCCAGCAAGTTCTGCTGCCTCAATCTGTCCCCTAGAGCAGGGGTCAGCCTGCAGACATTCTCGGTAACCAGCCAGCTAGTAGATGCTTTTGGCTTTGTGGGCCAGTGGTGTCTGCACAGCTACCCCCCTCTCCTATTGTCGCCTGAAAGCAACCGCAGACCATGTGTAAAAATGACTGTGTTCCAGCAGGAGCTCATTTACAGAAGGAGACGTCTGGCTAAATCTGGGCTCCGGGGTGTTTGCCAACACCTGCTCTAAAGAAGAAACCCCTCTCAGCGTCAAGAATGCTCAGCAGATGCTCTCTGCTGCTGTTTCATCCGTGAACTTTTTTCCCAGGTAGTGGCTGGTGCATCTGTTGGCCTCTCTCCTCCCAGATGAAGTGATTCTATTAGACACACCAACCACATTTCTGAGGCCTTCTTGTTATTCTGAACGATTTAAAACTCTATCATCTCCTTGGACAACAAAGCAACCTTGGGGAGGTGTCTGATGAGGTCCTGTTTTCCAGGCTTGCTGAGGGTGGAGTCCGAGCCAGCAGAGGGTCCGGTAGGGATGGGGTCTCCGGCCCTCAGCCCAGAGCCTGGGCCCTGCGGCCTACCCTGTAGGCTGGGTCCTTCCTGAGCCAGATTTTTCTGGCGCCCAAAGACAGACTCAGTGAGGGATGCATCCATTTGCCGTTGTCCAGGTGGTGGAGGGAGGGGGCCAGACGGATGAGCTCTCGGTAGCGTGGGGATCAATTTGCAGGTGTTTGAGAAGAGGAGGTTGTTGACGACCTGGGGGAGATTTGAGCCACACATGCTGGTCTGGAGAGATGCGGTGAGGGATGGAGGGGCAAAGGGGGGACTGATCAGCCTCATGGAACTCAAGGAGATGCCGACCCCGGGCAGGCATTGGCGGGTATCAGCCCTTTCATCCTCAGCTTTCTGGGTGAGACTGTCACGGCCCCATTGTACAGATGAGCACAGTGAGGCTCGCAGGGTCACGGAACTTGACCAAGTGCAGGGGGACCTGACGACCCCCGATGCGCCCTGCCTGGGCCACCCCTCAGTGCAGGGTCCCACCCACGAAGAGGCCGGCAAAGACCACTGGTCTCAGCAGGAAGTCCACCTCCAGGGCTGGGGTCTGTCACTGATGGCCCTGTGACCCTGACGAGCCCCTCTCGTGTGACCTGCATTCAACAAATCCAAGGGCCCTGCTCTGCCTCAGTTTACCCTCTGCACGTGGGAAGAGTAGCAACTGCACCCTCCTCGTGCAGCTCAGACGGGCCACAGGGTACCGAACAGCCTTGCCCAGCCCTCCCAAAGGCGGGGGGGTGGGGGAAACCTGACTGGGTCCTGAGCTGGGTTTGAAGGGTGGACAGGAGTTTCCCAGGTGGAAAGGCAGTGGGGCGGAGGGAACAGCACGCGCGAGGTCCAGAGGGGAGCAGTGGTGAGGAGCTGACGGAGGTGTGGGGTGCTTGGTGGTGATGGGGGTGGGGGCATTCACGGACCCTGGGCTGGGCCTCAGGGGCCTCCCCTCCCACGGCACCCAGACGGCAGGTGGGAGCCAGGGCCTCCCAGTGGCCTGCTGATTCCCTGGGGCCCGCGGGGCTGGCCCGACCCGGAAGAGCTGTCCAGCCTGGCGTGAAAATAAAGATTGATCATCGCAGGAAGGCAGCCGGCTCCCCGAGCCAGCCGGGAGTTGCTAGAATACAGAGCTTCATTATTATTTTAAGTGTTACTCAGCTGCTTTATTGAATTCTCCAAGTCAGGAAAAATTCTGGTGAGATAAGAAGTTGACATTTTCAGAAGTAGCAGCGAGAATGGTGCGGGTGGCGAGGACAGAGCAGCGCCAGCTCCGCATGAGGGCGTCTCAGCCCACGGCCCCGACACCCACAGGTGCGCACGTTCACGCTGATTCAGGGGCCAGGGAGCTTCAGCCAACCCGAGACGGAGGACAGGGTGGCCGGTCGTGTGCAGAGAGAGCCAGGCCGCCGCCTCTCCCACCTCCCCGATTCCTGCCTTCCTTCCTCCTCCCCCTTCTTCCCTCCCTACTCCCTTCCTTCCTTGAGCACCTACTATGTGCCAGGCTGGGGTACACACTGGCTGAGGACACATCCTTTCTCGGGCTTTGCCCCAGTGCAATGGTAGGGACCAGGACACGCATGGCTCACAGGGTCGTGTGTGTGTCTGTGTGGGTGAGCGGAGGCCCAGGTGGGCACGCAGGGAGCCCCGAGGAGGGGCAGCTGTCGGCCCCTGGCTGCCTCGCTCACCTTCGAGGCCTCGGGCCTGGAGCAGAGCCTGGTGTGAAGCAGATGCTCAACAAATCCTGGTTAAATGCAGGCTGAGAAGGCGTGTGGGTGGAGGAATAAGTGGATCTCTCTGGGGACCTGCAACAGGAAGCCTCGGCTCTGGGTCCCCAGGGCAGTGTGGGTTTTCTTGGACCAGAACGTCCAGGAAGGCAATGGCTAGACAAAGTCTCTGGGGGATGGCCCAGCTGGTGACTGCCACTAACTGAAGAGTGGGGTGTGGCTGGAGGGCAGAGGAGGAGGGTGGAGGCTGGAAATAGAGGCTGGAAGGTGGAGGCTGGGAGGTAGAGGCTGGGAGGTGGAGGCTGGGAAGTGGAGACCGGGAAGTGGAGGTTGGGAGGTGAAGGATGGAGGTAGAGGCTGGGAGGTGGAGGCTGGGAGGTGGATGCTGGGAGGTAGAGGCTGGGAGGTGGATGCTGGGAAGTAGAACCTGGGAGGCGGAGGCTGGGAAGTAGAGACCGGGAAGTGGAGGCTGGGAGGTGAAGGATGGAGGTAGAGGCTGGGAGGTGGAGGCTGGGAGGTGGATGCTGGGAGGTAGAGGCTGGGAGGTGGATGCTGGGAAGTAGAGCCTGGGAGGCGGAGGCTGGGAAGTAGAGACCGGGAAGTGGAGGTTGGGAGGTGAAGGATGGAGGTAGAGGCTGGGAGGTGGAGGCTAGAGGTGGAGGATAGGGTTCAGCCACCTCATCAGACCACAGCTGGTGCCCGGCCAGGGTCTTGGACAGAGTGGGTCCTAACTACTTTTTTGAATGAAAGAATGGACGAATGAGCTCGTGAATGGCATGACCCCGAGACTACTAGGACAGCAGCAGAGACAGGGACCCCGCCCCGGGTCATGAGAAACGGACAGATCTCAGGTCTGTCTCATGAGAAACAGCATTTTCAGGAGGCCCAGAATTGTCCTGAGCAAATTCAGACTCTGGATAGCTGTCCTTCGCCTCGGGCCTTCCCCTTCGCCACAGGCGCACTGCAGAGGTGAGGAGACCTGCAGGCGCAGAGACACACTCTCCCTCTGAGTCTCCCAGTGCTTTGCTCACAGCGCTCCCAGAGCCAGCCTGCACTCGGTTGCCCTCTCCCTGAATCCCAGGCCCAGCCCCTCCCTCAAGGGGCTCACAGTCTAACCGTGAGAACAAACACCGTGGCCTGGCCACACCAGCTGGCACCCTTTGTACAGACAGGGGGTCCTGGGGGAGCCTGGGGGCCTGGGGGAGCCTGGGCTCCTAGAGGTGAGTAACTGTTTCTAGCTCTGCTGGCGCCGGGGGCACACCTGGGGGGCAGCAGACTCCCAGCTCTGCCGTCCTGTCCGGGGGTTGGGGGGGAGTGACAATGTGAGTTTCTCCTCATACAAGGTAGAATGATATGCACATCTGTTTAGTGGCAATGACTGTTGTTGTTATTACACCTCTTTCTAAGGGGAACAAATTCATTCCCTTGATAAATATGTATGGAGCACCCCCTGCTCTGCGTCTGAGCGACACAGACTGAGGTCTTTGCAGAGATGGTCCTGGCAAGCTGCCCGCAAGGCTTCAGGCTGGGGCCATCACAGGGGCTCCTCCGCCTGTCCCGAAGGCCGCGCCCTCCACCCTTCCCTCTGGTTATTGGTTTGATGTCTACCTCCCCCCATCAGACCAACTCCACGAGGGCAGGTCCCTTGGCTACCTTGGCCACTGGCCCCAGGTAAGCATTCAGCATGCCAAGTAACTGAATGGATTATTTTTAATGGTCACCACGGTCCCATCGGGGGGCTGTCATTCTCCCCATTTGACAGATGGAAACACTGAGGCCCTACAACCTAGGCCTGCGTGAGTCCAGAGTTGGGGTCTTGATCACTGTGTCCACTACAAGAGGCTGGTGGGAGTAACACGGTCCTTCCCCTTGCTGATCCTGAGGTGACAGGGACAAGCACAGGGGTGGGGGATGGTCGGGTGAGGTGGAGAGGGCTGGGGTCCGGGAGAGACGTGACACTGGAAGCGCGCTTTAGGATCTGGGAGGCATCCAGACAAGTGTGGGAGGCTGGAAGGAGGAGGCACAGCTGATCCAGGAGCCCTGCGTGAAGAAAGGGCAGCCTTCTTCAGGGAATGGGGGTTAGGCAGATCGTAGGGGAGACGCCGTTACTGGGGCCACCGTCATATCATTTTCTGAATCCTTCCTGTGGCCAGGTATGAGGCTGAGAAGGTATCTGCACCTTATTTAGTTAAACCTCACAAAGCCTGAGGGAAGACCTGAGGCTCAGCAGAGGCGAGGAGCTCAGGGGGACCCGGCAGGTGCGGGCTGGACCCTGGGTGGTCCGACCCCTCCTCCTGGGGGTTCAGGGTGGGCAGCTTTCCTGGGGAGGCTGTATGCAGGGAAGGCACGAGACCAGATTTGTCTACATCAGTGGTCCTCAGAGTGTGAGCTGGGAGCTCTGGGGATCCCCAAGATCTCTGCAGGGGACCCCACGGTCTTGGGTTTTTCTTCATTAACTTCAACCAAAGTGACGCATAGCAACAGGCTGGAGGCAGCGCGGAAATGAGCCTCTGGTGGCTTCCATCCATCCGGACACAAAAGAGATTTGCAACCATGTAAGCCCATGCTTCTCTCACTCTTTTTTTCTGGTTTGGGGAAATAAGGTACTTCTTCATCCAAACGTGTTACTTGTGTTAATGTATAATATGGGTTTATAGTTTCAAAAAATGAATTAATATTTTAAAATATGTCATATTTTATTTTTAATGTGGTCATCATCGATAGACACGTACATAAACACGTACGGAAACAAGTGATTTCTGGGGTTTCACTAAGTTTTAAGAGTGTAAAGTGGTCCTTCAACCACAAAAAGTGGGAGAAACGCTGAGTGGCTTGGGGGGGGCGGTGGCCCCGTGAGGCCTGCACCCCCTTCTTTGACGAGGATGAGTCCCTGAGCCCAGTCTCTTCCCCAGAGATGCCTCTGCCAGGCTGGGGGAGAGGGACCAGGCGGGGCGGCAGTAGGCAGGCCCCTCCCTCCCCATAGACTGCCCTGCACAGCCTGGGAGGCCAGGGGGATTGGCCATCATCACTGTGAGCAGGCCAGTCTCCCCACTGGGTCTCCGGACGTGCTTGTCTCCTGGTGGAGCGTGAAGCCTGGGCCTGGGCGCTACAAAGTGAAACTCAAGCCCTGGACCTGCCCCACGTCCCCTTCCCTGTGACCTTGACCGAACCATCCAGCCTTCCCCTGGCGCGAGCCCCATGACAGACAGCCCACTGTGTTACAAGGGCTCAGCACACGGGATCAGGGGTGAGCCAGGCAGACACCCTGGAGTCTGGGAGGGGAGGGTGGAGAGGACAGTTGTACTGAAGTGTGATGAGGTAGGAAGGGCAGGGGTGGGGAGCTCTGGGTGCCCACACCGAGGGGTCATGGGTGGGGGGCCGGGAGGCAAGGGCAGGACTCCTGGTGCCCCTGGGGTCTGAGGGGCGGAAAGATGCTGTCCAGACCAGGGAATTAGAATCGGCAGGACACTGCACCTCGGAAGGCTTAGGAAGGGAGGTGTCGGCCCAGCAGGGCTGAGTGCCCAGGGGAGGGGGAGGCTCATTCCTGCTGCTGATGGCTGCAGAGATAGTCTCCCCCGGATATTGACAACACAGCCTTCAGGGATTTTAATACCATGGCTCTGTGGGGCCACTGTGATGCCTGCTGTCACTAAGCAGCTTGGCATCTGCAGAGGTTGGTGTGGGAGGATCTCCTCAGCCCTCCATCTGCTCGTCCTTAGAGCAGCTCACTCACCCATTCACTGACTCGCCCATTCCAGCCCTTGTATCCACACACCCATTCACTCATTTATTCATTCAACCACCTACCTGTCCCTTCATTTATCCATTCACTCATTTGCCCACCTGTCGGTCCACCTTATCATCCCACAAGATTTAGTAAGCGTCTCCTATGTGTCAGGGCAGGTGTCCAGGGAGACAACGATTTGTACTTGTTATCTGCCTGCAAGGAGATTGAAAGTCCAGTAGAGAAAACAATGATGGTGGTGGTGGTGGTGGTGGTGGTAATGATAATGGTGGTAATGGTGGTGGTGGTGATGGTGATGGTGATAGTGGTGATGGTGATGGTGATGGTGGTGGTGGTGATGGTGGTGGTGGTGGTGATGGTAATGGTGATAGTGGTGGTGATGGTCGTGGTGGTGGTGGTGGTAATGGTGATAGTGGTGGTGACGGTGATGTTGGTGATGGTGGTGATGGTGGTGGTGATGATGGTGGTGGTGGTGATGTTGATAGTGATGATGATGGTGGTGATGATGATGGTGGTAATGGTGATGGCGGTAATGGTGATGGTGGTGGTGGTGATGGTGATGGTGGAGATGGTGGTGGTGGTGATGGTGATGGTGGTGATGATGGTAATGGTGATGGTGGTGGTGGTGATGGTGATGATGGTAATGGTGGTGGTGGTGGTGATGGTGATGGTGGTGATGTGATGGTGGTGATAGTGGTGTTGGTGGTGATGGTGGTGGTGGTGGTGGTGGTGTTGGTGGTGATGATGGTGGTGATGGTGTGGTGGTGGTGGTGATGGTGATGGTGGTGATGGTGGTGGTGATGGTGGTGGTGGTGGTGATGGTGATGGTGGTGGTGGTGATGGTGATGGTGGTGGTGATGGTGGTGGTGGTGGTGGTGACGGTGATGGTGGTGATGGTGGTGGTGGTGATGGTGGTGGTGATGGTGGTGTTGGTGATGGTGGTGTTGGTGGTGATGGTGGTGCTGGTGGTGATGATAGTGATGGTGGTGGTGGTGATGGTGATGGTGGTGGTGGTGATGATGGTGATGGTGGTGGTGGTGATGGTGGTGATGATGATGGTGATGGTGGTGGTGGTGATGGTGATGGTGGTGGTGGTGATGATGGTGGTGATGGTGGTGGTGGTGATGATGGTGATGATGCTGGTAGCAATAGTAATTAACATTTTTTAAGCACGTAGTATCTTCCAGGTAGTATTCTAAGCCCTCTACATATATTAGTTCACTTAATTCTCAAAATAAGTCTATGAGGGAGATACTATTAAGGTCTCATTTTATAGTTAAGGAAACAGAAGCATGGAGAGGTTGAATAATATGCCAAGGTCACAGACACCGAGTGGCTAAGACAATTCCCCCCCCCCTTCCCCGCCCCGGGCTGCTGGAAGAACACCTGGCTGACAGTTACCAACCAGGGCAGCAGGGGTCTTGGTGGTGTGGGCAACCGGCTGGCTCTTACAGAGGTGGAGAGGTCAGCTCTGCCTGGGGCGATCAGGGAAGGCCTCACAGAGGAGGTGGCATTTGGCTGGGTCTTGAAGATCGAATAAGAAATTGGTAGGAAGAGAAGAACAGAAGGAAGGCAGCAGAAGGAAGATAATGCAAAGGGTGTGAAACAGGGGTATTGAGCTAGTGGTTTGGTGGGTGGTGAGTCCAGAGAAAGTTGGGGGAGACTTGAACGTTCAGGAACTGCAAACTTGGTGGACCCTGAGTGTCCTGCTGGGGGCCTTATGAGCAGGGAGTGAGCTGGCACTGGTTGGGGGAGCATCAAGAGAAACCCAGCATCTCAAGCCCCAGAGCAGGGGCCGGGCAAAGCCTCACTTGACCAGCACAATTGGTGGGGAAAGGCTCACACAGAGGTCACTGGCAGAGTGTCCAGCAAGTGCTGGCATCCAAGTAAGCATCAGGGAGGCTGGGGGAGCTCCCTGGAGAGTGGCCAGAGGTGGCCCCAGCTTCCCGGTTGAGACAATGAGGATGCCCGCGAGAGGCCTGGCTGTGGCTGGTGGCCAGCTGGGCTCAGAGCAGGCAGAGCCATGCCCCAAGGTGAAGTGAGGGCCAGTCAGAAGCTGCAGAGGTTATGTATGGGCTGCGGTCAAAGTGCAGGTCCTGTGGGGATGGTGTGGAGAGAGGCGGGGTGGGGGAAGGGACGGTCACCTTCAGACCCTGGATGCAGGTGCACCAGGTCAGCGCTGCCACCTCCGTGGACTAACTGCACTGCCCATTCAGGAGAGATCCGGCGTGAGTAGGGAACGCTGGGTCCTGGCACCTTGGGCCCGTCTGAAGCACACGCTGGCCTTGGCTTTCTCCTCCCAACACAGGGGTTGCCTGGACCCACATTCGGGCCATCTCGGGGCTAAGGGAGGGTCAGGGCCATCGGTCACGTTGTGTGAGTAGCCTCTTCCTTTAGGAGGGGACGAGGCCACCTCGATTTCTTGGGGTGCAGACACACCTGCTTCCTCCTGACCTCACGTGGTCCTCGAGTCTCCCCAGGTCTCAGTTTGCCAGATTGTTAAGTGAGAGGTGTACCCCGGGTCTGGATTCTCTGGGAGACAGACAGAGGAGGAGGTGTGGTCCCCACTGTACAGACAGGCAGAACCCTTGACCCCAGATCCACAAGTAGCCAGGAGAGCTCGGTCTGGAAGGCAGGAGGCCTGAATGTACCCCAGGCTCCCACCACCAGCCACAGAGAGGAGCGCCGAGAAGGTGCATTAAAAAAAGATCTGTGGCTCCCCAGACGGAAGGGAATATTGACACGGTTATTTTTAGCATTATTAAAATAAGTCTGTTTTGCTCTTTTTCTGCGCTCCTCTCCTGGGCTCAATCTTCGTTTCCAGATTGAATGTGTGTATGTGTGTCCAGGCCAAGGTGCCAGGGGAGCGACCACTGCAATCAAAATGTTAATGAGACCCTGACAGTATCTCGGGATGGCTCCATTCCTCTGCCTTCCCCAAATGTGCTGGGTCTTTGTGGAACCCTGGGGAGTGGCACCCGTGCTCCTTGGAAATGAGACCTCAGCTTAATGCTCCATGGAAACAGGCCTCGGGAAGCCTGGAAAACATGGGGATGTGGAGAGATGGGCTTCGCCCAGGAGCCTGGCTTCCTCCTCTCCTGCTGGCCCTCCTCCAGGTCAGATTCAAGCCAGCCTATTGGTTGGGGCAGAACCACGAAACCACTGTCCATGGTGCTGACCTCACCTGACCTGGGACCGGGCTTCCCCAGATACTGAGTGGTCAGAGCTGACCGGGACGGTCACAGCCTCTGGCTCAGGCGGAGGGCGTGGGCCGCAGCGGGAGGGGCGCGTGGTTATGGCGAGGTGACCATGCCCTCAGGAAGACACTGGGTCTAACAGGCTCTGTCACTTTGAGCTGCGTGTTCCGGGGCAAGTTACATGGCCTCTCTGAGTTTCCTTAACTTCCTCTGTGAAATTAGAATGCTGGCATCCTCCCCGCCGCCACCCCCCATCCCCTTGCCACCTCCCGTCAGCAGTTTCATGCTCCCAAGCCCCTTGCTCTTGCGGATGGTCACCCATGATTGCTAGTGTTTTGTTAAAGCCGAATTGTTGCAGACCCCGGACTCTACCCCTGTTGCCTGGAGGGCTGGGCCACTCACCCGACCTCCCTCCTCTCAGCCACCTTCCCCCAGGGGGCCTGGATCTCCCCACAACCCTCCCCCAGCTGAGCCAGCACTGTTATGATGGGCTGGTTCCTGTGCAGTGCCGACTGTCAACACTGTGAAGGTCTCACCCAGACCATGCCCTGGAATTGGCCCGGAGGCAGCCTAGGCTGGTGACGAGCCCTCAGAGCTTCTCCTCTGGGCCCAGGGAGAAACATGAGCCCTGCCCTGGCTCCCAGAGCCGCCCAGGACTGACCTGGAGTCAGCGCCACTGGCTGGCACGAGCAGGGTCTGGCGTCCCTGCTGGGTTCCCCAGGCTTGGGCTCACCCTCTGCTTCACACCAAGAGAATGTAAGTCAGTCTCTCCACCAGCCTGCCCTCCCGTCTCTGTCCCATCAAGTCCAAAACCAGATCTTCCCAAGTCCTGCCCCCTCTGACACCCTCCTGGGCACCCGCTGGCTCCAGGCCGACAGGCCCACGCCGTCCATCCCGGTTCACTTCAGAAGCACTAAGGCTCTCCTCTCCAGGCCATCCTGGACCCTCACACCGCCCTGCCTCCCTCCGGGCCCTTCCTCCTCTCCCTCCGTGGTAACAGGCCCCTTTCTGTCTTCGAACTGCCATCTGGGCACCTCCGAGCTCTCTGAGCCCTGCACTCGGTCCTGCATGCATCCTTTCACCTGCCACCCCTCCCCCGCCCCCGTTGGCCTGAGAGCTGCTGGAGCAGGCGGGTTGGTGGATGAACGCCTTGATCTCCCCACAGCCTCTTCACGGCTCCGAATTTTCTACATGACTGGCCGTCAGGTTTCCATCCTTGGCGTTCAGGACCCGTCGCAGTTTCTCCCCTGCCTTACCTTTCCAGAGCTCCCCACCATCCTCCTGTCTGTGTCCGGCCTCGCAGAGACTCACCCCTTACCCCTGCCGTCCCAGCGCCCACCCACCACTCCTGTTCTGCCTCCTGCTCTGTGCTCCCCCCACCCCCAGACACAGCAAAGCTTCACTTTTCATCCTTTTAACCAGTTAACAAATTTCTCCAGCTGCTGTTGCTGGGGGGTTTGCCATGGTGGGTAAAAGTGGACACAGCCCCAGCCTTCGCGGGGCTCTGGGGAAAAGACACAGGCATCAAAACCCACAGACTCACGCGAAGTTGCCCTGGGACATGTGTGGCAAGGGAGAGACGTGCACTGGGAGAACGCAGATAGGGGGTCGACAGGCTCAGGGATGCAGCCTGAGCTGAGATCTGAAGGGTGAGCGGAGAGAACCCAAAGTGTTCCAGGCAGAGGGAGAGCCCGTGCAAAGGCCCTGGGGTTGGCAGGGAGGGTGGCAGGTAGGAAGCACTAACAGAAGCAAGTGTGCTGGAACTCAGATGGTTAGGGGAGTGCGGGACAGGGGCTGAGGCTGGCCTCGAAGGGCTGGGCAGGTGTGCAGAGTGAGTTGGGGAGACAGGAGGGGATGTGGGGAGACCAGGCAGGACACGTGTAGTCAGCATGGAAGAGGCAGTGGTGGGGGCTCAATGCTGGGGTTGATCGTTGAGAGGGAAGGTGTGGCTGGGGGAGGGGCATACCCTGAACAAACACAGAGTTCACTTCCGTGCCAGGAGGGGACTGCTTCACACAGGGAGCTGCATTCCTGTCCCGCCTAGAAGTCCCTCTGCCTCTACGCTGGGGGGCCCCCACTTAGAAGGTCCCCGAAGGCCAGACCTAGATGCTCAAGAGCCTCGCTCGTAATGGATGCCGTCCACGTCTAATGGGTCTGGAAGCGGCCCCCGGACTTCCGCTGGCCCCCGCCCTGCTCACACATTTGTTCCAGGGTCCTTGGCTCTAGTGACATGTGACTCAGGAGATGGGGGAGGTCAGAGGCCTTACCTGTCTTCCCCCACCCCGTGTCCCTACACTCAGCAGGCCTTAAGAGTCCCCTTTGTCCAGGTGCTCAGGCCAGAGACGCCATCAGCAAAGCCCATGGGCCCCGCTCCCCGCCCCTCGCCTCCAGACCGGACGCCTCCCGGCCTCTGAGCATGGCAGGCTGTGCCCCCTCCGTCCTGGGTCACTTCGCAGCCCCTTCCCCCCACAGTGCCTCCCAGGCACCAGTCCAGCTGGTCCCCCAAACCCTCCAGTGGTTTGCAGTGTCCCTGCGGGTAAAAACTAGATGCAGCGGTCTGGAGCCCAAGGGTCCTCGCGGCGCTGCTCCCCTCCCCTCACCCCGTTCACCTGCTCCGGCCGTTCACTTCCTTGGCACCGCACCTGGCACATAGTAGGTGCTCACTAAATACCTGCTGAGGGCATGGATGCTGGAACGAGGGGCAGAAGGTAGAGGCCGCTCTCGCCTCCTCACCTGGGTGGAGTGCTGAGCTGAGTCACGTGTCACCAGCTCTGGAGACTGGAATAGAGGAAGAAGGGGGGACCCTCAGGCCATCTCTCGAGGTGACTGCGAGTAGTAAAGGGAAGCCGGACCCCCTCCAGGACAGAAACCAACGTTTATGGAGTATGTGATGCAGGCCTGGCAGGGCACTGGAGACTCAGAGAGGGTGAGGGGCCGGCCTGAGGCTGCACAGCCCAGACGAGTCAGAGAACAGGTGAAGCCCGTGCCAGCGCCCACAGCCAGGCTCTGAGTCCCATGGTGTTTCAGATGCTGGCCCTACCCGCTTCTCCCTCCACCTCTGGGCTTGGTCCGCCTCCTGTACAGTGGGAGTCTGGGTACCACCTCTGGGAGCTCCTCTCCAGGGCTGACACATCCCTATTCTAAAAAGGAGCCTTTTCAGCGCCTCCCAGGTGTATTCACCTGGGCCAGGTGTTATCATCAGGTCTGACCCTCGCCATGGGGGACCTTAGGGGTGAGAGGCGCTCTGTGGATGGGCATTAATGTGCTCACATGCCCTCTACTTCAATTCAGCAAGCATCTACTGAGCGCCTATGCAGGCAGGGCTCTGTGGCCAAGCCTGCTGTGCACGAGGCCGTGTGATGCTTTGCAGGCTGAGAGCCTTCCAGGGTGGAGGACAGAGTATTTCCCACCTCCCCAGCCCCAGCCCTGCCCTGAGCACTCTTAGCACCTCGGTGCATAGTAGGGACCCTGTAAATTGCCCTTTAATTGGCTAGAACGGAAAAGAAGCAATCCAGGTTCTCCAAGGCGTTGCCATGGTGACTTCTCCCTCACTGCCCTTTCTCCCAGCCTCCAGGGAACAGGGTCCCCCTGAATGAGCTCTCCAGGTGGCGTGAGGGTCTCTGTTGTCAGTGAGAGGATGTCCCTCACCCTTTGGGGACCTCAACCCACCAAATGAGTGCCTGACTCCAGGTAAACTTGGAAGATTCCCCACAGCCTTGTCCCCAGTGGGACAGGGCCAGGGACCCTGGGGAGCTGCGTCTCTCTGCTCCCTCGGGCTCACGCCTCTTCACAAGGGGGCTTGGAAGCTTGCAGGCGCCTGGGAGGTTGGGAGCAGCTGACAGGGTTCCCAGAGCCACAGACAAGAAAGACAGGAAAGCCAGCCTGGCCTGCAGCCTGGGGGCGACGGTGCATGTGGGCAGGTGCTCACCGCTGAAACAGCACCCTGCTGCGCAAGGCTGGCTGGGGCACGGACCCAGGGCTCTGAGCACGCCTCCTGTAGATCCTTTGACATCTCGCCACAACCAGGAGGCAGGTCCAGGGTCCTCGGTATTACTCCACGACACCACAAGTGAGCGGGCAGGTGTGTGTGTGCGCGCGCGCGTGTGCCTACATGTGCTTTGGGAGTGCAGCTATGACCCTGTTGCTTGGAAACGCTGCTCTTTGGTGAGGTTTGCTGGGCGGGGGCCGTGTCTCGTGGTCTTTAAGGGCTGGTGAACACACAGGTGGAGGAGGGGGCGGGGGGCGGGCCTTCAGTGTCTCGGAGATTCGTGGAGGCCAGGTGTGTGCTGGACACGGGGGCTCCGCCGGCGAGCAGGCAGACGGGGCCGCGCGCAGCAGAGCCCAGGTCTGGGAGGAACAGATGTCGAACCACGAACGTCACACAAGTTACAATCTAATTCCACGGTCATTGGGGGCCCCTGGGTGTGGGTGTCAGAATGGGGGGGAGTGGGGCGGGTGGATCCCTGGGCCTTGAGCCCTGATACCCCGGACACTGGGGGCCGGCTCTGACCTGATCGCTCTCCTGCAACCCGGAACCCCTCCCTGCGCCGCCTGCAGAGCTGTCAGCGAGAGTCCTTGGCCTCAGCGACCGTCACCGTCCTAGCTCCATGAGGAGGTCGTGAAGGCTCTCGGCTTGTGTACCCGCCTGGGCCTGGGGCCTGACCGTGTCCTTTGCTGACGGAGAAGCCGCCTTCCGCCCGCTGCGGCTGTGATGTGTAATGTGTGAGTTTTACACATTAACTTGTAAAAGCCCATCTGTTCTCCGACCGTCGCTTCCTAACTCATCCTGGGATGCAGACGGGTGATTTCTGATAAAGCAGCCCTTTTAGGCCTGAGTCACTGTAACTGCAGATGTGAGGGCAGCCCTCACTGCCCGCCCCGCCAGCAGCCTTCCTGTTTAGAGGACAATTTGTTGCTTTGGTTGTTTGGGTTTTTTTTTTAAAAGAAGTAGCTGAGCTTGGGTTTCCGTCCACCCAGGGGAGCAGCGGCAGGGGGTGGGGAGCTGGTGGCCCCCATGCCCTGTCTTGTGGCAGGAGGGAAGGGCCCCTGACCGGGCGGCAGGGTCCCGGCTCTTTCTCTGTCCCCTGCTGGCCACACAGAGGGCTGCACCCGTGGGCTGCTGGCCAGTCACTGACTCATGCTGGCCACACTGGCCCACTCTGTGCTCAGACCACAGGGGTCTCTGTTCCCGGGGCAGAACGGGCTCAGGTTCTGAGCACACACAGTCGAGGCCTGGGCGTCACGTGCCCACCAGAGCTTCTGAGGTGACCAGGCCTTGGCTTCAGCTTCCCAGCTGGTCCTTCAACTCTCCCTCTGGTTGAAGCCTTTTGTCTGGGGCCCGGACTGTGAATCCACAGACATGTTAAGGCCTTGGGCAAGTCACCTCTTGTATCTGGGCCTCAGTTTCCTGATCTATAAAGTGGGTCCACCTTTGTTTTCCCAGCCCAAACTGCAGGAATGACATGGGGACCCAAGGGGATCTTGTTCTGTGTTTCTAGTTCACAGGTGAGGAGACCAAGGCCCAGGACAACACGTGCACTGACCGCAGAGGTGGACTGGAACCCAGGTGTGGAACCCTTCACCACACCCCTGTTTTGTGGACCTACTAGTCATCAGTGGTACCACTGGGATCTCGGGGCGCCCGGGGTGCTAGGAGCTCCCCACCTCCCAGAGGCGCCCTGGGGAATCCTGACGTGAACATCCTCCTCTCAAGATCAAGTGTAAAGCTGCCCACCTCGGCCTCCCCCACGGCCCTCACCAATCAGGGCACTGCCTCTGAGGCCCTCAGGACATAGCTGTCCTTCCAGACATGCCAGGGCCAGCAGTCTGTCCATCTGCTCCGTTTCTGGGGCCCAGGCCTGGAGAGGAGAGGTAGGGTCAGCTCCGCAGAAGCAGTCCGGCCCAGCTGCTCCCCCGGGCCCACCTGCCGGGACCCTCACCGCTGCTGCCTCCCGATTCCACCGTCTGTCCCAGCCCTGCGCCCCTCCCCCTCTCCACCCCGCCAAGCTTGGCCACTGTGTCCCAGCTCTGCTCACCTGGTGTGCAAACATCGCTGCCCGCTGGCTGTTTCTTCTACGGAGAGGCCGTTTTAGGGGGACAGAAAGGACTCATGCTGTTTGAACCCCTGAAGCTCCTCGCAAGAGGAGTAGGAAGGTAACAGCGCCAGCCGTGGGAACAGCCAGCGCTTCCGAGCTCTTGCTGAGCTGGGGACGTGGACGTGCAGGGCTTTGGTCCACCTGTGTCCGTCACCCTGTGGCCGGACTGCCCTGTGTCTCGTTCCTCATGGGAACAGTGGGGAGGGTGCGGGAAGCAAGCTCGTGGACACCGTGGGGAGGACGGAGCGAGACAGGGCCACGCCTGGCACTTGTCAGAGCCCGGTAGACGCTGGCTCCCACCACTGTTATCAGAGCAAGCACGTCCCTGGCCCCATTTTTGAGTTTCCAAGGCCGAGACCTCAAAGGGAGCGGGTGGCTTGCCCAAGCCCACCAGGAGATTTGGGGCCGGGGCAGCCAGGGGTGCTCTTTCTGCTGCACCCACTGCTGCCTCCTGGTTACTGACGGGGCCACGCAGATGGGACCGGCGGAAGAACTGGGAAGCTGGTGGGACTGGCGGAAGGACCGGGAAGCTGGGGGGACCGGCGGAAGGACCGGGAAGCTGGGGGGAAGGTGGTGGCATGGAACATCAGAGATGGGAGGGTGGCCCCAAGGTGGGCCCCTAAGGGAGGATCACGCTCCCCTGCCCCCTCCCTCCCCTGCACACCCCTCTGTTAGCCACCATCTTGGAACGACCCTACACGCTCCCCCGTATTTTCTGACCCCTCTGTCTCCCAGGCCGGGCCCATCTGGGGACCCCTGTGCTCGTGAGGCCGTGGCAGTGGGGGAAGAGCTGGGTCTTGGGCTGAGCTCCTGCGTTCTAGCCCCTCCTCTCCCAGCTGTGAGGACCCCTCCACCCAACCCAGAGGCGGGCTCGCAGCGGGGAGGGGGGTTTTGTGGTGGGCAGTGAGCAAGGTGTCTGTGCACTGAGGCTTGTCCAGGGGAAGGTCAGGGACTCACACCCGAGACCAGGGTTCCCGCGGCTCAGGCCGGACGCCCCCAGGCAGTGGGCAGGGCCTTCTCCTGCCAGGACAGCCCTCGTGCCAGTGCCCTGCCGGATGCCCAGGCTCTAAACCACACACCTGGTCCTTGTTTTTGCGTCTTCTGCCAGCTCGTCCAACCCGAGGGCCCCAGGCTGGCTGTGTCCGTCATCAAACACGAGGAAGGACTGCACGGCAGTCATGATCTGGGTGCTTCCTCCGAGCGACTGTGAGTCTCTCCACCCACCGAGATGCGCAGAGGTGGCTTCCTGAAGGTCAAACAGGTAATTTGAAAGCGCCTTGGGGTGCACCCTGGCTTAAGCCAATTTTACAGGTGGGGAAGCCGGAGACCAGGGAGGCGAAGTGATTTGCCACCGGGGCTGGTGGGGGGAGGGCTGGGGGCCCCTACGTGTCACCTCAGCGCCTCCTCCTGCGGGCCTCCCCGGCCCCGCCGGCGCAGTACTGCCTCTGGCTCCCAGGGGGCGCTGAGGTCCCGCGGCTGGCTTCCTGCCGCCTGGAGCTGTGTGTGTGTGTTTCCCAATCAATAGAAGATGCTCAGCCCCCGAGATGTCGCTATCAGAGCCTTCACACATCTGCATCGGAAGGAGTCCAAATGAAAAGTCTTTTCCTGTTGGGGGAAAAATTGTAAAAGGAGAAAGGGAGACTTTGCCTGACAGATTAGAAAATTTTCCACTTCCCAGCGTTTGTTTGAACCAAGTATTTGTACTTCTCGTGCCCAATTACCCAGGCTGAAAAAGGAGTGCAGTGTGCGTTTCCCGAGCCCAGCAGAGGCGTCCAGCGTATTGATCCGGCCGGGGAATCTGCAGGGATTCATAGGGGTCGGGGGCAGCAGGTGCCAACCCACAGGCCTGCCACACAGGGGTCCGTTCCACCCAGCCTTGCACTCAGGCTTGACCTTGGAAAAGCCACTGGGCCCTCACGTCTGCATCGCAAGGGTGCCGAGAAGGCCACAGCATTTCATCCGAAACAGGGAGCACCTACAAATAAAACCGATGAGTATTTTTACACTGATTTGCAGTCGTCACAGTGCTTTTGAAGTCTGATTTCCTAATTAGCCCTGGGAAGCGGGGGATGAGCCGTACCCTGGGGCAGAGGCAACAGAAATCAGAGGGTGAGGGAGTGTGAAGGGCCACCTGGGCGCCAGCAGCAGGAAGGGGCCCGGGCAGGGCGGGTCCTTTTCCATCTGAGCTGGGAGGCTGGGAGCCAGCCAGAGGGTGCGTAGGGGCAGAGGAGGCCGGACCTGCCTCGGGCCCGGGGTCCAGGTGAGGACGTTCGTGTGGACAAGACTCATGCGGGGCCAAAGTCTGGTAGGAAAATCCTAGGGACGCTGGTCTGTGGAGTCGTTGAAGTGAATCTGAGGAAACGAGAGGTGATCACCACGGGAGACACGGCTTCCAGGGCCTGGGGGATGGGGTCCCCAGATTTCCTCCAGCCCGGGGATTCGAGAGGGCTGGAGAGAGGGCTGGATTCTGGAAGAGGCCTTTCTCAACTTCATGTGTTCACAGTGGAGCCCTGCTTCCACCTCAAGCCTGTTCCTCCCACGGGTCTCCCCGTCAAGGACTCAGCCCCCAGCCCCTCACTCAGCCAGCAGCTGGGCCATTCTCATCTCCATGGCTCTCCGCATCCATCCAGCTGCCGCCAGGTCCTGCCAGTGCTACTGTAGATCTCTCACTGTGCCCACTTCTCTGTGTCCCAGCTGCTGCCACCCACCCACTGGTCCCCCTGCCTCCACTCTTTGCCTCTACTCATTGCTGTGCAATGGCTGGGGTCATCTTTTAAAAACACAAATCAGAGCGAGTCACTCCCTTATGAAACTGCAAAGCCCATGTCCTGCCTCTAAGCTGGATGAGATGCAGCCCTGCCCACCTCCCAACCCGTCACTGCTGCAGGTGGCCCCAGTCACACCGAGAGCAGCGGCGGGCGGCGCTCCCTGCTTCTCTGTGTACTTGTTCCTGTGCCCTGAGGTGTGCCAGGCCCTGGCGTGGACTAGGTGCTCGTTAATACTTGCTGACTGATGAACGAGCTGGTGCTTGGGGCTGGGGGTGGGGTCTTCAGCCAGGAATTGCTGAATGCAGGACAGGTCGCTGAGATGGAGGAGGAAAGGCTCCATGTGCGTGGAGGACCAAAGGGCAGGGGAGTGGGAGGGTGACACCCGGCCCCTGAGGGTCTTGCACACAGGTTGGGAGCATGGCCCAGTAGCAGGGCCTGGGGATGATGGTCTGAGGGGTTTAATTCCAGAGGGCCCTCTTCCTAGATCAGACTGGACACAGAATGAGTCTCCTGGGGCCGAACCCCTGCTCCGGCTCCCTAGGCGGTGCGGCCACGGGCAAGTCGCCCAGCCTTTGCAATCCTGAACCTCACCCATAAATGGTCGTAATACCCCGCCTGCAGCGGATGTGAGGGAATGGTGGTTGGCCATGCCGGAGCACGGCCTGGCACACGGTGAGCTCCCCTGGTCTGTGTCTCAGAAACCGCCTCGGGAGCCCCAGGGAGGAGAGCGGCTGGAGGCAGGGAGGCCAGGGTGAGGCTGAGTCCATCATCCGAGCAAAGGCTCCGCCAGTCAGCGACTGAGGGGACAGAAGGAAGGGGGTGAATCCCAGAGGTGCTCGGCTCTCCTGGGACGAGGGGTTGTGGGCGGTTCCTTGGATGCCCGTCCCACTCTCCAAGATGGTGACCACGTGGCCTCAGCCTCCGCTCGCCCACCTACATCGGGTGGCACCTGGTCCCAGCAGGCCACGTGGGGAGGGGACCACGTGGGGAGGGTGAGGCCGACAGCAGGCCAGAGCCCTCCACCTGTCCCATCTCAGGCCCCCAGCTCTGCCCCAAGGGTCAGGATTCTCCCAGCTGCAATCTCCCCTACCCAACTCCCACCCCTGGCCCATCACCCCAGCCTGCACTCTGGCAGTCCAGCAGGGCTCAGTCAGTTTCAGGTGGCCAACTTTGCCTCCCAGCACAGAGCCACCTATTAAACCTACCAGGAAGAGGGAGGGGTTTTAAAAGCAACTCATTGTATGGAAGAACCAAGTGAATTTCTAGA
The DNA here is from genome assembly GCF_937001465.1 of Orcinus orca. Lineage (NCBI taxonomy): Eukaryota > Metazoa > Chordata > Mammalia > Artiodactyla > Delphinidae > Orcinus > Orcinus orca. The sequence goes on from NC_064575.1 coordinate 85,378,107, forward strand.
GGCTTTCAAGGGAGACGAGAGAGATGAAGCTCATCTGGGAGCATCTTCCCAACCCACAAGCAACCAGGACTCAGGAAACCTCAGCTCTCCATCAGACGAAAAGCAAGGCTCCGGGTGTGTCTTCCAACCTCATGTCTGACACTGGCCGCAGTGCAGGGATTAAGGGCCTTGCTTCCTGCAGCGTCCTTCCCGGCTCTCGCCTGGCCCACTCCCCATTTTCCATCCCTCTGTGCAGGTCCCCCCCTGCTGGTTCCCACGTGTGAGCAAAGGCAAGTCTAGCTCTCCTCTCCCTGCCCAAATCAGCCAGCCCGGGAGTTTGGGGCCCCAGAGTGACCTTGAAGCAGTCGGCTGTCCTCTCCCGCCTCTAGGCTGGGAGGCTGCGACTCTGAGTTGAAATTCCCTCCCCACTCCACCTCCTCTTCCTTCCTCTCCTCTCCCTCTGCTTCCTCCTCCAGCTGGCAGCCTCAGCTCTCCGCCTTTCCTCGGGGAATGACTCACATTAGCCTCCCACCTGCACTGCCAGCTTCCCAAGTCTTCATTCAAAAGGGTCGCAGTGAAGCAGCTTTTCGCATTCAGAGGCACCCGGGATGACGGGCAGCCACGCATGCTCCCTGTGGGCAGCAGTGCTCTCCTGCAGCCTTCGGGGGAGGGAGCCTGGCTTGGCTTGGAGATTTCTGCCTCTCCAGGGCCAACGGACAGAATCCAATCCTGCCTTCTGACCTGGGGCTGGTTCCTTCGCCTTTCTGGGCTCCCTCTCCGCACACACAAGATGCACAAGGCTGAGCAGGGACAACCCTGGTCATTTTCTGTTGTACCCAGAGTATCCTGCTTTCCTACCAGTCTCTTCTGAACTGGATGCCTCCTCTTAGCCTTATTCCTTAGCCTCCCAGGGAACGGGCTGGGCTGGGGAAGACAGCCTGGGGAGGGTGTCGCAGTGAAGCTGGGTTAGACGACTGGGGGGATGCTGGAAAGTCAAGTGAACAGAGGTGCAGTGCTCCTCAGGGGCTCTGGTCAGCGCAGGACTTCACGTTTGGGCCGCCCACCGGCTCTTCTTTTCCCTCCCCCACTCTCGACCTGCGTCATTCAGGGGAAATAAACAGCCCCTCCTGGCACATGTGACCCAGGCCTCAGCCAATCACGGTAGTGCGTTCCCATGGCTGCAGGGATTGGTTGAGGGATGGGCACGTGACCCAGTGAGAGCCAATGAGAGGCAATGAGCTTTGGTTGAGGCTGCAGGGCAGGGATGCTGGGTCCTTCCCCTCTAGAATTTGGGCTGGGAGCTCTGTCCACAGCACTTCCTTGGAGCAGGGACAGTCTCGTCTGACCAACCAAGAAAGCCGGGAAACAGGGCTTTGTTTTTAGCTGCTGTTAGATCAGCATCTAGTGTTGGACAGCTGCAAAGCCTTTGCGTATATTATCTCATTTAAATCTCATAACGACATTGCAGGAAAGGTATTATTACCTTCTTCTACAGGATGAGAAAACGTTCAGGAGGTGATGCCTTCAATAGGCGGTTCAGCCTGGCCCAAGCCTTGTGGTCTCAGCCCGACCCCAGTTGTATTGCCCGCCCACACAGAGCCAGAACTCGCATGTCACGTGAGGGACACGAGGCTGGCCGTGGGACCCCGACCCCCCTCCCCTCTATCCACTTGGACGCACAGCCTCACAGGCCTGGGGACAAATGCAGGCACTTAGAAACGCCACTTGTCACTGCATGGCTGGGGAAGTGCCTTGGGCCAGATTCAGGACATACTTCTGGACTGGGATTAATTCCATGGCAGCTCCTGGATGCCAGCCGGTTTGAAGGAAAACACTCTCTGGTCTGAGATGAGATCTCTCCAGGTGGCTCTTGGTGGCCCCAGAGGCTGCCAGCAGGGCCAGGAGGCTAGTCTTTGGGTTCTAGAGACCTTCCCTGCCTGGGCCTGGCACAGAGGGGAGCAAAAATTGTCCTCCAGGTGTGAGTAAGGCTCCTGCAGCAGAGGACATCTTCCCATCCTCAGCCCAGCGCTTCCCATTTCCTGGAGGAGAAAAGTGAGGCTCAGAGAGGTGGAGTTTCTTTCCTCAGGTCAAATCCCTCCTAAGAACACTGTTGAATGCGCTCCGGTGCCCAGGGGGCTACACTGGTTGCTCTTGCCCTTGGCGACACGCCCGTCTCCCATCTCTTTCAGGGCCCCGAAATCACCCCGCTTTCCCCACCTTTGGCTTTTCTCTCCTTTGCTCCTTCTGGGATGCTCTTCCTTACTACTTCCCAGGCTGACTCCTCCTCCCAGATGTCCCTGCAATGCCCCTTCCTCCAGGAAGCCTACCTGGGTTGCCCCTGCCCCTCCTGCTGTGCAGCCCAGGTGGGTTTGTGCCTTTCTTCACCTGATCAGTGCCTCTGCCACTGACTGGAAGGAAGCTTCTCAGGGACAGAGATTGCATCTGTCTTGCTCACCTCCAGCTTCCCAGCAGCCCACTTAGAGTAGGTGCTCAGTAAGCACGGTTGAACAAATAAGAGTGTGAATGAAAGGGTGGGGCTTAGACCGTGTGACCTCAAGCCTCGTGCAGTCCCGGTGTGTCGCCTCCCCCTGCTTATTGCAGCGGTAACAGGGGATAGAAGGAGCAGATGATGGGGGTGGGAGCAGACCCAAGGGACTGGGTGGAAGTTTGGGGAGGGCTTCAAGTGGAATGTGGGGCAGCAAAGATGATTCAGGGCCAGAGGGGGGGCCCGGCTCCCACCCAGAGCACACTGCCTCTGTTGTCTAGGCAATCCAGGATTCTGAGGGCCCCTCAGAGTGCAGCTGTGCGTACTAAGGCAGCACTGGCTCAAGCACGATGCCCCCGTGGGCACACAGAGGTGACACTTTCTGTTTCGCTGTCCAGCACAGATGGTGCAAGGTGGCCAAGGTCGCGGGTGTGGAGGTGTGGTTCAAGGGCCACAGGGTTTGCCATAGGCCTTTGGAGACAGCGCCTTTCTGCTGAGTTAAGGCACTTTGTTTCAACGCATGACAAGGAGGACAGGGGCCCAAAGACATGGTTCCAGGTCTCTCTCTACCACCAAGTGGCTGTCTGTCCGTGGAAAAGTTGCCCTGGCCTTGGTTTTCTCATCTGTCAGCTCAGGAGGGTGGGCTGGTGCTTTCGAAGCCCTCTGCCACCCTTCTGCACCCTGCTGGGGGCACAGAGCTGAGCATGTCCCCCTGGGGACTGTGGCAGACGCTGGGTGGCCCAGAGCTCTCGTACCACTGCCCAACCCTCCGGGGAAGGCTGGTGGCGGAGGGAGGGCAGCCGCCCCATTCCGGTTGGATTATGTTCCTTTTGCTCAACTCAAACTTCATTACAAAGCCCATGGCTGATCCTCTTACAGCCTCTGCGGAGGGAGTGGGGTTGTGAGGTGAGGGAGGAGAGGACGGTGCTGAGCTGCCCTCCTTGGGGAAGCGGGACACGGAGATTTACATATTTATGAAATCTTTTCCATTTCGCCCAGGCCCCACGTGCACTAGGAAATGTCACATCTCATTTTAAGCTGGGAATCTGTGCTCCGGGAGTGACAGCTCAAGCCGCCACCGAGGCCTCGCAGATATCTGGAGGTAACAAGCAGCCCTGGACGGGGTTCCTATCCCCGATCTGCGGTGACCAGCTGTGCAACTGTGGCAGGGCACTTGACCTCTCTGGGCCTCAGTTTCCCCATGTGTAAAATGAGGGTAGACAATGTCTTTGGGAGGCTGCTTCTGACATGGCCCTGGTGATCGCCCCCACCCCGGTTTCCGTGTATTCGTGTCCTCTCTTCTTGAGTGTGAACTGGGCCCGAGGACTTGCTTCGAACCAATAGGAAACAGCAGAAGTGATGGGTGGGCACGTCCAGGATTAGGTACAGAGATTGTGATGCCATCTGTTCATACCGTCTCTTGCCCTCTCTTGCCATCACCCACTGGGATGAAGCCAGCTGCCACGTGGGGGGGTCTCAGGTCCAAGTCCATGAGGAGCGGCATTGAGCCAACAACCAGGTGGGAGACGGGAGGCAGGCTGAGCACAGCCTCAGCAGCCGTATTGACTGCAGCCTGGGGGAGACCGGGAAAGGATGACCCAGCAAAGGCACAGCCAGACCCTGATCGCTGGATCTGTGGGATAATCAGATGCCGTGATGCTGAATCGCTGTGTTTTGGGCTAAGTTGTTATGCGGTAGTGAGCGACTGGTACAGTGTCCTTTTCAGAGGGTGTGTGACCCTGCAGCTGTGAACAAAGAATGTCACCTGCTGTATCAGCAAACAAAGGATGTTGCAGCCCTCAAGCCAGCAGCCCCTGCAGCTGCCCTCCACTGGGTCCCCCGAGGGGATCCAGGATGGAAAAAAACATAGGCTATCAACCCTAGAAGCTAAGGTGCATATCAAAGAAATGATTTCAATGAGTCCGAACTCCTGCATCTTCCCATGGATAGAAAAGCGCTAAATTCATTAACTTGAGATGGCTGTTTTTTGTAATTAACAGTAATCTTTTGATATTCCAGCTACCTGGTTTTTCTTCCAAAACTCCTATATAGCCTGGCTCTTCCGTTACCTCTTTGGAACAGTCCCTCAGAGCAATCTGATAGGCTGCCTCCCGGGATTGTGTCCTCAGAAAGTCCAAATAAAACATAATTCTCAACTTTTTGGTTGTGCATTTCTTTTCAGTCAAGGCAGAGCACAGCGCTCATGGTCAGAAGAGGTTCTGGGTGGGTCTGTGATCTACGTGAGCACGCAACCGGGTCATCCTTTACCTCCAGACCTCTCCGGGGGGCGGGGGGCAGCACACAGCAGGCACCTGCTCAGTCCCAGGCGTAATGGGTGGCAGACTGTCCACAGACTGTGTCAGCAAAGGCCTGGAAGCACGCCGGACGCTCGGTACCCAGGGGTCTCGCGAGACGGCGGCTTCCTGATGGAGTCCTGGGCCCCAGCCTAAACCCTAGCCCTGTGGCTGCTTCAGTGTCAGGGGCTCTGCTTCCCTTTGTCCTCCCCTCTTCTCAAGGGCCTTCCCTTTTCACTTGTAAAACAAACAGGGGAGGAGAGCCAACCGCCCCCCTCCCCCCACCAAGCCAGCTCCTGACTGCACTTTTAAAAAGCTTCTGGAGGCCATGCCCGGTGTCCCTTTGTTGTATCCTGGCATCTGGTATGGAGCCTGGAACACAGTCTGTGCAGAAGATATTTGGGGTAAGACGACATGAGCAGTTGGTCTAGAATCAGAGTCAAAACCCAGGCACTTTGATCTGAAGGTGGGGAAAGGGTTTCCCCCCAATATTCCCTTTATCCTTTTGGTTCCTGAAATGACTTCCCCTACAGTCTCTTCTGGGTTTAAGATACCGGAATCCCTGCTAAAAGGGCAAATATGTTACCTGTGTTTGGCTGACATATCCCACCCCTCCTGCCCTGAATACCATGGTGAAAGCTGGCTTCTTGGAGGGTGACCTGCTGGAAAGGAAGGCCATTGGCCGCTGAGACATGGGCTTGGGGAGGTTTGCAGAGACCGGGAAATGCCCACGGGGGGCAGGCCAGACTCTGCTCTCCTCCTGCCTGCCCTAGAAGTCCCCAGACTGTGGACAAGCGGCTGGGGCTCGCCCTCAGCCTGGAGGAGGTCTCGGGTCCCGCTTCCACGACAGCTGTCCGACGGAACTTTCTGAGATGGGGAACGCCCTCTCTCTGCGCTGCCTGACACGGCAGGCACCGGCCATCTGAGGCTGTTACACACTTGGAACGTGGAAGGTGTTATGGGAGAATGGAATTTCAGTTTCATTCATTGTTACTTACTTTAAACTTGCCATAAGGAGCCGTGCATGGCTGGTGCTCCCGTGTCGGCCATCTAGACACAGAGCAGGTCTAGACACGGAGCAGCCAGCAAAGTGGGGGCCACTCAGTGTTCAGGTCTGCAGTCGGATCTTTCCAAGAACACTAAAAATAACCCTTAAAAAAAAGAAATAATGCCGAGAGAAGATAGATCTCGCTGGGCTGTGAGGACTCGGGGAGGAGCTGCCAGAGCGTCTAATCCATCAGAGATTTTGCCATCTGTCCAGGGGACTTCGCCTGAGGGGGAAGAAAATTCTTGACTCATCCCTATTTTTAACGATGTTTATCTTCAGATCTGGGAGACGGCAAGGGATAAATCAGCGCTGAGCGTGCCCCTCTGCCCCATGGTTCTGTTTCTGGCGATCTGATGCGGCCCCAGATCTGCCGCAGAGGACCCTTCTGGATGCAGAGAAGATCGGGGGGGTGGGGGGCGTTGGACCATCACCTCCGTGCATTCAGCAGACATCGCAGGGCCTGGCCCCCGAAACACTTGTCCCTGTCACCACGTCACCAGTTTCACCATGGCCAGCAGCTGCCCTGTCACCATGGCCCACGGCTGTAGGCCACCACATCCCAAACAAAAATACCCTCCACGCCCTTCACACCACTGGTGCCACAGCCACCCGTGTCCTCGCCCTTATTAGTGTGGTGTGCTACCACCAGCTCTCAGGTCACTGTAGTCGGCTCGACCACCTTGGTCAGGCACGGGGGGCACACAGAGAGGCCTAGGGGAGCTCCTGGGAGGAATCTGAACACCCGCCTTGGGAGCCCTCTGGAATCGGAGCACATCCCTCGGCTTCCAGTTCTCGTGGGTCAGCCAGGCACCCAGGAGGAAGGTGCCGCTTGGTGGGTTAGTAGGTGGGAAGCAGGGGAGGATGGAAGGTGGTGAGACAACCACTGGTCACTGTCCCCCTTTCCCTGCTCCCCTGCCACGAGCCCACTCCCATGTCTGGCCTCAGTAGGGGCCCAGAAACCCTGCGGGATTCCAGATCGCCTTAGCCGTTGGAGGCCAGGGAATAAGCCAAGCCCCTAGCCCCGCTCTTTCTTGCTCTGTGAAGGGAGAGCCATCCGCCATGACCCTCCACTGCCCCTGCCCCCCGCGGCCGCCCCCGCCGCCAGCAGCTCTGCCAGCCCCACCCCAGTCTCTCCCAGGGCAGGCAATGTTCCAGAAGAATCCCATTGTTAATGGAATTTTAATCCAGGTGTTGCCCCTGCTAGGGCCGGGGTGGGGCGTGTTGGGTGGGGTCTTGATGACCTGTGGGCTGTGGGCGGCCTCTGTGCTCAGATGTGCGGTCGTCAATAGTGTCCCAAGATGGAAGTCAGGGCGTGGAGACCCCCCCCCCCCCCCCCCCCGGCAACTTCAGGACCCCTGGGGCAATCTTTTTGGGTGAAGAGTAATGAGCATTGGTGCCCTGTGCTTCCGGTCCCTGAGCTCTCCCGGTCCAGCCTGGGGCCAGTCCAGAGGTCCAGCTGTGGGTGGAGCACTGCTGGGTGCTGGGTGGCACACAGCAGGCAACGGGCAAGGCTGACGGTCACGTGCACTCAGCGGTACCTGCTGGTGAATGCAAGAACCAGCAGACAAATGACTGAATGAGTGAAAATGAAACCTCAGGTTCTGGACTCACACAGAACTGGTCTGGACCCCCAACTCTGGCCCTTCTCGCTGTGTGATCCCGGGCAAGTTGCTTCACCTCCCTGAGGCTCTGTCTCCGCCTGTGTGGATGGAAGACAATTACAGGTGCACCTGCCAGTATTCTCAGGGGCTGGATGAGACACCTGTGTGCATTTAACCCAGGGCCTGGGACTCAGTAAATGCTTGGCGACCTGTAGCAAAGCAGCAATGGAGGTAGTGGCAGTGGTTAGTATTATTATTAGGGGCTTTACACACATAGCACTTCCTTTAATTTTCAAAATAACCCCATGGAGAGCTCTAATAATCTCCACTTTACACGGACAAAGCAGGCTCCCAGTGGCTGGAGCGCATCGCTCAGGGCCACCTGGCTCGTGAAGGAGGCATTGGGCACGTATCAGGGCGAACGCATGAAAGGCCGGCATGGACTCCAAGCCCAGTGCTCGGCCATTCAGCCTTGGCTTCTAGGGAGGCCTGATCCCGGGGGACCTACCCGCAGGTCTGGAGAGCACAGGGCTGATGGCTAGAGCCTGGCCTTGGAGTTCCAGGCTGAGTGGACCCTGAATCCACCACTGCCCTGTACGAGACCTTCTTGCGCTCTCCTGAGCCTTCCAGCAGGAGACGGCAGGAGGGCCCTGTCATGTGCTCGGCAAGGGCAGCGATGATCTCGAGATAATCCATGTAATGTGACCACACGTGTGGAAACGGTGGGATGACTCCACCAAAGCTGGAGGGCACCTGGGAGTCTGACTCAGAGAAGCCAGGTTCCCCCCCCCCGCCCCAGGCCACACAGCTAGAAGGCAGCAGATGTCCCGGCGGTCTGGGAATTGATGGACAGCTCCCTTCCAGGGCAGGTGGCAGAGACGAGCCCCATGTGCAGAACAGGGATGGGAAGATGGCCAGCCTCCAATCCGACGGCCCGGATTCCACGCCCGGGAGCATGCAGGCTTGGCATCAGCCTTCACCAGGACAATGCGTCACGCCCACGGTGCCCTGAGGGCCAGCGTTCATGAGTGAGTGGCCTCACGCCCTCCCCTGGGTGGTGTGGGACAGGTGCTCCAGAGCTGAAAGGGTCATCCTGTGGGCCTAAGGGGTCTGGGGTCTGCTGGGTCAGGAGGGCCGCTTTTCCACCTGCTGGGGCTTTTCTGAGGAGCTCCCCCCAAGCCCCATTCCCTGCTGTCTGTGATTTAGGGCATGTTTATCCCATGCAGGCGCTACGCTGGGCCCCAACCCTGTGAGCTGCTTCCTTCCTCCCCAACCCGCCACGAGACAGGTGCTTTCACAGCTGTCTCCGACAGATGGGTAAACCGAGGCACAGAGAGGCCAAATGGCTCCATCAGGTCCTGTAACTGGTGTGTGGCGAGTCCTGCTGCCTCTTCTCCCGCTCCTGGTTACTGGTGGCCCGTGTGAGCCCCGTGCTTCCATGGACTGGCTCATTTCACCTGCACGTTGTCTCCCCAACATCTCCCAGAGAGGAAGGTGAGCCCAGAGGACCCAGAGGCCATGGGGGCAAGGATCTCCATGCATGGAGGGCTTGCAAGGCCTGGGGCAGAGGTACCCAGGACCTGACCCTACCCTGGAGTTAGTGTTAGGGTCTGGGTTAGGGTCTGATGGGGAGGCAGAGGTTTCTGCAAATAGCTTCTGTGAGAGCTCCTGCCCTGAAGGGTGGAGAGAGCTGTGGGCCCGAGGAGCGTGCTGCCCGCTGCTGCCGGGGTCCTCGGCCCCGGCTCAGCCCCGACCCAGTGGCCCTGGTGGTGCGCAGAGGCAGCCGCAAGCTGGTCCTGTGAGGGAGGGAGGAGCGAGGGCGCAGGCTCCTCCGCCGGAGCTCCCGCTTCCCCGGTTGCTGTGCTGGGGGTGCTGCTCAGAAATGCACTTCAGCCTCCTCCTCCGGGTTCCAGGAGCCCTGGGCTCTGCCACCTGGGTTTGGGAGAAGCTCACCCGGTGGTTCTCCCTCATTGCCCCTGGGCACTGTCTTTACTCCTCCCAGGGTCCTCACGAGCTCCCTCCTGTCTCCAAAGGGCTGCCCATCACAGCTGCACCCCAGGAATCGTTTGCACATCCACTGCATCCTTTGTCTCAGGTGCAGGTGGACTCCCTGGGGGTGCGTTGGCAGCTGCAGCCACAGCCAGCTTCCTGGGCAAGCGCGCAGCTGCCTCAGATGCGGGGGAGGGGGCAGAACCTGCCGACCCCCGGCCCAGGAGCAGTGATGTGGAGACCGCGCTCCTGAGTGAGTCCTCCGCCACAGTCCCAGTCCCAGAAAGCTGACGCTTTGATGCATAATTGCCGGTTTCCTGCCTGCCGAACAGTCAAAGGAGAAGAGGAAAAGCTTCATTTTATCTTGGGAAGGCAGCAGCCACGCTGGGCTCCCCCATGGGCAGCAGGCTTTTCTGAGATCATACCAACGGGCAGCAATTAGACCCCAGCCTGGGGATCAATCGCAGGTACTAAAGAGCTTGGGGCCATCGGGCTGCTCAGTAGCTAGAGGAAAGCCTCAGGCCTGGTCCTCGCCACAGGCGGCGTCTGCATCTCAGGAGGGCAGGCGAGAGGGCAAGGCTCTCCGCGGAGCAGACCTGGCCTCGGGGTGGGGGGGTGGAGGGAGGGGGGAGGGGGGTGGAGGGAGGGGGGAAGGGGGAGGGGGTAGGGGGTGGAGGGAGGGGTAAAGAGGGGAGGGGGGTGGAGGGAGGGGGGAAGGGGGGGAGGGGGCCTCCAGGCCGGGGCTATGCTCCACCCTCTCTCCCTCCCCAGGCCTCCAGGGGCTTTGAACGCCCCCACGTGTGGCCCCAAATTCACACCCGCAGCCCTCCGCACCTGCTCCTGCCTCCACAGTCCGCTCCGTTTGGACACTGTCCGTGCAGAGTTCCTGACTCGTCGCCCCTCCCAGCCCAGGCTCCTTCCCGGCTGGCCCATCTGCCCATCTGGATGCGCAGCCAGGCACTCAGGCTCAGGATCAGAGCTGGATGTCGTCCTTGGCACCGTGCCTCCTCTCACTCCGTTCCGATCGGCCGCAGTCCCGGCCACCCCTGGGAGACCCACACACCACCTGGGACTTAATGGCCTCATTGCAGGTCTCTGAACCCTCCAGGGGGCCAAATGCACCACGACCCCTCGCTCTGCAGTGCCCATTATGCCCAGCATGGACCCCAGACTCTTGCAGGCTCTGCTCACACCACACCCCGTCCTGTGCCCTTGACCTTCCTCTGTGCTCCAGTTGCCTCAGCCTCTTCCCTGAGCCCACAGGGCTCTCGCCCGTCCGGGGCTTTGGGATACTCTTCCCCTGGATCTCACACAGTGCTTTTCATCCTACAGGGTCTTAGCACAAAGAACACCTTCTCGGGGGCCTTACTGATGCCCTCGTGCCCCACCACTGGCCTATGCCATCTCCCATCTTTCCCTGAATGTCTCCTTTTTACTTACCTCATACCACGAGGGTTTGGAAGATGGGGACCCTTACCTTGTTCCTCGCTGGAGAGAGGTCCCAGCGCATGGAGTGCTCATCCAGGTGTGTGTCTGACCGCGTCAAGCGAGCAGGGGCCACGGGTGTGCTGCGCTCACCTGGCCACCCTGGCATCTGGAGGATCGTCCCCGTGAGGGAAACTGCCCCTTATTTGGGACCCACATTTTCCTTCTGCTCTCAGGGCGAGCCCTCGCGCTCTGGGGTGAGCTGAGGCCTGACTGCCCAGGATTCTGCCCAGGATGCCCACTGGGTGTCCAGGCAAGTGGGTGAAGGGTACTGTTAGAATGACCCCTCCCGGGGGATGGCCAAACACAGGGGGGAGGCGTGCGAGGCTGGCACATTGAGGGGCGTGTGTGACCTGCCATGCTGAGGACGGGCTTGTGCGGGCCGCCGAGTCAGGAAGGGTCTTGTCCCGACAGCCCCTGCTGAGGACTGCCGTGCAGTGTTTCATTAACATCACTTACGAAGCGTCTGCTCTGTGCCGAGGCCATGCTGGGGCCGGAGACCTGGCCATGAATAAGGCAACCCCCTTCCCCACCCCAAGGGAGACTGAAGGAGAGCAGCAGTGGCCCCGGTGTGCACAGTGAACTGAGGACCGGCGGATGACAGACATTGGTCTGGGCTTCCTGGAAGAGGGGATACCCACTCGAGCCTTAAAAGATGGGGTGGGGGTGGGGTTCTGACAGGAGCAAAAGCACAGGCAAGGTGCGGGGATACGTTCAGCTGGTGAAAGGTCATGGGAAGCAGGGAAGGTGGGGTTGAAGGTGGGCAGGGACCAGTCCCCGTGGGCCTCACATGCTGGTTTCCAGGTGGCGGCTAAAGAAATAAGTTAAATCTCTTTTAGGAAAAGAGAGGCAAAACAGTGAACAGAGGTGAAACCATAGGCGTACTGGGCTCGGTTTAAAATCAGGCAGCAGTGGCTGGACGCTCAGTTCCCACAGGTAAATGGCACTAAAAGTCTTCAAGGGACAGCAGGCCCGGACTTGCTTCTGGAATTGGAGCCAGGGCTGCCCCTCCCCACTCCTCCCCACCTGGAAAAGGCAGCAGCAAACAAACAAAACAAGTCCAGCGTGGCCACATGGGCCACGAATGGCCCAGGGAGGCAAGTAAGTGGAAGTATGCACAGAGGGGATTGCAACGGAGCCCAGTCCCGGGGTCTGTGAGGGGCCCTGAGGGGCAGAGGCCCCTCTGCTGTCATGGTTCTGGATGGGAGTATGGAGGGCTGGGAAGAGGTGCCCAGGGATCCAGGTAGAGAGAGAAGAAGAAAGAGAAAAAGAGGAAAGGAAAACAAGACCCCTGCTCCTCTCCATGAGGCTGCAAAGCAAATTCTGAATCATACAAAGAATGTGATGCTCAGAAAGGCTGCTCAGGAACCACAGTGGCTCTGGACAGGTACAGACGGGAGCACTGCCTGCCAGGAAGGAGACAAGGGTGAATGGGACCGGGGAGCAAAGTGGGGGGTTGGAGAGGATTTGGGAGGCTTGGAACTGAGGAGAAATAGGAAGGAGACTGTGGGTGCCTCTGGGTGTCTGGCTGTGACAAGGCAGTGACTGAGGGCCAAGATTGAGTGGGATGATGTAGGTTTGGTTTACACTCTTGAGGGCTGCCTTTCTGCCTCACTCCTGATATTTCCTTTAGGTATAGCTACCTGAATAATATTGAGAAATTTGGAAAATAACTGAGCATGCCCTTTACCTCTCTCTTGGGACTGTTCTCCTTTGCCCTTCCCCACAGTAAGTCTTAGCTGGGTGACCTTGCAGTTGGGAGATCAGCCCCAGCACAGCACTACCTGCAGTGGGGACTTGAGTCTGCTAACTGCTGAGGCAGTGGCCCCATGTGCTCTCAGCAAGCTTCACTCTCCAACTCCACCTCTGTTGGCAATAAAGGCAATAGTTTGGCCTCTGTAAAAAAAAGGAACTAAAAATATCAGCAATGGGAACATGAATTCACACCAGATGAAGTTGATTTTATAGAGCAGTCCAAGGAAGACCTTAAAATAAGCATGTTTAGGTTACTTAAAGAGATTAATGAAGGTACAGTTCTTATTAAGAAAGAATAAGAAATTGGGGGGATAAAAAAAAGAGTCATCAAAAATGACATGCAATAGATGACATAAACTTCAGAAGGGACATGATAAAAGGCAGAAGTAATTAACTGGGTGACTACACTGAATAGTTCACCCATAACATATCAAAGAGAGACAAAAAGATAAACATGAAAGATCAGTCAGGAGAGTTGAGGGAGAGATGGAAATGCTCCACTGGATGAAATAGTAAAGGAGCAATATTTAAAGAGATGACAGCTGAGAATTTTCCAAAAATGAAGAACCACATTAGCCTTCAGATTAGAATTGCCCTCGGAGAACCTGAGGCAAATAAATAAGATGCCCTATTTTTGGCACATCATCATGATAATTAAAAATATAAGGGATTGGCAGGCAATCTTCAAAGATTCCAGAAGATTCTGCTTCCAACAAAGTTGGAATAATGGGGACCAGATTTACTCTCCCACAGGAAACAAACCCCAAGTCACAATGAATATGAAACAATGGTTTTCATTACATTGGGCATCAGGCAGTGAAGATTAGTGACCCCTGAGGTATGGGAAACAAATGAGGAGAGCTCTACAACTCCTCCACTGACAGCCTTGAGAGAGTCTCCAAGCCACACAAGAGGAAGGGAGTTCTCCTAGACCTTGGTGGTCTCCCTGAGTTAAGTAAAGGGACAGAGAACCTGAGGAGAGGTCCCAGAGCAGTGTGCCAGGGAGGAGAAGCTACACAGACAGGGAAGTCTGGAGAGCTGTGGAGGGTTCACATATGTGAGGAAACTAACTGAGGCTGGGGGGAAAGCTAACTGAAAGGGTTAGAAGAAACAGTGCCTGACATTCACATAGGCTAGGTTGGGCAAACCTCACTATTTGTGGGATGTTGGGTGGAATACACAGAGGGTCTTACCTCAAGTGTGGAGGATAATTAGTCATAGACTGAGGGCTTATTTGATCCTGTCCAATAAAATTTAAAAAGCAAGACCTGAAAATATCAAATTGTTTCCAAGTAACTTAACTGCAGCCCAGAGGAAAGATCAAAACAATTTATAGAACAAAACCTATAGCACCCAACAAAATAAAATTCACAATGTCTGACATCCCATAAAAAATTACCAAGCATGAAACAAAGCAAGAAAATACAACCCATAATGAGGAGAAAAAAAAAAATCTGTTGAAATCATTCTAGAACCCAGATGTTAGAATTAGCAGACAGGACATGAATATATATGTTCAAAAAGTTAAGTAGAAATGGAATGAATAAATATAAATATTAATAAAAGGAACAAAAATTTAAGTAGAGACATTGAAAAGAGAAAAATAGGACTCAAATCAAACTTCTAAATATAAAAACTTCAATATGTGAGACAAAATGTACTGGATGGGATTAATGGCAAATTTGAATTGCAGAAGAAAAGATTTGTGAACTTGAAGAGCCAGCAATAAAAACCATCCAAAATGAAAGTAAGAGAGAAAGGAGAATTTTTTAGAATATGGGGAAAAAATCAGTGAGCTGTGGAACAACAAGTGGCCTCATATATATGTAATTGAAGTCCCCAAAAGAAGGGAGCAGTAAAAATGTCTGAAGAAATAATGGTTAAAAAAAAAAAACTAAAGTGATGATATCTACAAACCCAGAACTCCAAGAAGCTCAACCAACGTCAAACACAAAAACATGTAGAAAACTACTCTAAGGTACATCATAATCAAATTGCTTAAAACCCCTGAAAAAGAGAAATTTCAAAAGCAACCAAACAGGGGGAAAGGCAGGCTACAAATGAAGAACAACAATCAGGGTGACGGCTGACTTCTCACTGCAAATAATGGAGATGGGAAGACAATGGAACAATCTCTTTACAGCTTTCGAGAAAACACTGTCATCCTAGAATTCCATACCCAGCCAAAATAGCTTTCAAAAATAAGGGTGAAATAAAGACTTTCTTGGACATTAAAAAATCTGGCAGTATTTATCACCAGCAGATCTGCACTATAAGAAACATTAAACTTTCTCCTTCAGGCAGAAAGTAGGTGACGCATGGTGGACCTGTGAATCCACACGAGTGAATAACTTGGAATAGGCAACTACATGAATAAATATGCAAAAGTCTTTTTCTAATCATTTAAACATCTTTGAAAAAACTGACCATTTAGACAATAATAATAACATCTATGTACACAGATGCATGGCATCTATAACAAATAAACGTGAAATGTATGACAAGACTAGCACAAAGGCTTTAGGGATTGGAAAGGCATCAGGCTGTTATAAGGGTTTTACATTTTATGTGAAGTGGTATAGTATCACTTGAAGGTAGGGCACGGTAAGTTAAAGGTGTAAATGAGAAATCCTAGAGCTACCACCGAAATAACAAAACAAATATTTAGAGCTAGTAAACCAATAAAGGATGTGGAGTAGAATCAGAAAAATTCAATTAATACAAAACAAGGCAGAGAAAAAAGGAATGATGAACAAAAAGGACAACAAGAAAACAAATAGAAAGATGTTAGGTTTAAACTTAACAGTATAAATAATTACATTAAAAGGCAGAAGGTGGGGGCTTCCCTGGTGACGCAGTGGTTGACAGTCCACCTGCTGATGCAGGGGACATGGGTTCGTGCCCCAGTCCAGGAGGATCCCACATGCCACGGAGCGGCTGGGAGTGTGAGCCATGGCCTCTGAGCCTGTGTATCCGGAGCCTGTGCTCCGCAATGGGAGAGGCCACCACAGTGAGAGGCCCGCGTACCACAAAAAAAAAAAAAAAAAAAAAAAGGCAGAAGGAGGGATAAATAGGCAGAACACAGAGGATTTTTAGGGCAGTGAAACTATTCTGGATCATACTGTAGTGATGGTTACAGGGCATATACATTTGTCAAAACCCATAGAGTGTACAATACCAAGAGTGAGTCCTAATGTAAATGATGGGCTTTGGTTAATAATAATATATCAATACTTGATTTTTTTAACATCTTTATTGGAGTATAATTGCTTTACAATGTGTTAGTTTCTGCTGTATAACAAAGTGAATCAGCTACAATATTTGATATTTAACATATTAATTTTATGTAGAATTGTAACAGATGCACCACACTGATGCAAGTTGTTAATAATAGGGGAAAGTGTGTGCAGAGACAGAGGTACCTGGGTGCTCTCTGTCCTCTCTGATCAATTTTTCTGTAAAATTGCTCTATTAATTTAAAAAAATTGAAGTGGCTTTATTAATATAAGGTAAACTAGATTTCAGAGAAAACAATATTACCAGGAACAAATAAAGTCATTTCATAATGATGAAAGGACTGGGTCATCAAGAGGACGTGATCCTAAATATTTATGCACCCAATAATTGAGCTTTAAAATACATGAAGAAAAACCTGATAAGACCTGAAAGAAGGAGTAGAAAAAGTCACAATTATAGCTGGAAATTTTAATATGCCTCTCTCAGTGAGTGACAGAACAAATAGCAAAATACTAAGTATATAGATTTCAGTAGCACTATCAGCCAACTTGACTTGATTGACATTTCTAGAGCCGTCCACACCCAACAGCAAAATCCACATTATTTTCAAGGGCATATGAAACATTTATCAAGACAGACCATGCTCTGGGCCATAAAACAATTCACAATACATTTAAAATGACTCAAGTCATATAAAATGTATACCTGACCACAATGGAATTAAGCTGAAAATCAATAGTGGAAAGATATCTGAAATATTTCCAAATATTAAAAAATTAAATAAGACATTTATAAAGTATGCATGGGCCCAAGGAAAAACTAAAAGGGAAATCAGAAAGTATTTTGAAGCAGATTAACATGAAAATACACCATATGTGAATTTTGGGGATGCCACTACAGCAGTACTTAGGAGGAAATTTATAGCAATAATTGACTACATTAGACAATGAAAGGCCTGAGCTTAATGTCTTTAGCTTTCACCTTAAGAGGCTAGAAAGAGGAAAGTAGATTAAACCCAAAGTAAGTAGAAGAAATGAAATGATAAGCATCAGATTGAAAATCAATGAAATATAAAAACAAAAGAGAAAATCAGCAAAATCAAAAGCTAGTTCTTAGAGATGAATAATGTTTATAAACTTCTAATCAGACTAATTAGAAAAAAATGAGAGAAGACACAAATTACAATATCAGGATCTTAAAAGGTGATTTCACTACAGATCCCACAGGTACTAAGACAATAATAAGGGAATATCATGATCGGATTTTTACCAATAAGTTTGATAACTCGGATGAAATGGACAAATTCCTTAAAAAACACAAATTCATTTAAGAAGAAACATTACCAGAAGAGCCCTATATTTATTAAAGAAATTGAATTTATAGCTAAGAACTTCTCTACAAAGAAACTAGAGTCCTAGGTGCCTTCACTGGTGAATTCTACCAAGCACTTAGGAAAGAAGTAATATCAATTCTATACAAACTCTTCAGGAGATTGAAGAGGAGAGAATACTTTCTACTATGGACTGAATATTTGTTCAAATTCATATATTAAAACCTAATGCCCAAGGTGACAGCATTTGGAGGTGAGGTCTTTAGGAAATGATTATGACATGAGGGTGAAGCCCTCATGAATGGGGTTAGTGCTCTTATAACAGACAGCCCACAGAGAGTCCTTACAGAGACCCCCTTCTGACCTGTGAGGACACAGTGAGAAGGCACCATCTATGAACCAAAAAGCAGGCCATCATTATACACTGAATCAATTGGTACCTTGATTTTGGACTTCCAAGAGAAAGAAATTTTATAGGCCACTCAGTCTCTAGTCTCGACAATTCCCAACTCATTCTATGAGGCCAGCATCACCCTGATACCGAAACTGGACAAAGATATTGCAAAAAAAAAAAAAAAAAAAAACCCCACCAAACTACAGACTAACATCTCTTATGTACATGGATATGTAAGTTTTAAATGTAATTGTATCAAATCAATCCAACAGTGTATAAAAGAGTAATAAATCGTGGACATGTGGAGATTCTCCACCAGGAATGCAAGACGGATTTAACATTTGAAAGTCAGTTAATTTCATTTGCCATATTAACAAGCTAAAAAGGAAAAATTATATGATTGTCCCAATAGTACTTGACAAAAAAAGTATTGGTCAAAATCCAACACCCATTTATGATAAAACTTTCAGCAAGTAAGGAACAGATAAAAAGTATCTATGAACAGCTCACAACGAACATCTTTCTTAGTGATAAAAGACTGAATGTTTTCTCCCAAGATTAGGAACAATACAATGACATTTACTCTCATGACTTCTATTTAACATTGTGGTGGAAGTTGCAATCAGTTCAGTAAAGCATGATAAAGAGATGAGTCATGGAGACTGGAAAGAAAGAAAGAAAATTGTCTTTACTCACAGGCAACATAAATTTTTGGTAGCAGATCTAATGGTATCTACAGAAAAACAAACAAACCCTACTAGCACTAATAACTGAGTTTAGCAATGTTGCTGAGTATAAGATCAATATACAAAATTTTATTTCTATTAAAGAGCAAGAAACAATTGGAAATTGAATTTAAAGATACAGTTTATAACGGCATCAAAATTATGAAATACTTAGGAACAAATCTGGTAAAAGACATGAAAGAGCTGCGCAGTTTGACCCTTGGACAACGTGGGAGTTAAGGGTGATGATCCCCCTCCAGTTGAAAATTGTGTAATAACTTTACAGTCAGCCCTCTGTATCCACGGTTTCCTATCCAGAGATTCAACTAACAGCCGACTGTATTTATTGAAAAAAATCTGCATACCAGTGGACCCTCATAGCTCAAACCTGTGTTGTTCAAGGGTCAACTCTATATTGAAAAACTATAAAACAATGCTGAATGAAATAAAAGATCTAAATAGAGAGATGTGCTCTGTTTATGTGGCAGAAAACTTAATATTGTTAAGGTATTAATTCTCCCAGAATCGATCTGTAGATTCAATGAAATCTCAATCAAAATCTAAGCAGGTTTTTTAAAAAAGAAACTGATCAACCTATTCTAAAATTCTTATGGGAATGTAAAAATCCAAGGGTAACCAAAACTACTTACAAAAAAGAACATTGGATTAATAACATATATGATTTCAAGACTTATTAAAACACTACAGTAACTAAGACAGTGTGGTATTGACACAAAATTAGACAAATATATCACTGTAATGGAATAGACTGTCCAGAAAACAGACCCGTACACATATGGGCTAATGATTTTCAAACAAAGGTACAAAAGCAACTTAGTGGAGAAAGGATGGTCTTTTTAACAAATGGTGCTGGAACACCATATGCCAAAAAGAAAAATAAACTCAGTCTATGCCTTGTATCGTTTATAAAAATTAACTAAAAATTAACCCTAGCCCTAAATGTGAAGCAAAACCATACGACTTCTAAAAGAAAACTTGGGGATAAAAACCTTTGTAATCTTACATTAGGCAAAGATATCTGTCATAACAGCAAAAAGATAATAAAAATACCAAATTGAACTGCATCAAGATTTTAAACCTTTGCTCTTTGAAAGACATTGTAAAAGGAATGAAAACGAAATCCATAGGATGGAAGACATCATTCCTACGTCATATACCTGACAAAGGGCTTTTACCAGAAAATAGGAAGAACTCTCAAAACTCAATAATAAGAACACAAACAACACAGTAAAAAATGGGCAAAATGTTTGAATAGATAGTTCAGCAAAGATAAATGGATGGAAAATAAGCACATGGAAAAATGCTCAATACCATTAGTCATTAAGAAGATGCAAAATACAACTCCAGTGAGATCTACGTACACACCCTCTGGGATGGTTACAATGAAAAAGACCGACCATATCAAGGGTTGGTGAGGACAAAAGGAGCAACTGGAACTCTCGTGCTGCTGGTGGGGATGCAAACTGCTACGACCACTTCATAACAATAGTTTAATATTTCCTAAAAGTTAAACACACACCTACCATGTGATCCAGCCAGTGTCCCCAAGAGAAAAAAAAGACAGTATGTGTCCAAGAATGACATCATGTGAGAGTTCACAGCAGCTTTATTTCTAAAAGCCAAAAACTGAAAACAGCCCAGTTGTCCATCAACATAAGAATGGATACACACATTGTGGTACATCCCATCCATCCGATGGAATACAACTCAGCAATAAGAAGGAATGAACTATTGACACAAGCAACAATATGGATAAATCTCAAAATAATTATACCTTGGGGGAAAAGCCAGATGTAAAGGGAATGCTGAAACTTCCCTACACTGCTTGCTGGTGGTAAGAGATGGTTTCAATGCGTATAATTGACAGAATATTAGTACCTAGAACATAAAGGACATGTTTGCAAGTCGATAAGAAAGACAGAAAAACTTTGTAGAAAAGTGGGTAGGGTTTTAAATAGTTCATGAAAAAGGAAACAAAATGGCGAATAGATATATAAAAAGAGCTCAATCTCACTATTATTCAGCTGAAATGACAATTAATTCAAAGACATCATTTCATAACCAACAGATCGACAAAAGCCAGTCGGCAGCAGCAAGTGATTTGAGAATGTGGGACAAGGGGTCTCCCACCCGCTGCCCATGAAAGGACCTTGGCACCACCGCCCTGGAGAACAAGAAGATCAGTGAAGGTGAAGGTGCTCACGGTCTGCACCCAGCCACACTGCTTCTAGAGACTTCCTCATGGCATGCACAGAGAGAGGTGTACAGGAACGCTCACTGCAGCACCCTGCAGTGAGGCTGCAAACAACCTACCTGCCTGTCCACGGGAAGATGGTACATAGATTGTATGTAGTCAGTAAAGGGCCTGCTGTAGGGCCGTCAACAGTTTGAACTAGAACTCCCTCCTCAATGCTGAGAACTCTCAGAAAGCGCGCTGAGTGAGAACACCCCACTGCAGTGTGGTGCACGGTGCAACACACTGTTTATGTAAAGTTTAAAACCTACAAAAGAACATTATATACCGTTTATGGGAACATAAAAATGCAGTAAAAATAGACAATGCTAGCGAATGATACGCATCCACTTCCTGCCGGTAGTTATCTCTGGAAGGGGATGGAGGGAGATGGGAAGGGGGAGGGTGACAGAGGCCCCTCGAAGGCCACCTCTGCTGTGACAGGTCAGCGCCAGGCATCCCTAGGAGGCCAGATCTCTAGAAAGGGGCCTGGGTACCTCCCGGAGGAGGTGACGGTGGCCTGGGGTCTGGGGTGGAAGATGGATGGGAGCAGGGGGTGGAGAGAATTTCCTGGAGAGAGAGGGCTCCAGGTGCCGTGGGGACGCGGGCAGCGGAGGCTGGATGCCTGGGGAGATTCAAGCCCTTCTGCCTGGGGCAGGCTCCGGGGGCACACGCGGGGGGCACTGAGGCATCGCCTGGGCCTTGGATTTTGTCTGAAGGCTGAAGGAGCCACGTAAGGGCTCTGGAGGAGGAGGGTGTGGGCGCCCAGGCTGGGACATGGCTGAGAGTGCCCGGCCCGGCTGCTGGAGTGTCCCCCTGGCAACTGCAGTTGTCAGCGCACAGGCCTGGCCTCCTCAGCTCCCTCATAAACACGAACCCTGTTCTCAGTTCCCTGGGGGCCCGATGAGCGGCTTCTCCTAATTTACCCAGCTTCCGGGCCCGCCCTGGGTATGACATGAAGGCAGTGCCTGTGCGATGCTTTGCTCTCCGGAGCACCCCCTCCTCTCCCTTCCGTCTTCCCCGCGTGAGACAGGGTCCTGGGTTTGCATCCCGCCTTGGCCAGGCAATCCGCTCACCCATGGGGTGGGCCAGGGCTCCCGTCCTGGGGGCCACCGGAGAGAGACGGGGATTGGAGCGCTCTGAGTCCTCAGACACTGCCCAGGGTGAAGGCCGCCGACCCGGACGCCCCAAGCTCCCCTCCCCCAGGAGCAGGTGCCCTCCCCCTCTTCGCACACCCGGGACCACCTGCCCTACGCAGGCGGCGCCGGGAGACCCGGGATGGCCCCCAGCCCCGCTGCACCCCGACCTCTCAAGGTTCTGGTCTTGGAGACCCTCACGGTGGGCGTGCAGCGGAAGACCAGGCCGCCGTGCTTGTGACAGGAATTATCCCAGCCTGCGTCCTAGACTGTCCTGCGTCCTGGAGGCCACAGACGACACGCCTTCCCTTTGTGTGGCGTCGGAGGAGCCCACTGCTCACCTCTCAGCCGTGTCACCGAGGGCCCCGCCAGGACCCTGCGCGGCCTCCCCTTCCCAGCAGCGCCCCGCTAAGCGCTCCTTGGATCCTGAGTTAACACGGAGCTTCATCGAATGTGGCCTATGGTTAGGGTGACTTCCATCTTAAACCTACCTTATTTTCTGGCTTTTTCCAGAAAAAGGGAGCAGCCCATGCTGTGGCTGGACCCCCTGCTGCAGCTTAGCACTACCATGGTTTTCCCTGGTGCCCAGCCTGCATGGCTGGCAAGGGGCGTTGGGGGCCCCTCTTGGGGGTAGGTTGGAAAGCGCCTGGCTGCTTTGCCGCGTGACCTCAGAGTCCCTCCCTCACTGACTCTGGCTGCGGCTGGCCATGACCTTGTGTGCTGGGGCTCCCTCACCCTGTCCACCTGGATGAAGAGGACAGGCCCAGGCAGTGACTGATGCCAGCAGGAGAATGAGGGGCACTTGGGCCACTGGTCCCAGTGACCCAGCCCAGGCCAAGACGCAGCGGAGCCCAGACACGAGAGCGAGTCGGGCTGGGTCCCCCCGTCCCTCCCACGGCCCTGCATTCTGCTTGCTGTTAGGAGCTTTGAGGGCCAGTGAGTACTGGCCCTGCAGCATTGGCCTGGGGAAGCCGAGCAGTACAAACTCCAGGTCACTGAAGGGCCTCCTCCAGGCCCTCCAGGCCTCTCAGACTCCTGTGAGATTCGTGTCCCAGGAGCTGCACTGGGAGCCCAGCTCCCACGGAGGTGCTGTACCAGCGCAGGCGTCCTGTCGCTCACACCGTGGCCGCCCTTCCTCCCAATGCTGCCGTTCTGCCGGGTGCACGTGGCCCATCTAACCTGTGCTCCTCAGGTACCGACGACCGTGGTCCTGTCTTCACTGCTGTACATGCTGGCTTCAGCCTTTGTTCACTTCAGTCGCCTTAACCCCTGTGTTTTACAGAAGGGGCAGCTCGGGCTCCCTGAGTGACAGGTACGCCCGGGATCCCGGCCGTCAAATGCAGAGCTGGACCAGAGCCCTGAGATCGGGATGCCTGCCCCCCCCCACCCCGCCCACCCCAAGTTCCATGTGTCCTCCTGGAACCGGTGCAACCGCCCAGGCCAGTAGTGCTGAGATGGACCCTCCTGGGCAGCCAAGGAGCCCACAGGGCACGCTGACTCCCCTGGGGCGTCTTTTCTGCTGAGCTGTCACTCAGGGTGTTATCTGCTGCTACAATATATTATTGCCACCGACACCGCATGTTACATCTCAGTGTCAGCAAAACGATCAAGGAAATTCATTTATTATTAACTTAGGATACATGTAAGGCTGATTGCCTTTTAGGCGCTGGGCTCAGGGAGGAGTGTGGCGGCAGCAGCCACTCTTCAAGGCCCCCTCTCCCTCCCTGGCTGCTCAAGGCCGACTGGAAATGATGACCTGAGAGATAGCATCCTGTGTCTCCTCTGGTCGGCCCTGCACATGAATGCCCGTGTCAGAATCTCACGTCCACGGCGAAGCCGTGAGACGGTAACGATAAGCCCACCACCCTGCCAGCGCTCTGCTGCCATCAGGCACCCGCCACGTGCTGGGCGTGCAGCTCACCACTTAGCACATGTGGTTATTTAAGCTTTCAGCAGCCTTGGAAGCGAGTGCTGTCATTATCCCATTTTACAGGTGACGGAGATGGAGGCTGTCCCATGACCCAAGCCTAGGGCCGCGGGCTCCAACTGTACAACCTCGGTGCCCGTGGAAGGGTGACCTTTTCCTCGTCACCCTTCTACTCGTTTCCCAGGTCAGGAGGCTGAGGGCCAGGGACGGGCACGTGAGGAGGCACTGAGAACACATCTCTCTGCTCCTTCTCTCTCCCGCCCTCACCCCAAGCCCCACACCCCTTCAGGCGCATGTAGGCCTTCTGCCTGGCTCCCGAGCCAGCCTCGCATCCCATCCCGCCCCGCTGGACCGGCAACAGTCCGCTCGAGGGCCTGAAAAGTCAGACAGGCCAGAGGATGTCTCCATCCTGGCCATCGGGCTGCAAAGGACAGGACCCGCTGCACCTGCGTGCGTGGCGGGTTGGCTGGTAAGATGCCAGCGGGAGTGTTGAGAGAACCTCTGTCTGCCCAAGGCCACCGCGGCCCCTCCAAGACAGTCTGAGTCCCCTCCGGGGTCTGCGGTCTCCTGGCAGTGCTGTGGAGAGGGAGAGACTGGGGCGGAGCGGGTACAGGGCTGGGGCTACGGTGAGTACAAGGACACACCACTGACAGACACGATCTTTTCATGCTAAGTTTAAAAACATCAAAATCAAGGCAAAGATACCCACACGGGGCAAATTAAAAGTTTTAAATCCAGACAACATCCGACAAGGTGGGAGTGAGGCAGCCGGAGGGTGATGTTAATGCAGGGTGGGGCCCATTCCACGCAGCCAGCTGGGGGGTGGGTGGGGGGGGTGGGGGGGTGACGCTAATGAGGGGTGGGGGGGTGGGGGGTGATGCTAATGCAGGGGGGGTGGGGGGGTGACGCTAATGCAGGGGGGGTGGGGGGGGTGACGCTAATGCAGGGGGGGTGGGGGGGGTGACGCTAATGCAGGGTGGGGCCCATTCCATGCAGCCAGCTGGGGGGTGGGTGGGGTGGGTGGGGGGGTGACGCTAATGCAGGGTGGGGCCCATTCCATGTAAAATGTTCATATTTAGTTCCTTGTGCATATTTTTATTTTTTAAATGTTGTATTAAAAGGTCATTTATGTGGAATTCTGAGTGTTTCACACTTGCCTCACCCTAATCCCGGCTCCGTGGGACCTGATCTTTATTTAAACTTTTGGTATTTTCTTCCCCTTGGATTTTTTGCATTAATAGTTTTAATTGCATTAACATAGTATTTTTATCTTGGTGACTGAGTTTCCTGCCTCACTGCCCACCCCCACCAACCCCGGCCCAGCCCTGAGAGGACAGGTCACCTCAGCTCTCAGCCGCTGAGCTGGCTGGACCGAGCAGACCCAGGACCCGGCGTCACCCTCCAGCCTGCTGGCTGTGTGCCCTGCGCTCCGACCTGCTGCCCCTCAGGCCCACCCCACCCTGGTGGAGGGGGCTGTTCTCTGGCCTCCGTTTTCTCATCTGTACAAGGGGAGTACTCAGCTTCCTTGCTCAGCCCGCTAGTTCCCGGGGATGGTCAAAGGAAGTAAAAGCTACGTTAGAACCCATCAAGGGCTTTCTGCTCGAGGCAAGTTCCATGAGATTTGGGGCAAAAACACTCTTCAATGAGCCATTGTACAAAAACGTGCATTCAAAGGGATGTGCATTTTTGGGAACAAAAAGGTGAGAAAGACATCGTTAGTCCCACCTTTGGCCATTCCCCGGGCCATCGTAACAGGTAGCCCTGAGGTTTGTAAAACTGCAGCTGCATTCTCTGTACCCAGCATGGTTTGCCCACAGCATCCCTGGTTACGGCCTCCAGCGCTGTGGGCACCTGAAGGACCTGCGTGTCAGAGAGGAGCCTGGCGCAGAGAGGAAGCACTGAACACGTGCTGGGTGTCGTCATCATCATCAGTTGTTGCTGTACTCCTTCCCCGCGGGTCCCCTGAGTGCCCGCCCTTCTGCAACCCACTCACGTGGGGCCCCTGCCACTGGCCCCAGGATGCCCTGGCCAGGCCTGCACCCTGGGAGCCCCCCTCCCTCCCCTGTGCTGAGAAGCCAGACCTGCTGCTTTGAATTAAGACCATGTGGATCGTGACCTGTTGAATGAGGGGTCGCCCTCTGCATCCCAGCTCCCACTTTGGGGAAGTGAAACCCCAGGGCCGTTTTGATGGAAGGCATGGTCTCAATACACCCACACGAAGGAAGTAGAGACACAGGATCCCAGAAGCGGGTGGGGAGCAGTGAGGCGGGGAGGGGAGGGCAGACCTCCACCCCAGGTTAGGAGCCCGCAGGAGAGAGCAGGGTAGCAAGCCCCTGTCACTTTTAATAAGGGCGGAGCTGGGGCGGAGTTCACTAACTCCTCACAGGCTTAACTCTAAGTGGTTAT
Source organism: Orcinus orca (assembly GCF_937001465.1). NCBI lineage: Eukaryota > Metazoa > Chordata > Mammalia > Artiodactyla > Delphinidae > Orcinus > Orcinus orca. The sequence continues at coordinate 85,404,152 of NC_064575.1, forward strand.
TTTGCAAGGGAAAAGCAGAGGAGGATCTTGGGGTGCCTCATAAACTCAGGTCCTCATCTCAGAGGTGACTCTGGTGTGATGTAAAACGCCTAGGCAGCAACTCAGGGAAACAGAAGTTGTTTTTCTATCCCCCCTCCCCCCACCCCCTCCCACCCTTTGCACTTCCTTCCCGATACATTCGTCTCCATAACAGGCCTCACTACAAGCTGACTAGCGTGGCCGATGCGCTTGAGTGTGTCTAACCCTTGTCAAGAGTTTGGAGTTGAATTAAACAGAGCAGGTGAATTAACCAGTAGGCGGGGCAGGGGCTCTATGTGCATCTGAGAAACGGGGAAACTGAGGCTCGCAGCTAGAGGCGGGGGCGGGGCCTTGAGCCCTCGGTCCTGACCCCAGTGTGGGTTCTGCAGAGCCGGCCAGGGTGGGCCCCACCGGCCTCCTGACTTTGAGATGAGACTCAGAAGGGAAGGCGTTAAGCAGCCCAGCTGCCTTCCCCAAAGCAATTAATTACAGAAGTGGAGAGATGGGCCCAGACAATTATGTCCTGGACAAAGGAGACGGAGGTGGGGGCGTAATGACTTCAGAGGCCCTCGGCTGCAAGATTAATAAGCGTGTGGCATTTGGATGGCACTCCGTGGCTCTGCTGTCACCCTGCTCCGTGCTGCCCCCTGGGGAATCCCGGGGCACAGGTTGGTGTTACCATGTCTCCCAGCCATGACCAGCGCACTGGCTGCAGCAGGATGGCCGGGCCCAGGGCACTGACCCTCCTCCCAGCTGACTGACCTCTCCGAGAGGGGTGGGTGGCAGGCTGGGCTGGGGGGCCGGGCTTGCAGAGATCCAGGCCAGACCCCGGCCCCCATCCATCCCGTCTTGTGGAGAAGAGGAAAGCCACTGGGCAGGGGCTGGAGTCTCAGCATTGCCACTTACTGGGGTGACCTGGGACAGACAAGCCTCTCGTCTCCTTCACCAGGTAAGAATAATGACGCAGGGCAGGCGGCCAGGCGGGGTCAAATGAGGGGCGCGGGACAGGCCCACGGCAGGGCGTCTGGTGGGGGCAAAGCCCCCGCACCGGGTCCCTCCTCTTCCTTGCGTCTGCTGCCACCCAAGCAGCCGTGCACCCACCCCTTCACCGCCCACCCCGCGGTCAGTGGAGCCCCTTTCGGCCCGGCCAGCAGATCCCCGGCCCCTCCCACGTTGGCTGACCCTGTGCGGCCGCGTCACAGGGCACCACCCCCTCCTCTCCTGCTTCTCTTCTGGGAGGTTCTTGCCATCCTCGTCATGTCAAACGTCCTTCAAGGTTAAGGGAATTCCTAAGGAGAAGGCAGCCCGGGCTCGGGAGGAAAGAGTCAGGTCAGTTAAGTTCGCTTATTCACGCACTCACGCATTCATCCACCCATCCCTCAGATAGCCGCATGTCCTGGAGCCAGGCGTGTGTGTGCCCTGAGCTGCCCTGATGTCCCGCCTTCGAGCACATACCCCGCCTTCGTGGAACTTACGCTGGAGGTGGGCAGACAACTTGGAGGTTGACAAAACCCAGCAGGGGTGGGGGCCGTGACAGCCGGGAGAGGGCAGGGGAGGTCCCTGCGCAGAGCCAAGTCCGCTGGAGGGAGGGTACGAGGCAAGGACGTGGGCAAGCAGCCTGGTGGGTGTGAGGCTGTGTCGGGGGAGGGATGGGAAGGAGGTGAGGCCAGAGCTGGGCGGTGCCTGGGCAGTCCCGACCTCGCAGGCCACGTGAGTTCCCATTTACCTCTCGGTGCCACGGACGCCTCTGAGTGGCGTGGTCTCTGCTGTGTGAGAAGCGGGGTTGGAGGCAGAGGGACACCCCGTGGGGAGTCAAACTGCCAGGCAAACGGTCCACAGAGTGTTCCAGCCTCAGGCCCCGTCAGGAGCGGTCCCCGTGCAGCAGTGGTCAGGCCCGGTGGTCAGAGGCGGCCTGCGGTCCTGTCCTCCCAGGACGCCCGTGGACCCTTAGCTGCTCCAGAGCACATGGGACACGGACGAAGGGGGTTTCGGCGGATTCCCACAACCGGCTCGGAAGGCGCACCTGTCTGTGGAATCACACATTAGTGCTCGGCCCAGGCCCGAGTCCAGAGCTGCAATAAAACCCCGATCAATACAGATGAGAGGAAAGCCCAGGACGGGTGGGGCCGCCCTCTCGGGAGAGCCCAGACGGCGTGGGAAATGCTAAGACCTCACAGGTGGAAGACTAGCCTCACTGGACCTGCTCAACCCCCAAGGTCGTTCCCACGACCCCCACAAAGGCAGCTTGGCTTTATGGAGAGAGAAAGCCTGGTCTGAGTTCCACCTGCTGGCTTCCTTTCCCTGGGCTCCCATAGGACGGGGATTCAAAGGCACAGGGTGCTCTGGGCTCTTCCCCGCGCAGCCCCTTCCCGCGGGCACGTCTCAGCTTCCTAGGCAGGAGCTGTAGGGTCCCAGCGGTGCCTGCCGTTTCTAGGTCTGGCCTTGGGGTCTGAAGACCCTGCTCAGCCCCAGGCCTGCAAGGGGAACAAGGGCAAGTCCTGTGGTTGGATCTCAGTTTCTCCAGCTGTGAAACGGTAACAACCTCACAGAGCTGCAGGACACCCCAAACAGAGAGCAGGTTGCTGTGTTCTGAAGAACCCTCTCCAAGGGGCTCTCCAAACACACCCTGGTCCTGCAGTGGCATCCAGGCCTGGGCTGCTGAGCCAGAAGGGCCCAAGCTCTCCCCTAGGCCCGGGGGCCCTTCCCCAGACCTCCAGCCTCACCGCTGTCCCCCAGTTTGCACCTGTGGGAGGGGAAAGGCCAGGCACAGAGGAAGTGAAGAGCAGTCACGTCTGCCAAGAGCTTTTCTCTCGCGGTCTCCTGCCTCTGGGCCTCCCAGGCCTTTGAGGAGCCTCCTCGCTTATTTCCTGGAGCTGCCTCCCCCCCTCCCTCCCTCTCACGCACGCTGGGCCGGCAGGCTGGCCGGCGGGGGCAAAATTGCCATTAACTTCGCCGCCCCTATCTCTGGGCAGCAGACGTGCAGGGAAGCTTTTAGACACTAAATGAAAAGCCTGGCGCGGCTAGACCTCCGCAGGCAATGCCTTTAACTCTTCATTTTCTCCCTGCCCCGAGCCCTCGCTGGCCATGCTTCCTGTTTAATTAGGGGAAAGAGAAAATTGTGACATCAACTCAAGGGCATCACCTTCGACACGTGAAAGCAGGGAGTTAATCCCAGGCCCAGTCAGCACGTCGCCCAAGGCACAACTACTTGCAGATTTGCACAGCCGCAGATCAAGGAAGGGGGCGCCGCCTTCCAGAGCTAGACTGGAGGACCAGGGAGCAGGGGATGGTTACACCTGCACGGGAGGCTGGGGGAGGACAAGCAGGAGGTCCCGTGGCACCGCCCCCGCCCTCTCCCCTCCCCCTCCCTCCCCCAAGGCTACACTGCTCTGGGTCTGGGCAGGGCTGGGAGGAAGGAACAGGTTTGCATTCGTGGCTGTATGAGCTGGACACAGGCAGAGGGGCAGGGGCAAATGGGCATCGAGGAGGTGGGCTGGGAAATCTGTTCACTCTCTTGTCCATCCATCCATCCGTCCATCCATCCATCTGACACGTGCTTACCCAAGGCAAGGCAGGCCTCAGTCCCTGTTCTGGGCACAGGGCTCGTCCCTGCCGTCGGCCAGGCCAGGCTCCCAGGGACAGCCCTGCGTGCGGGGCGGGCTGCTCTCCCCGAGCCCCGTTGGCCCTGCTCAGACCGCTCTGCGCTTTGGGCCGGTGACCTGACATCCCGGCAGTTGCCTATTCTCCTGGCTGCTGTGGGGACCCTGGTAGCACCTCTAGCAGGGGTGGGGGTGGGGAGTAGACCGTTAGGGAAAGCTCTGAGGCATGGACGGTGCAGCCGCTGTCATTATCACAGGGGCTGTGAGGGAGCCGTCCTCTCCCCGCCCTCTTCCAGGGTCCCTGGAATTCTCTCCGGAAGCCACTGGAACCACTGTGACCCCCCTCCTTCTCCCCGTCCACTCATCCCACCCGGTGGGCGTTGAGGGGTGGGCCCTGGAATGAACCTCCCCCGCAGGTGGGTGGACGGTACCCACAGAGGGGACACGCAGAGGGCCTGGCCCTTTACACGTATGTCCTCAGCACAGGGAAAGTCCCCTTTTCTCCCGGTACCCCGGAGGCGGGCCTGGCTTCGGTGCTCTGGGGCGCTGTCCTGCCCGCATTGGAGCCTCACCTTGGGAAGTCTCCCTCCTTCCCCTCTTCCCTGCCTTCCTGCGCCTGGATTTATTCGCTCCTGAAACCATCTCTCCAATTGTCAGGCTGTCGGCTTCCTAACCTGCGTCCCCTGACTGCTCATAGGTCCTCACCTCGGGGGCTTAGAGACCAGCCTTTAGGAGGTCACCCTCAGACGCAGGGCTGCGCGAGGGGCAGGGAACACGGGGAGGTGCGGCTGGGGAGAAGACGTCCAGAAGAGACTGGTCTTTCAGCTGGTCTCGGAGCACAAGCGCGGGGACAGGAGCGTGGGGAGTGGGGAAGGCACGTGAGCACCTGCGCGGGTGCGAGAAGGGATGGAGCCTGTACGTCCAGGAGCCACCGTGGGCCGTCCCTACGTGGAAGGCAGGAGCAGGGCCTGGCTCCCGGTGGCAAGGGCGGCGAGGGTCCGCCAGGATTTGCCCTTTCCAGCTCGCGCAGTAGACTTGCAGTGAGGGGCCGGCAAGCTCACGGTCCTTCCCGCCCCAAGGCTGAGGCAGGGCTGAGGATGGAACAGGTGCGGGCTTCAGCCCTTCAATCTGACCCTACTCTGCTCTGCCGGTGCTGTGGCCGGGCAAGGTGGGCCCCTGGCCCCCAGGTTGCTTGCCTGCAAAGGAGTGTCAGGCAGGAGGGTCCGTTCCTGCTGGAACCTTCTGCGCTGGGATGCCCCTGGCCTCACGGGCTGACCGTCCTGCCCCGGGGCCTCCACCCTGCCTCCACCTATCTCTGCCTCGGGGTCCCTGTTCTGGTGTACAGAGGCGTGTCCTGTGTTAATCCTGACTCCGAGGTGTTCAGGTGATCAGTCAACCGTGCAAGTGCTGGTCCTGCTGTCCCTCCAGGTCCTCTCAGGTCCTCCTACACACCCACCCGTACTGCCCCAAGGGTAGCAGCTTAAGAAGACAGACATTCATCCTCTGAGGTGGCTCTGGCTCTGCCTTTGGTGAGGTCAAGATGCAGGGATCGGCTGGGGCCACTGCCGTCCGAAGCCTTGACGAGGGCCAGGCTCGGCTTCCAAGATGCGGCCCGCAGCTGCGTGGGCACAGAGCTCCTTGAGTGTCCACACAAGATGGCGGCTGGCTTTCCCTGGAGCGAGAGACCCGGACAGAGACAGAGAGAAGGAAGCCGCGGTGCCTCTGTTAGGAGCGTCTCCAAATCCAACCTACACTCAAGGGTGTGGGGGGGATGCAGCTCTGTCTCTTGAAGGGAGGGCCGTCAAAAATGTCTGGACGTGTTTTCAAGCAGTCACATCGCCCAGCCTATCTGGGTGGCCCTGCACTACCCTCCCCTCCCCCTCCTCCTGGTTGCTCCCCCTCCCGTCTCCTTTGTGTCCTCCCTTGTCTGTCATCATGTCTCCTCCTCTGTCTCAGGGCTCAGCCTCTGTTGGGTCTGTCTGTCTGTCTGTCTGTCTTCCACTCCGAGTGTATTCCTCACTGGTCACCTTTCCCCTAGTCCCTGCAGAGACAGGCCTATACAGCTCTATTTCCCTATTTCCTGGGGAAACTTCTGTTTGATCTTTGCCCCCTCTTCTCGGCCCCCCCTCCTTCCCCTGGCCTGGGACCCCAGCCTCACTCGGGGTGGGGATGGAGGGACACCCCGCTATTTCCCAGGCCCCACTGTGTGCCCACCACCAGCAGGAGTGCCCTGCGGGGGGAGGGTCGGGCTCTGGCTCCGGAGGTGGCACTGGCCTCTTTGTCAGCTTTTGAGTCCTGACGTCTCATTTTCCTGATTGAAAACCAGCCTCTTCAACCGCTAATTGTTGAAAGGAAAAAAATAAGAAGGGAAAAGGAAAATCAGCTTGCACGGGGAGATGAGGCGTGCCCATCGGGGCCGCTGCCCTTTGCAGTGAAGACCTGAGAGCTTCAGAGCTGCTCATCGCTCAGAAGGGAGCCTGCATCCTCCCCGCCCCAGGCAGGGGCCCCTTCTCCCTCGGCCGCTTCCTGGAGGGGGCGCTCTCCCGGGCTGTGCTTCCTGTTCAGTGCCCCCCTCCCGGGAACCCACACTCCCCCAGGCAGGGGATGGTGGGGACTCGCCTGTGGGGTGGCTGGTCCTCGGTGCCCAAGATGGAGCAGCTGACCGTGGTCCCACCCGCCCTCACCTTGTCCTGGGCCTGGACTCCTTCCCCTGCCCAGCTGAGTGACCTCAGAGGTCGTCCCGGGTGCAGCCAGGTCCCCATCTCCGAGAAGACCTGGGGACCCTCAGGTCTGAAACAGGAGCAGAGATGCCCCTGCCCACCCTGCCCTCCCAAGGGGCCCCAAGCGCTGTGGTCAGGCTTCCCCGAGACGCCCTCCCCTCCGGGTCTCCATCTAAATGCCTCCTCTGCTGAGACCCAGGGCAGCAGGGCCATTGTAATCCCCCACAAGCCCTGGCACCCCAAGGCTTTGGGTCTCTTGGGACCCGGACAACAGAGTCCTGGCCTGCAGGGAGAGGACAAGGTCTCCAGGTAAGATGCAAGGTGCCCTGTTAATTTGAGTTTTAGATACACAACGGCTGCTTTTAAAAGTATGTCCCAAATATTCCATGGGACATATTTATACTAATTCTGAGTCTGAAACTCAGACTTCACTGGGCGTCTTGGGCTTTCATTTGCTGAATCCACATCCCCTAGAGAGAGGTGAAAACACAAGATCCCAGCGGATGTGGTCCTTCGGCACTGTGACCACACTCTCGGACGCCAGCCCCCTGTGCTTTCAACTGTGTCCCTGCCCTCAGGCTCCTGGACCTGCACTGGCTGGCGGTAGGGGAGCCCGACGCCCTTTGGAGGGGTGCAAACACGGGGCTGCTCCGGCCCTGGTGGGGCCCCTGATTCCAGGGCTCCTCCCGTGGGATTGAGCAGAGGCCCCTCCAGGAGAACGGGCTTGTTTCACACCCTACCTTGTCCCTCTCCCTAGACTCCCCCAGTTAGCGCTCCCTGACAGTTTTTCTGGAAACACTTCCTCACACATCACCAGGATCTCAGGGTCTGCTTCTGGAGAACCCAACCCAAGACAAGACAGAGATCAGGCAGGCCCGCGGCACAGCCATGGGACGGTGGGCAGCTGCAGCCTTGCTGTGAGCTGAGGCCCCTGTGCACGACTGGGCAGAGATGGTCTGGATGTCTCTGTGCGTCCTGGGAGGACAGCCCATCACCACAGGGACGTCTGGGGCATTAGAGGAGTGACCGTGCTCCTCACATCCAGGAACTTGGACTTTGCGTGTAACCATGTTCAAGGGTATTCTGAAACATATCTGATGGGCAGTGGAAGGGCTGAGCTGGAAGATGGAGTTGCCGAGCTGAAAGCATCTGTCGGGAGGGAGGGTGCTGGCAACACACCAGATGGGGTGTGGCCTGGGGGTCAAGGGAAGCAAGGTTCCGGGTTGCGGAAGCTCCTCATGAGTGCGGCCCCGGGTGGGGGGAGGACAGACCCAAAGGACAGTCTTGCTGGAAGCACAATACCCTCTGCCGTGAGGCTGAGTGACCATATGTGGGAACTGTGTCAGCAGGGCGGGGCCGCCCCGGGACCAGAAGGGAACCAGACCCAGAGAGAGCGGACGCCCCAGATGTCAGAGACAGCACCCGGCAGCCAGAGCAGGGGCTCAGCCATGTCATCTGTGCCCCCGAGGGTGGCAGCGGCTCAGAGAAGAGCGCGACAGAGGCAGCCCCCACAGGGGGAAGCCCTCCTCCCCTCCCTGTGGAGACTCTCATAGACCCTGGGGGGAGGGGAGGGGAGGGGCGGGGAGGGGAGGTCAGGCCCATGTGGGGAAGGGGTTATTCATTCAGCAGACATAGGGATGAATGCCTGGGGCTCCTCATTTACGGCACCCAGCTAGGCGGGGGGGGGGGGGGGTCTAGAGTGAGGGTCTCAGCGGGAATCCAGATTTGCTGCTGGGCTGCAGCGGCGGAATCACCAGGGAATGTTCTCAGACACAGACCCAGGACCTCCGCAGAGGCTGCTGCCTGGGGCTGGAGGTGAGCCCCACGGGACGGGCAAGTTCAGTTCACACAGATGGGGGTCAGTGGGGAAGCAGAGGGCAGTGGTCCTGTGAGTGTGTGTGATGCGTATATGTGTATGTGAGTGTGTATGTGATCTATGTGTGTGTGTGCATGTGAGTGCGTTTATGTGAATGTACGTGTGTGTATGTGAGTGTGTATGTGATCTATGTATGTGTGTGCATGCGTTTATGTGAGTGTACGTGTGAGTGTGTGTATGTATGTGAATGTGTGCATGTGACTGTGTATGTGAGTGATGTGTGTATATATGTGTATATGAGAGTATGTGTGTGAGGTGTGTATGTGTATATGTGAGTGTGTGTGTACATGAGTTGTGTATGTGAGTGTGTGTGAGTGTATGTGTGTGTGTGAGTTGTGTATGTGTGTCAGTGTGTATGTAAGTGTATGTGGGTATGTGTGTGTACATATATGTGAGTGTATGTGTGTCTGTGAGTTGTGTATGTGTGAGTGTGAATTGTGTATGTGAGTGTATGTATGTGTGTAAGAGTTGTGTATGTGTGTGTATGTGAGTGTGTGTGAGTGTGTGTGTGTGAGTGTGTGTGTGTGTGTGTGTGTGTGTGTGTGTGTGCGAGGCTGTCTCCTTTGCTAGTATTTGCTGAGTGGCTGCTCTGTGCCAGGCCTGCTCTGGGCACTGGGGGACACCGCTGGGGACAAGCGAACATCCCTGCCCACCCACAGCTGACCCTCTAATGGGGAGAAGCAACAAACAAGAATAGATGAAACATACGTTCAAAACTAGATTTCATTTATTTCCTTCTGAGGATTCTCATCTCCGTTTTCTCCAGGTTCTCCCTTTCTTTTTTGGCAGCAGTGCAGGTGGGGTAGGGTGGGGTGTGCATCTCTCTGGGCGCTATGAGGACTGAGGACATATCCCAGGCCCTGATGAGACAAAAAAGCCAACCACGTGGCGGTCTCGGCACCGTAAAGCTTGCTCTGCTCGGTCCTGCTCGATTTTTTATGACCCCAAGTTGTGCCATCAAAGTGAGTGAGCAGAGACAGTTCGACCCGGGTTCTGCTTCCCTTATAAATGCAGGCAATTATCTTTAGTACGCAGGGCGTATATAGTCATGAAGATGTGTTTGACAATCAGAAACGTAGGGAGAAGGTCTCCCAGCTGGCTGCAGATTCTGCCGTAATTGTAGCGAGGTCCTTCCAGTCTTCCCGTTCTGCACGGAGGCTCTGTTCGTGGCACGTCCGCACCCTGTACTTCCCTCTGTGTCATTAAAGAGTCTTCCTAGGTAGAATTTTCGTTGAGTCCTTTTTTATTGTGAGAATTCATCCTCCTTATATAACTTTCCCTCTATGGTCAAACATTCATATTATTTCCAATATTTTCATATAATATAAAATGCCACAATTAACATCCTTGTGTCAAAATTTTTCCTCTCCATTTGAGAGACCATTGTCTCAGATGGATAAATAAAAGGGAAATATTGGTCTTCACCTAAATTTATCTAAAGTTTTGGTCATATATTTCTTCATTGCTTGGAATGGAATATTGGTTTTCATTTCAGTTGGAGTTTATTTATTTATTATTTTTTTATTTTTTTTAAGATGTTGAGGGTAGGAGTTTATTAATAAATTTATTTATTTATTTTTGCTGTGTTGGGTCTTTGTTTCTGTGCGAGGGCTTTCTCTAGTTGCGGCGAGCGGGGGCCACTCTTCCTCGCGGTGCGCGGGCCTCTCACTATCGCGGCCTCTCTTGTTGCGGAGCACAGGCTCCAGACGCGCAGGCTCAGTAGTTGTGGCTCATGGGCCTAGTTGCTCCGCGGCATGTGGGATCTTCCCAGACCAGGGGTTGAACCCATGTCCCCTGCATTGGCAGGCGGGGATTCTCAACCATTGTGCCACCAGGGAAGCCCAGTTGGAGTTTATTTATTTATTTTATTTATTTATTTATTTTTGCAGTACGTGGGCCTCTCACTGTTGTGGCCTCTCCCGCTGCGGAGCACAGGCTCCGGACGCGCAGGCTCAGCGGCCGTGGCTCACAGGCCCAGCCGCTCCGCGGCATGTGGGATCTTCCCGGACCGGGGCATGAACCCGCGTCCCCTGCATCGGCAGGCGGACTCTCAACCACTGCGCCACCAGGGAAGCCCTGGAGTTTATTTTTGACATAATATAATTGTTCACTTTTATGAATCCAGAATACTCAATTTGTCCTTTGCTATGTCTTCGATTACTTCTAACTTTAAAAGCTCCCTTCCTCTCTAGAAGTGGGTACATAGTCAATTTCCATCGTTGATTTTTTCTAATTTTTCTGGGTGTGTAATTTTTCTGGGTGAGGATGGTTGACACCCTTGGGTGTGTGGGTGTTGGGATCAGGGGTGTGTGGGTGTGTCTGGATGAGCTGAGAGCTGGTTCCACCACTGAGGCAAACCCCACCCAAACCCTGCCCAAAGCCCTGCCCCGCCTGCACATCTCCTGCGTTTCTCCATCCTTTGTTCTTCCCATCTTCAAAGGACTGGTGTCCCCCCTTTCCCTGTCCCCCAAACCCCAAGCCCCTCTCCCTGGCCTTGCCTGGTGCTCCTGGAGGGTGACCTCTCTGCCAGGGACACAAGCCCGCCTTCCTCACCCTCCGTCTGCATCTCTCGCCTCCTCTTGGTGCTGGCGCTGGGGGAGGGGCTGCCCCATCTCCCTCCCGAGGTGGTCCTCCACCTGCATGTCCGACCCTCCCCTCCTTCAGAGCCTCACGGTGTCAGTTACGACTTGCTCTTCGTATGTGCAAACTTCACCCGTCCATAGGTACATCCCGTGGCTTTTTAAACACTTGTTCATTCTCTGGTTCATTCATTCATCCAACAACTCCATGTTGGATACTTGCTGGGTGTCGGAGATGCAGCTTTGAGCAGGAACCACCAAGTCCACAGCCTTATGACATGCATGTTCCACAGGAGGAAACAGCCAATGGACAGGCTAAAACCATATTTCAGCTAGAAATTCCGCATGTGTTATGAGCGTGTGAGAATAGAGCCAGCCCGGGAATGAGGGGCAGTGCCCAGGGGCGGTGTCTCTGAGAGGTGGTGCTCGAGCTGAAAGCTGAATGAATAGAGGGGAACAGCCTAGCCGGGTGCCCCTGAAGGGGGAGTTCCTCCCAGAGGGGGTGGGGACAGGCCCCATGGTGGGGTGGAGGGGAAACAGCGAGTGTGGTGGACGCGGGGGCAGGTGGGGTGGGATGCTCCTGGGTGAGGTTGCGGAGCCCTGCCAGACCTGCACCATCCCCTAGCGTAGTCTTGAGCCGCCCGTGGTTCCTTCAACGCAGGTTTAAATGAATTAAAGTGAAATACTGTTTAAAAATCTGGTTCTTCTGTCGCATTGATTGCATTTCAAGTGGTAAATAGCCATGTGGCTTGTGGCCACTGCCTTGGGCAGGTCAGACACAGAATGTTCCAACACCACCGGCGATTCTGTTGGACATGGCGCTCTGGACGATGGTGGGGTGCTGGGAGGCCATGGGGGGCTAAGGCAGGGAAGGGTGGGGTCCGAGTTAGGCTTGATGATGAGGTCTAGGTGCCTGTGGGGTGGAAAGAGAAAGAGAGTATAGCATTTGATCATGGTTTGGATGTGGGAGAGAGAGGGCTGAACGCTGGCCCCCCGGCGTCTAAGCAACAGGGGGAGGAGCAGAGCCGGTAGTGGGAATGGGAAGGCTATAGGGCAGGGTGGAGGGCAGGGACTCAGGCGCTCAGGGTCAGACGTGTCAAGTGGGAGATGTGGGAGAGGCTGCAGTGGAGATGGAGTGGGCAGCTGGATTCAGGGGCCAGCCCCGGAACTGATAGGCTGAGGTCTCCCAGGGCAGGTTTAGCTCACCACGAAGACAGGCTTCCAATCAAGTCGTTTAATAATGCAACACAGTGGGTCTTCTGTCTCTGGAGGTATTCAAGCAGGAGGAAGGGCCACCTGGTAGGGATGCTGTGCAGGGGATATGAGTAACAGATCTTTATTTTTATCAAGGTTATTACAGTGGGTTGAATGGTGTCCCTCCAGATATGTCCATACCCTAACGCCCAGAACCAGTGAACGTGACCTTATTTGGAGAAAGGGCCATTGCAGATGTAGTTGAGTTACGGATCTCGTGATGAGAACACTCTGGAGAGGCCCTCAATCCAACGACAAGTGCTCTTAGAAGAAACACACAGAGGAGAGACAGAGAAGGGAGAGGCTGTGCAGAGACCGAGCAGAGACTGGAGCGATGGGGCCAAGACCCAAGGGACGCCTGGGGCCACCAGAAGCTGGAAGAGGCGGGAAGGATCCTCCCCTGGAGCCTTCAAAGGGGGCGCGGCCCAGCCAGCTCCTTAATTTTGGGTTTCTGGCCTCCAGAACTGGGAGAGAATGGATTTGTGTTGTTCTGAGCCCCCAGTCTGTGGTCAGTTGTGACGGCCGCCCTGGGGCCGTTACGCACATACATGAATGAGCATTAGAGGCGTGTAGCTTGTAGGTTTTGCCAGGCTGGCCATGACTCCCCCCTCAGCCCATCTGCCCCTCCCTGCACTACCAGCTCCGCAGAGGCAAACATCTTCATCTCCTTCCCCTGATAAGCATGATATTTTCCTTCCGTATCTCTGGGTACACACTGCTTCTTGTATTTCCAGTTTGGGACTTTATCAATGGGCTTCCATCTCAGAGGGCGGAGGATCCAGCATTTTCCTGCCTGGCCCCTCCACACGCCTGCCCCCTGCCTGCCCCCCCCCCCCCCAGTACAATAATAACACCCTTTCTGCCAGATCGATATTGTAAACACCTCAAGGCTGAACCCAGAATACATTATTTCTTTCCTTCCCCTGCATCAACATTTTGTTTCCCTGAAGCTAATAATGGTCTTATTTTTCCATTTGCTTAGTTTTCGACACACTTAACACTAATTCCATCTCAAATTCTCCCCCGGTTGTGTAAACACAGCAGGCATCCTAGTTATTCTGTCTGCAGGAACGGCTCTCCCCTGGCCCGGCGGGACCCCAGGGCTCTCTGGCTCTTAGCGTCTCCCGTCAGCCGGGCCCTGGGGTTCTGTGTGGCTCCGCTTCTTCTGTTGACTTAGGGGGTCATTTTGGTGGAGCAAATTCTTCTGCAAAGGGTGTGTGGGAGGCGCCTCTGACCTTCATGCGATGAGCACGTTTATTCCCACCCCACACTAAGTCAGTCGCTCCGCTGGAGGGGGGCTTGGACGGGAACGCGTTTGCTGAGCGTTTAGGCATCCTGCCCTGGTCTTCCGGCCCCAGCCTTGCTGTTGGGGCCACTGACGTTTTGCCTTTTGTTCCTTTGTATGAAGTGTGTTTGTTCCCTGTTTTATTTTCACCCTCCAGAAGCTGTGGTCCAGTGTTGGCTTGGTGGGGGGGTCTCACCTGAGGCTTGTCTGCGGAGGGAACTGCTTCCGGGCTCACCTGGTTGCCGGCAGGATTCAGTTCCTCGTGGGAACCGGGGACCTCAGTTTCGTGCTGGCTGTTGGCCAGAGGGCACCCCCCGTCCCCGGCCATGGGGGCCCCAGCGTGGCCACTTGCTTTATCAGAGGCAGCGGGGGAGGGGCTGCTGGCAAGACCAACGTGACAGTCAAGTGTGACGCAGCCCCATGATGGCATCCTGCCGTCTCTGTCCTCTCCTCTGGGTAAAGCACGTCCCACCCAACTCACGGGCAGGGATTACGTGGAAAGTGGGATTGTCGGGCCCCGTGGGGTCTGTCTGCCACTGCGCTCCAGGTGTCGATAGTGGGATTCAATCAGCAAGGGAGGCTGAGGCAGGCCGGGCTCAGGCTGCAACTGGCCTTGAGAGTGTGAGAACGAGGAGGTCTGGCTGGAGGCCTGGGGAGGGACACTCTAGACTCTGGGGTGAGCGATCTGTTCTCCCCTCCAGCCAGCCCTGAGGGAGGGTGAGTGGGCACAGACTTGGTCAGGGAGAGGCCCTCTGGACGGCAGTCCCAGGATGTGTTGGGCGTGGATCCTTCTGGGAGCTGGAGGGACACCATCGCGGCTGTTGGAAGGTGAGACCCCCAGTGCCAAGGGGCACGACCGTGCAGGGCCTCGCAGGCCACGGAGGATCTGGCCCAGGAAGGGAAGGGACAGACTTGGAATGACATAAGTTAAAGCTGATTCGGGCTGTTTGTGAACAGACGGGAGACGAAGCCAGAACACATGCTGGGGGGCAGCGTCCAGGTGAGGGTCACGGCCACGCTGGGGGGCTGGCTGGAGGCAACTGCAGCGTCCAGGTGGGAGTCACGGCCACGCTGGGGGGCTGGCTGGAGGCGACTGCAGCGTCCAGGTGAGGGTCACGGCCACGCTGGGGGGCTGGCTGGAGGCGACTGCAGCGTCCAGGTGAGGGTCACGGCCACGCTGGGGGGCTGGCTGGAGGCGACTGCAGCGTCCAGGTGAGAGTCACGGCCGTGTGACCAGTGGAGGAGGAGGAAGGATGGCGGGGCTGAGCTGGTGGCATGCCAGGGAGCTGGGGCCACGGAGCCCTGAGATTAGGCTGGGCTGCAGAGGGGACCGCGGTGTCCTGGGGCATCACGTGCATCTCGACCACCTGCTTTAGCTTCGTCCAGATGGAAAGATCACTCGGACTTCTGCACGGTGCAGCCACCAGGTTACAATGTCTGCGTAGGGCTTCAAAGTCAGAAGCTTCTAGACACAAAACTGTCTTTTCACTCACGAGATTCCTTCTGTGTCATCCTTAGGGACGGTGAGGATGGCCGTCTACGGAGGGGGCCGGAGGAGGACTGTGGGGGAGGACCCAGGCCAAGGTCTCTACATGACCAAGAGCGGGATCCCTGCAGGGGCAATGGAGGGATGAGGGGCGGGGAGGGGCCGAGGTGGCGGCTGCTAGCCCTGAGTGCAGGTGGGTGCACCGTCCTGGCCGCACGTCCCCGGGGAAGGACAGGAGCCCTGGGGCCCGCGGTGGAGGGAATCCTCACAGAGGGAGGGGGTCGGCCTGTCAGGGAGATTTGCTGCAAAGGATCCACAGGGTGTGAGCAGGGCCCGTGGCGTGCAGGTGCGCGTGGAGGTCTGTAGCTCCTGTCGGGCCTCCCGCTCCTGGCGAGTGTGATCAACCGCTGTTCTCGATGCTTCCCTTAGCGGCTGTCCTGCCGGCTCCCAGGATTTCTCCCATTTCACTCTGTGAATGGCTGCCTTTTAGCTCCAGTAAATGACTGTGATGTGGGCATGATAACTTGGCCTTCAATGGCATTTAGTTTTCCTCCTGGCCAAATGCTGACATATAAAATTCAATTGCATTTAGAAGAAAGTCAAGCGACTGTGTTTGTTCAGACCCCTTCCAAGGCACTGGAAAGCACCTCCCACTCTGGCCGTCCTCCAGCTCCGCTGACGGAATTCATCGGGGCCACAGGCTGCCTGGAAGTGGGCCTGGGGGGCCCCACCGCGAGGAGCCTGAATTCACAGGAACGGAGGCGTCTGAATTCTGCGGATGCGGTGCTGTCTGCCCCTTAGAGACCTGGGTTAAGACCCTGACAACCTGCTGCGGGAGACCCAGTGCCTCCCCCACTGAGCTTCAGGCTTCCCTCCCTATAGGGCCGTCTCGCCCCGGAGGCGCATCCCCCAGCGTAAGAGCACCGGGCGCCCTTGGCCCCCTTGCAGCTCAGGCCCAGCGCCACTTTGCTCCTCTAGGTACCAGGTCTGTGACCGGCTAATGTCACCTCCTGGGGCCTCCGTTTCCCAACCTGCCCGAGAAAGGAGATGAGATGCCAGCTGTTGGGCTGGTGCCCTAGCGCAGCCCCAGCACAGCAGGGCGCTCCATCACGGGTGCGCTCCGCTCCCTTCCCCTCGGTCAGATTGACTGAGCTACAGCGCCCAGAAGATGCTGGTGCTGCAGGACACACGGGTCTGGGGGCCCAGCAGGTGCCAGGGAGGTGGTGGTGGGCGAGGATGCATGCCCTCATTTTTCAGGTTGCCACCCCCCCACGCACCCCCCAGACTCGCCTCCCTGTCTCAGCGTCTCTACAATCTGCGAGTTTCAGGCTTTTGTAGGGCTTCCCCTGGAGCCGAGGGGATCACTGTCGCTCCGCCCTGCCTGTGCTGAGCTCTTGTGTCTGTGCCCTCTAATGAGGACTTGGGGTGCCCCGCAGAGGAGGGAGTGCACGGCCCCCACCGGCGCCGGGCTTGCCTGCGGGTCGTGGCTGGAAGTGATGCTGGGCCTCCGCCAAGCGGGGTCTCTGGAGGCGCCAGGTGTCTCCTCCGCCCATTTGGTGCCCATGCTCCACCGGAAGGGCACCAGCCCCCTCAGGTGGGGCTCGCTGACCGCGTGCTTGGAGCACACGCCCGCCACTGAGAGCCAGGGAGGCCTTTGTTTGCAGGAAAAGCTGACTAACCGACCCTGCGGGCAGACACGCTCCGCCAAGTGGGAGTTGTGTCGGCCTGGCTCCCGTGCAGCCCCGGTCCTGGAAACACACAGCCACACAAAGTGTGCGTTTGATGGATGAGGGACGAAAGGAACAAAGAGGCCCAGGAAGAAGAAATTACTCTCTGAAGTTGCGCAGATAGTGAGAGATGGATTTTGATGGGATCCAGGTTCCCTCTTCCCAGGGTGCTCTTTCAGCATCGTGCAGAGGTTTTTAGGGAGAGGAGAGCATAATAATTGACCCAGTTCACAGAAGAGCAGTAAAATCAGAAACATTTGCCCCTTCCCTGCCTGCCAGCTACGCTGCTTGCTCTCAGCAGGTGGCCAGGCTTTTGGGGTTCAGGATCCCCCCCAATTCCCTAGATGATGTCTGAAGAGGCCAAGTCCACCCATGGACCCTGCATTCGTTCGGGAGGTGCCGGGGCAGCTTTACTGCAGAAATGGGCTGTCAGGGGCAGTGGGCAATGTTGAGTCCCGCTGCGGGCCTGAGCTGGTGCCGCAAGCTAGGGCGGCAGACCTGTGAGGAAGGCGAGCCCTGCCCCTCACGGCCACCCATGCTGCCATCCTTACGTCCTCCCCTTGGCCGTGGCTTTCACCCACTCACCCCTCTCTTCACTCACTCATATCCGCTCGTTAATCAACCCCCAGTGTCCCCTCTGAGCTCTGACTGTGGCCGGTACTGTTCTAGGTGATGGGCACTCTGTGAGCCGGTCCCCTGGGGTGGGTTCGACAGAGAAGATACAAGAAAGTGCATGAACACGATGGCTTGAATGGCACTGAAGTCTCCACTAAACTGCAAAACACAGAACACGAAGTGACGGGAGTGACGTGGGGGCTGGTTTAGGCATTTGTGATGGGCTGAGTTGTGTCTCTTTCCCTTAAAATTGTACGTTGAATTCCGAACCCCAGGACCTCAGTATGTGATGGGAGGTGCGGTCTTTAAAGAGGTGGTGAAGGTTAAAAGAGGCTGTTGAGGTAGCCCTAACCCAGTATAAATGGGGTCCTTATAAGAAGAGATCAGGACACAGACGCGCACAGAGGGATGACGGCGCGAGGACACGGGAGGAGAGGGCCGTCCACACGCCAAAGACAGAGGCCTTGGGAGGAGCCGGCCCTGCTGACTCCTTGACCTCAGACTTCCAGCCTCCAGGACAGGGAGACCAATAAAAGTGGCTTGTGGTCCTCTGTTTTGGCAGACCGAGCTGACAAATACCACAGGCACCTTTGAGGAGCTGATCTTGGAGCTGAGGTCTGAATAGTGACAAGAGTTTGGGGCTGAGCCTTCCAGGGAGAGGACAGTGAGTGGAGGGGACCCCAGAGGGGCAGAGCAGGGTGGAGATGGGCTAGCGCAGCTGGTGCTGGGCTGTGGCCAGTGCAGGTGGGCCTCTCGGGCCGTGGGTGCTTCTGAACAGGAGGGGACACCTCCCAGGGGCTTCGTTTTGAATATTGACAATAATAAACCCAGATAACCAGAAAGGATTTTCTCACAAACCCTCACGTCCCTGCCACCCCAAGTGAAAAAAAAAAAAACCCTTCCTGGAGGCAACCAAGTGACATAAACTGGAGAGCAACTAGTCCATGTTTTATACCTTTTCTGCACGTGTGTAACATAGACAATATGTCCTATTGTTTTTTGTGTTTAAACATTTACATAAATGGGATTATGGTGTAGGTAATGTTCTGGAATTTCTCTTTTTACTCAACATTTTATTTTTAAGGTCCACCGGTGTCGACAACATAGGTCTATTTCGTATATTTTGAAGCACTACGGTATCCTCCATCACGTGAAAGTATTTCAGTGTATATCCATGCCTGAACTGATGGGCATTTGGCTTGTTTCCAGTGTTTTCGATCACAAATGGTGTCCCGATGAAAATGGTGTCATTTGTCAGGCTTTTACGTGTCATGTGCTGGCCTAGTAATTTTAGTTACATCTATCATGGAATCTGCACAGTGATGTCTGGAGGGGATGGGCCCATTTTGCAGGTAAGAAAACTGAGGCGCAGAGAGGGTGCCCAGCTTGTCTGGGGCTAAACGGCCAGGAGATGTCCCAGCAAGCCCAACCCGGGTTGGACCCTCCACCATGATGCCACACGGCTTCCCATCCTCCATTTCTGCAGGGCTCGTGCATGGACGGGAATGACCTTGGACTCACCCGTTCTCAATTCCACTAGATGCCACCAGTGGTTGTATTTCGAATAGATAGATGTGAAATGCTGTTTCGATGAATACGGGATTAACCATCATGTATTAGTGAGTATGTTTTAAAATATGTTCATGGTTTAGATTTTCCCTTTCGTGAAGTACCTGTTGTAGGCTTTGCTTAGTTCTCGCTTGGGTGTTTTTGCCTTTTTATTGATTTGTAGATTTCTTTATGTATTCTGGGTAGTGATCTGTTACTTGCTGTGTGTTGTGAAGTCTTCTTCTCGGAAAGTCACTTCTCTTTATGTTATGGTCCTTTTTCATACAGAAGTTTTAAATTTTGATAGACCCAGATTAACCATGTTCCCCTTTATGTCTCCATTTTGTCTTCTTTTAGAAATTCTTTACCCTGAGGTCATAGAATATTTTTCTATCCTTTAATCTAATTGTTTTAAAGGTTCGCTGATCACGTTTAGATCTTTAAACCTGGATTTTTATTGTCTTCAATATGTCTAGTCAACTGTCAAGTACTATTTATAGTTCAATGTGAAATTGAACTTTAAGATAGGCAATCCTAGGCATTCTCTTCTCATTCTTCACTCTAATGGAAATGCTTCTAAAGTCTAGTCAAGAAGGATGATACTTCTTATAGGTTAAAGCAGAAATTCTCGGCACCGTCTTCGCTACCACCAATATCATCAAAAAGCTTTCGTGAAGCCGTGAGGGGTCCTCGTGGCCTGGACTCCTAGAGTCCCGGGGAGGGGTCTAGGACCTTGGCAGGTCTTCCTGCGTGAAGCTCACCCAGAGCTGGGAGAGACAGCAGCCAGTCTGAGGGCGTTTGTCCAGAAGGGATGGGTGAGGGGGTCTAGAAGTCAAGGCTAAGCCGTGGGGACCACGGGAGTGGGTGCAGCAGAGAGTGAAGGCCGTCGTCCAGGTTGGGAGGACCAGGGGGAGAGACCCACAGCATCAGCTCACAGTGAGAATGACTTGAGGGTAAATGCAAGTGCTGGGGAGCGTGGGTTTTGGAGATGTTTGGGTCGAGCCTGCCTCCTGCCTCTGCCGCTTACAGATGCCACAGCCACGCACAAGCTATTCAACTGGCTTAGGCCTCAGTTTTCTCACCTGTGATGCGGGCTCGCAGAAGCTCCTTCACAGCACCCTCGGGGCTGAGTTGAGTCATGTGGGCAGAGCGCCTAGTGCACAGCGAGCACAGAGAGGAGAGGATGTTGTCCTGGTGCTGACAGCCTTGCTGGGAATGCAGGTGTCCTGGTGGCCAGACCATCGTCCACACTGCCACTCCCAGGCCAACTCAGCCCGAGGCACTCAGGCCCGGCCACAGGTCCTAGAGGGACAGAGTGCTGGGGAAAGGAGCTGGGAGACCACCACGCAGTGTCCACAGGGGCCTGAGGATGTGGCGCTGTCTCCACATCCCGGGGGACTGTGGATGGGATGAGAGGCATCAGGGCCCCAGGCTGCTGGGTTTAGATTCTGAGTCACCGATCCACCTTTTGCAGAACAATTCCCGCTGGTGGTGAGGACAAAAAGGGCTGGTCACTGACATTGGAGGTAGAGTTGCTGCATAAAATCAGGATGCCCAGCTAAAATTGAATTGCAACTAAATAATAATTTTCTAGTAAAAGTATGTTTCATATAGTGCATGGGATATAGCTAACCAAAAAAAATTATTGTTTATCTAGAATTCAAATTTAACTGGGTGTCCTGTATTTTTTAGTTACCAGATATGCGGACCCTATTGGGGAAAGGTTGTGGACGGGGTCTGAGCAGGGCCTCAGATCTGACCACGAGTGCTGAGGTTGGAAACAGGGCTCCAGGTGGGGAAACCAAGGCAGAACCCAACTAGGAATGGGGAAGGGGGTGGCTGAAGAATTAGTAGTAACTACCAGGCAGGGGGATGTTAAGTGGGGGACTTGGGGACAGTAGCCTGAGTCTGCATCCCACCCCCCAGTTACCTCGGCCCTCGGAAGGTCACTTCTCTATCAGCTTCCGTCTCCTCAGCTGTGAAAAAGGGGTGACAGTGCTAGCTCCCCCCCCAGGCTTACATGCTTCTGCCATCTTGGAAGTTACAGTTTAAAGTGGACCCCTCGAAGGGGACAATGGTCTGTAGCAGGAGGCAGAATTGTAGCTGTGACTGTCCAGACATAGCAGGAGGGGGTGCAGAAGGAGAAGTCAGTCCTGGCAGGCAGGTGGGGAGGGCTTCCTGGAGGAGGTGATGCTGGAGCTGGGCCCTGCAGGCTGAGCCAGAGCCCGCCAGGCAGAAGAACCCTCACGAGCAGAGCTGGAAGGTGTGAGGTCACCCAGTACCACCAGGAACAAGGCTCTCACCCCCACTCCCACAGCAGCTGCTGCAGATGGCTTGTGGGAGGATGGCTTTGGCCTGAGGGTGGTGGCTCGGCCTGACACAGAGTCCCAGTCTCACTGTGGCCGACTCAGCCCCCGGCCCTGAAAATGGCTTCAACAGCATCGAGTGCCCATTCTAGGGCAGGCCCTGGGAGCCTGGCTCACGGCTAGGCTCACCCAAAATGGGTTTATAACCGTCCGCAGCCCTGGCAGGAAAGCAGGCATGCTGGGCCCTCCTGAGCGCCAAGTGCAAACCCTCCTGCCGGAGACACAGCTGTTTGTCCTTAGCGCCAGCGCTCCCCTGCCTTGCACACCTGGCTGCAGCTGTGGTCCAGTGGCCGTGCTTGCGTGCAGGCAGCCAGGTGCCGGGCAGCTGCCTCAAGGATCAGAGGCCCAGCCCCACATGGCAGGAGACGCAGGGCAGCCAGGGCTGTGTGCTCAGAGACCCACCTCTGCAACGGCGTCTTCCTGCTTCTCAATCTGTCCCCTGCTCAGGAGCCAGCCTCCCCTGGGGCGCCTGACCTCCTTCAGGACCAGTCGACAAGGGAAGTGTGCTTTTCAGGACTCTGCTGGCTTCAGGGGATGGAAACCCATTTCCCTGGACTCAGGCCCAGAGGGAAGTCCGGGCGCCCCAGGGCATCTCCGCTCTTCAGCTCGTTCCACCGTCCCTCTGAGACAGCCCCATTCTCTGGCAGGCTGGGCAACTCCAGGCTGAGCTCAGGCACTTTGGCCAGCCTAGGGAGAAGAGACTGGATCTCTCCCAATCCTGCCAGGAGATGCCCCAGGAGGGAGTCTCGCGGTCACCCCAATCCAGAAGGATAGATGATGCCGATTGGCTGGGCTGGGGCCTGCGCTCTCTCCTGGAGCTGGGGGTGGGTGTGTGGTCATGTCCCACACCTCCACGTGCACCGAGAGGTGGGAAGAGGTAGTTCTCTGCTAGGAGGGGAATGGACGCTGGGCAGCAAGTGCCCGAGACCTCTGCACTGGGCTCCCGCTCTGAGCT
Organism: Orcinus orca; assembly: GCF_937001465.1. Classification (NCBI taxonomy): domain Eukaryota; kingdom Metazoa; phylum Chordata; class Mammalia; order Artiodactyla; family Delphinidae; genus Orcinus; species Orcinus orca. Next base: position 85,426,180 of record NC_064575.1, read on the forward strand.
GCCCTCCTGAAGTCACGGCCGCTTTGAGTGTCCTGCTCTCCTTTGAAAATGGTACTCCTGACAGGTTCCCTCATGCTGCTGTTGCGAAGAACCCAAATGCAGGTGTTTGCACCACAGGCTTGGCAAGCTCTAGCAGGCACACGTGCAATAGAATCATGACAAGCAATGATAGGTGTCCCTGCAGTGAGCCTGAAATTCGAAATTATGTTAACTTGGCAAAGGTAACTGACACCTGGTATAAGACCAGTAGACAGAACACTACTCTCCCATATACGTGGCACACGGTGATCGGGAGGGTAGAGGGGGCGGGAGTAGCCTCCCTTGCCCTGATGTAGAGGAAGAGACAAAGGTTCAGAGAAGCCCTAAGAGGTGGGTCCGAGTCTTCCGACGCACTGCTCCTGCACCAGTGCCTCACGAGCGCCCCGGGCTGAGCACCTGTGGCGCGCAAGGCTCTGTCTTGAGCGTTTTGTATAACGTATGTCATTTAACCCTCATGTCAACCATATCAAGTAGACAGGAATATCAGCCCATTTCACAGAGGGGGAGACTGAGGCCCACCTTGTGTGCTTTTCTGCACCAGCCTCATCCAGAGAGTGACTTCTTCAGGCCCTCTAGCTACACGGCATTCTTTAGGCACCGACTTAAGAGGCTCATAGAATAGGCAGACCTGGGTCTTTACCCGTAAGCTGTGTGACCTTGCCTAAGTTACCTGGCATCTCTGAGCGTTAAGTGTATTTCTCATCAGTACAGGGTGAGCTGCCTTCTCAGGACCCTCGTGATTACTGCTTGGAATAGTGCCAGCGAGGGTCCGCGGTGCACAGACTCATCATGGACTGGGAGGGAAAGACGGGACCCTGATATTCTGTCGGGGGCGGGGTCGAGGGTGGAGAGAGCACCGAGGTAGGTGCGGGCCGTAGTGGCCCCGCTTCATGTGGCTCGAGACGGAGGACCTCTCTCCCCAGGTGGAGAAGGGCATTCCTGCGAGTAGTATCCACACGTGCAAAGGTCCAGAGGCCAGGACACCTGCTGGCGGTGTGGCGGGAGCTGCCTTGGTGTGACTGGGCGTGAGGCCCCGGGAGGGTGTAGGAGATGGGTGGGTCTGGTCACACGGTGGGGAGCCCTGAATGCCAAGACCAGTAGCGGAGCTCTAGCACGTGAGCACCCGAGGGCCTGGAAGGTGTGAGGTCACCCAGTACCGCCAGGAACAAGGCTCTCACCCCCACTCCCACAGCAGGGGGTCCAGCGAGTGTGTGCGGGAGGGTGTAGGTGCCGAGGCAGGGACAACAAACGGGGTGTCTCGGGCAGGGCGACAGAGAGGCTGCTGCAGCAGTCCAGGTGGGACAGGATGGCCAGCGCCGGGGCACAGGCCACGGGGGTGGGGAAGGGACACACAGGGTGTCCTGATGGGAAAGGGCTCTCCACTCTCCCCGCTCTGGCCACGGCCCACTCTGGTTTTGTCAGTGCTGTGAAGGGAGCCAAGGGAGTGCTTGAGTCAGGAGTGTCTGACTGTGGGAGGAGTTGGATCATGGGGTGGGCGTGGGGCATCCCGAGGGGTCAGCTGGAGGGAAAGGGGGTGCTGGAGGAACCTGCACTGGGAACACTGCAGAATCCCCCCTCCCCCAGGGCAGCCCTCAGGGTCACACGGCCCCTGCTCTTCAGGGTCAGTGGCCCCCGAGTGTGTGTGTGGGGGCATCGCCTGGGCAGGGACCCGCCCCACTCAGCTATGCCCTCAGGAGCTCCTTTTCTGAAGAGCCCCCAGGGGCAGGCCAGCTGGCTTCACGGGCAGCTGTGGGACAGGCTGGTGTCTCCTCACTCTGCCCCGCTCACCTTAGGCCCTATTACCCGGGTCCCAATCCCACGGGAGTGAAGAAGGCGGGTGCCGTGGAGACCTGCGTGTCTGTAGCTGCAGCTGCTGATGGCGGAGGGCTTCCCGGCCCGGGGACCACCGGTGCTCTCCTCTCTAGCTGGGGCCCAGGGCCGGGCGGGCCCCAGATCTGTGTATTCCTCCTGCCGGCCCCACTGCCCCCCGTCACCTCCTCCTGGGCGGCGTGGGTGCTCTGCTAGGTTCACAAGGATCCCGAGAAGGGGTCTGATGGCCCATTTCGTGGAGGAAGCTGAGACTCACTCAGCTTGTGAGGGGCCCCCCGCTTGGACTCCAGGGCGCTGTCCCTCCCTGAGCCTGTGATCCACTCTACGGTTGTATGTCGGCGGGGGGGCTGAGACCACACGGCACATGAGCTGTGTTATTACCCCGAGCTCCGCGGAGCCCCCAGGATGGCGGGCGTGCGTGCTGCTGTGTTGGGGCTGCCAGACTCCTGTCCCACCACGCCTACTTCTGCCCTGTTTGTGGTCCTGGGTCCTTGGAACCAATGGTTTCGGGCCAAAGCTCGTTCCGGTGCTGCAGGTGGGGGTCTCCTGGTGCCTCGTGTGGAGGCCCCGGAGGCCGGCTGGGATGGGCACGCATGGGACACTGGTGGGGATGGAGAGCATCCTCCCCACGCGGGGCCCATCTGGACCTGGGGCTGGATGAGGGGCAGATCTGGGACCCCACGACCAATGCCACCAAGCATGAGAGGCAGGGAGGGCGGGCCACGCCCAGGCCTGTGCCCAGACGCACAGGGACCCGCCCGGCTCGCCAAGGGCCGCTCTGCTTGAGTGAGAGCCGCGGGGTCTGCTCTCCCTCTGACCCCCAGATTACGTGATTTCTGCAGCTCACAGATGTTGCAAGTCTGGGTTTTTAACAAGCTCAGATGCTAGGCTCCTGAGACAGTGTCAGAGATTAGATTTACTTATTTTACCCCAAACTTAATCAGAATAAAATTTGAGGTGACTTCTAAGAGTTTAAGCTTCTGAAAGGATGCGTCCATAAAATTCTAACACCCTAAGCTGATTTGGGGGGGGGAGATGTGACGATTCCATGCTTCTGAAAGCCTGTGCTTCTGAGAGTCCCACATTCCCTAATTCTGTGTCTCCGCGGGCTCTGCATGGCCAGGCACGGCTCCCGTGAATGGCGACAATGCCATGGCTGATGGGATGCGCCTGCTAATCTTCCCTTTGAGGGGCTTTGATGAGCTCGAGGCCGGCGCAGCTCCCAGTGCAGCTGCTTCAATCAGGGGGGAATTTTGCTGAGCGCCGGGGATTTGGAGCCTCGGGGGAGAAGCTAAGAGCAGCTGCTTTCTGGAAGGCGATTAGAATCTGCAGGAGGAGAGAGGGGCTTTAATAAAGCGAGGTGTAAGAGCCGGTGAGCAGTCCCAACCCCAGAGAAAGGGGCGAGGGAAAGAGCTCAGCTCTGCCCTCCCCTCGGGATGTGCCTGGGCCACCCCCGTACGAGGCCCTGGAACAGCCCCCAGGACATCTCCCCTGAAACCCCAACGAGCCATCCTTCGGACTGGCAAAGTGGCCCCTTGGGCATGCGCTTGGTCGAGGGGCAGCTGGGGGGGCAGCCTCACCCCACAGCCGCCCTCCCCTCCAGCCCGCCCCTCAGACAGGGCTTTCTGGGGACAGTCCTCTGCGTTATCCTAGTACCGGGAGGCTGCTGCAGGAGTGGCGGCGGGGAGGGGAGGACACGTCAGGCAGCTGCCCCAGGCGTGGCCGAAATGCTTCTCCAGGCTGGGACTTGAATGGGAAGTGTCGGAGCTGGGCCCCTGAACCTCCGTGCTCTTCGTTCATTCATTCACACCTTCATTCAATCGTGTACTCATTTAGCACCAAATCTGGGCCAGGGACTGTGCCAGGATAATGGGATAAAAACGCCAGTGCTAGCATTATTCACAATAACCAAGACTCGGAAACAACCTAAGTTGTCTGGATGAATGGATAAGGAAGCTGTGGTGCATATATACAACGGAGTATATTCAGCCATGAAAAAGGAGGAAACCCTGCCATTTGTGACGACACGGGTGGACCTAGGTGGCATTATGCTAAGGGAAATAAGTCAGACAAAGAAAGACAGATACTCTACGATCTCACCTATATGTGGAATCTAAATAAAATACAAACCAAACTCATAGAAAAAGAGATGAGATCTGTGGTTACCAGAGGTGGCAGGGTGGGTGGAGGGGGAACTGGATGAAGGTGTCAAAAGCTACAACCTTCCAGTTGTAAGATAAATAAGTGCTGGGGATGGACCACGTCATGACTATGGTGAACACTGCTGCAGGAGGCAAAGGAAAGTTAAGAGAGGAGACCGTAAGGGTTCTCATGACACACAAAAAGTACATTTTTCTTTTTCTTTTTTCTTCGTACCCATATTAGATGATGGATGTTAACTAGACCTGTTCACAATACATGTAAGTCAAACCATCATCTGTACATCTTAAACTCATAAGGTGCTCTATGTCAATTATATCTCAATAAAACTGGGAAAAAAGGACTCCAGTGCTAGACTCACTGTACTCAGAACACGTCAGCGTGCGCCAGGTGGGGCTGCAGGTGGAGAGGAGGGGTGTTTCGGTTCTGCCGGCAGGACCCGTGCACCATGCAGCCCTGTGTTGAAGAGAGCTGGGAGGGGAAGGGAGGGGCTGAGGGGAGGAGCCTTTTCACCCAGGATCTCACAGAGAGGAAAGCAGTCAATGGATGCCCTGAGCTCGTCCTCCTGGCCAGGCCCCCCGCCTCTTTGGTCCCTCCTCTTCCCAGGTGGAGTCTCTTGACCTGGGCCTGAGCCTGGACCTGGCCTGAGGCAGGAGGGCTTTAAGGACTTCAGGAGTGTCCTGTGAACTCCCCCAAGGGCAAGGATTGCGTACCATTGGTCTTGGGCTGTAAGCGTCCAGCATTGTCCCAGGCTACAGCACATGTTGGCTGGTGCATGGTGGCCCCTTCCTGCCGAGTGGCCTGAGCCTCACTGCTGGTGGCTGGGCACTGGCCTTGCTCCTCTGACGTGCAGCCTCCTTTCTTTCAACGTGGCCCTGGCCTTGTGAGCCTGAGGGTTTCCCATTGCCTGGTGGCACCCAGGATGTGAGAGTGTCCACCTACTGCAGGCTCTGAGTCCTTGGTCCTACTGACTAGTCTTCCGGAGCCGGGCACCTTGCCCAACCCTGCTGGCCTGGACCCAGCCCACTGTGGGCACCACGTCCCTCGGATACACTGTTCCTTCATCCTCCAGTATCCCAGGCTCAGTGGGACCATTTTCCAGGGTTGGACGGATGGGCAGACTGGATGGCCCAGGACCCTCGTGTCTGAAAAGGTGGAAGGCCACTGGCCCATCACCCCCACCTTATTTGCAGCCCCCATTTCCAGCCAGAGAAAGCAAGGTGCTTCCTTCTCTCTCCTTCTCTGTAGTCCCGTCTGTCTTGAAGTTAAGGGAGAAAGACCAAGGTGCATGGCGGGAAGCTTGCTGGGCCAAGGCGGCTTCCATATGCCCCCGGGCGTGTAGCCACCTGGTTCTTAACCCTGGTGTGGGGAGGCCACCTGCCCTGTCAGAAGGCCGCCAGCCACCTCATTCTGACCTCAGCTGGGCACCAGGAGCTCAGACTGCAGGACTGTCCTTCCCACGGTGGACAGCTTTGACCAGAGGCAGTTCTGGTCACGGCCAGTCCTCCGAGCACCATGCTGTGAAAGGGAAAGTGGAGCACGTTCTGAGGGCCGTGGCGCAGAGGGGAGGGGTCCGCGTACCTGATGCTTGCAAGGGGGGCTGGGGCAGGGGAGACGGCTGGGGTTTGCTGAGGCTGAGGAGGGCCGAGCCTTCATCCCCAGGCCCATCTCACTTCTAGCGCAGGCCGGGAAAACTCGGTGCCACTGCCCCTTCTGGAACAAAGGAGCCCTTCCAAGGAGGCTGAGGGGCCAGTGGACCCCCTCACAGCCAGCTCTACCCTCCGGAGCTGGGCACGCTGACGGCCGTGACTGAGAAGCGGCTGCCTGAGATGCCCCCGCGGCATCCAGGCTCTCACTCCCCCTGCACCTGCTGAGATGGAAGAGCGGGTGTTTCCAATTAAATGGGGGCCTTTCAGTCGCTCCCTGGGCTGTGACTTGGTGTGGCTCCACGCGCATGCGGAGGTTCCCTGGCCGCCTGTGCTGAGGCTGCAGAGTCCTGTTTCAAAGGCCGCTCCCGGCCCCCTTGCAGCCCAGAGTTCACAGTGGACCCACGGTGAGCCAGGAGAGCGCCCACACCTGGTCACTGGGTCTCCCTGAAAGGGCCGAGATGCCAAGGGCTGCTGTGGTGATGGGGAGTCATCTGGCCACTTGGTCCGCGGGCTGCTGCTTTGTGGCTGCACCTGTGCATCTGGCCCGGGAAGGTGGGCTCTGACAGAGGGGAGGTACAGGGAGCGCAAGCCTCGTACAACAACCTGGCTGATTTACATCCCCTGCAGCCTGGGCTGCCTTGCTTAGCTGTCAGGGCCTGTCTGGAAGAGTGAGCACCTTCCAGAGTGGAGGCGGGAGGAGGGGGGCAGAGCAGAGGGCTTCCAGCAGGTGCACCTCCCCTACATCGCCACAGACCATGGCTGCAGACACGGGAGCCCAGGACAAAGTTTATCAGGAGATTTCTTTCGTTTTTTGGAATTTATTTAGCAGCACTGTCCCAGGTACTGAAATAAGGCGATGCCTGCTTCAGGAAGAGAGGGGCAGAGGACTCACCGGGAGCACAAACTCCGGGACCATGGGTGGTTACTGTTGGCCTGTGTCTTGGTGTCAGTATTCGTGTCGTGATGCTCACAGCTGGTCGACAGGGCTCCCATTTTACAGGAGAGAATACCGACCTTTGGGAAATGCCGGCCTCCTCGAGGTCCCGTATCTGAGATGCTGTAAAGTCAGGCCCCAGATGAGGTCAGTACCGAGCCAGGAACGGCTTGGCGACCCCTGCGGGATGGGGGCTCCCACCACACAGCCCCTCTGCAGACAGCAGCACGGCCGCAGCCTCACTCACGCCAATGCGTTCATTCAGCCAGCCGACCACTAATTTACTTACCAAAGGTTTTCTGATCCGGACTACGCATCGGGCACTGTGGCTGGCAGCCGGTGGGAGTGGGGGCGGGGGGGTGGACTTTCCTGTCTCCGCGCCCTCAAGCGGAGGAGGTAGGGAGCGCTGGCTCTGACCTCTGGTGGGGAACGTCCTCCAGTGGGCCTGGTATGCGCCTGGATGACAGAGTGAGGGCAGGCTTCTCAGAGGAGGCAGTGTTTTAATGGGCTCTTGGGGAATGTGTAGGAATCCAAGAGCATCACAAGGAAGGGAAGGGCATTGCTGACAGAGGAACAGCATGTGCAAAGGCCCGGGCCTGAGGAGTATAGGGCGCATGGCACTCAAAGGTCTGAAGACTGGAGGGCGAGGTGGGCAGGGGCCCTGGGGGAGATGAGGTCGGCAGTGGGTGGAGATGGTTCTCTGACCATCGAATGGACCCTGGACCCAGTGGCGTGGAAAGGGTCCGGGTAGGTCTGGGATGTGAGGGCCAGAGCCAGGGAGAGAAAGGGCAGCTCGAACACCCTGTGCTGATGGTTTTCTGGGCGGTTCTTTGACAGTCTTGCCCTGGTCTGCCCACAGCAAGCATTGGCCCTGATGCTAAGGACAGACGTCATTATTTGACATATATCACAGCCATAGGCATGGCCACGCCCGATTCCCTGTCCCGTCCCATCGTCAACAGCATGGCGAGTGGCCACTGTCACCCCATCACCTGGGCGCACGGCACCTGTGCTCCCAGGGATCACGTCTGCCCTGAGCCGTCAGGATGTGGACGTGCCTGGAAGGCCTCACCTGCCCAGGTGACCTGCAGGAGCCCCTCCCCCTCCCCTCACGGCAGCTGCCCCTCAGGAGCCTGTTAGGACAGAGGAGAGCCCCCGAATCTCTGCCTTGTCTCGTCCGCACTCCTGCAGGCCTCCAAGGGGGCCTGTAAAGGGGACAGCCGCAGCGCCGGTTAGCACTGAAGATGGGCAGAGCGGATGTCGTGCTGTTTCTCTTTTTCAATAAAATCAACACTAAAATTTTCAACAAGGCACCAGGAACCCCTGAGAGCAATTAGTAGCGCATCGTGGACCACGTGGGGGCTTTGCAGAGGCAGCGGCCTCGTGCCGCACACCTGCCGCGTCCTCCGTGGTGCAGATACGGTGGGGCTGCCGCTGCCGAGCGCCCAGAGGGGGGCCCCCCACCGCGGGGCCAGCCACAGTCAGCGTGCCGATCTCCCCCCCAGAGCAGCATTCCGTGGCCAAGAACAAGGAGGGCTCAGAATGTGAGCCAGACTCAGGGCGCAGCCCCTGACCAGTGTCAGGAATAAATCTGAGACCGGAGATGGGGGCTCGCTGTGACCAGGAATCAGAGTTCGGTGGGTTCTGAGGACCCAGGCTCGGTCTGTGGCCCGGGGCAGGGCTCCGCGTGACACCAGCGCCAGGGCTCAGCGGGTACCCTCTCAGCTTTACCTCTAACTTCCACACTCACGATGCCCCGGCCTCACTGGCTCCCTTATGGTCCTGAGCTCACCAAGCTTTCCTGACGGGGGGGCCTTCGCATCTTTTGTTCTCTCTGCCTGAAAAAGATTTATTTTCCCAAATTACTGGATCTTTCTCTCTTTTAGTTCTCAGCTCAAACATCAGGTCCTCAGAGAGACGCACCCTCTTTATTTCCCTCAGGACACTCATTACAATCTGATCACAGAAAGTCCTTCAAAACACATGGGCAAATAGCAGAGGAGTGGCGTCCAGACCCTGGGGCTTGGGGTTGGCAGGCATGGGCTGGACAAAGCGGCCCTGGTCTGCTTTACTAGCTCCCCTCTCTCCCCTCCCTCCTCTGGTAGGTACATAACGATGGGCCAGGAGAAGCAGCACGGGCAGGGCCATCTCGCTCATAGGAAACCAGCTTCCTGGGCCGGCCCTGTTCTTGTGTGGGGGCAGGCCATGGGCACAGAAATGGGCACTAGGATTCCTACAGAGCCCGGAGCAGCAGTGAGAAGCCTGCCTGCTCTCATTGGGCCTCCCAGCGGGACCATCTCCTCCCCCTGTGACCACACCCCTTCCCTGGGCTGACATCCCCTACCCAGGGCTCACCCCACCTGTGCTGGGGGACGCAGAGCCCATTGCAGCCAGGCTACTTCAGCAATCCTTGACTGCTTTTAAAAACCGTGGGAAAAAAACACAACAACGTGTGAAGCATTGTTTTTAAAAATAAAGCAAGTGTGAAATATTTCCAATATGTAGGAAAGTACAAACTATAACATAATCGACACTTACGTGACCTCCGCCCAAAGGAGACAGGTGTTTGCAGCTCATCATGTTTGCTGTTATCTTCTCCCAAATGAGACAAGGGAAAGGCCACCTTACAGAGAGAGGAGACGCCCTCAACGGCACCCCCCGACTGCCGCAGAAGATTGCTGTCCCCAAGTCAGAGTGCGCTCATCAACAAAATACGATGTTACTTTATGCATTTAAAATGTACACACAGGTGTCATCCTGCGTGTATCCTTTTGTTACTTGTTTTATTTTTTTTTCTTCTTTTTCACTCAATATTATGTCTTGGAGGTTTATCCATGCTGATGTCTAGAGATCTAATTCACTCATTTTAACTCTTGTTTAGTTGTCATCATATGAATACCCAATGTGCCCCATTTCCCCAACTGGAGACCAGTTTTTGGTTGACAGTTTGCTGTTATAGATGATCCTCCGAGGACAAGCCTTGTGAACAAGTGCAGGGACCCTCCAGGGAGCCGCCTGGGAGTGGCATCACTGGGTCATTTAGGAGCAGAGCACTTTCAGCCTCTGTAGGAATTGCCGAATTGCTTTCCAGAGAGGTTCTAACAATTTGCCCGCCCGCTGGCAATTTACGAGAGTTCCTGTCTCTCCACATTCTTGGCAACGTCTGGTGTTATCAGACTCAGCGGTGTTTGTAGATTGGTGGATGTGAGCTGGTGTGTCATCGTGTCTTTATTTGCTTTTCCCTGATGACCTTTATTGACCAACTGTCGGGTTCCCTCGCCTGTGAACTGCCTATTCCCATGCTTTGTCCATCTTTCTATCGGGTCATTTAGCGTCTTCTGATGTGTGCGTTGATGGTGGTGTCCCCATTAAAATGCAATTAAAACATTCGTTTGTGCTTTTAAAACATGTTGCACAGTTTTGATGTTCACATTGGCATCTCTGATCCATCTGGAATTCATTTTTGTGTGTGCGACGAGGTAGGCGCCTAATTCTATCCTCTTGTTCTTTACTGTAAGTGGCACAGACTGGGACAATGGTTTTCAACCTGGTCCCATGGGCTCTGGTCTTGGTGGGGGGAACTTAAACCCTAAAACTCATGAGACTCATAAGCAGAAGTCTGTGTGTGTCTGCACACGTTTCTGCAGAGTGTCCATCAACCTCATCTGACTCTCCAAGCCGTTGGTGACCCCCACTAATCTGAACAGCCACCGTTCAGTGCCCAGAGCCACTGGACCGTCAGGGGACATGGGGCAAGCCTGTGGATTTTCCTTCCCTGAGGCTCCTTCTTTTGGTATCATCCTCCTTGGGTTCAGTCACCTTTGTAGTTCACGTGAGACCACGTGATAGACCTGACACCTCCTCTAGCCACCTCGTCCTCTGAGAGGCCAGGAAGAAAGTGGGGTGCAAAGGGATGGTCCAGGAGAAGCCAGCACAGGCGAGGCTGGGCTCTCTCATACGATATGGGCTCCCCGGGCTCTGCTCTGGTGGGGGAGGGGACACCATAGGTGCCGGGATGGAAACCAGGAAGCTTGGACCAGCCGTGAGAAGCCTGAATGCTCTGTGCTCAGGTGACCGCTGGAGAGCAGGACAGGGTGGAGAGCTTCCGTCCACTGCCCCCATCTCCATCTTGTACGCTTTGTAAGGAAGTCACCTTGCAGAACCCACGCTTGCCGAACTGGAGGCTCTGCTCCCCCTCCCTGAGGGCAAAGTATTTACATAAATTATTTGCGATTCTTTGGAATAGGAGCTTTGTCTATTCTCCTTCGTTTATTTGTTTACATCATAATTTATTTATATCTATTTGGCCTCATGGATATCAATTTTGTACTTTGGGTTATAATCCAATAGTACATTATTCATTTTGTCGCTGAAGTTGTTCCAGACCCGGCCACCGGGAGCTCTTCCAGTCGGCCTTGACACGCCCCATCGTGACCCTCTTGGTTGGACATTTCCTTACTTCCTGACACAGCAGGTGCTCCAGGCTCACCGTGTGTATGTCCTGCTCCCGTCCTAGAATCAGCCTTTCCTCCACAGAGTCCCGTTCTCCTAACTGGAGAAGCGGGGTTAGAAGCCAAGATCTGGGGGCCGGGGGTGCCCTGCTGCTCTGGGGTGTCACTGTTCCAGGCTCTCAGCTGACAGAACAAGGACACGTATGTGTGTTCACCAAGCCGTGTGCACACAGATCTATAAATATTCTATTTGTACCCGTCTGTGTCTCTATTAAACTAGACGGGAGCTCATCCTGACGTCTCCAGTTCGCACCCATCGCCTCAGGGACCGTCCCAGCTTCCTCCCGTGGCTCATCCGTAACCTCCCCTCCAGCAGAGAGAAACCCGCTCCCACCGCCTGCCGCCCTCTCACATCATTGTTCAACCGGGTCTGCGGGTGCAGCGGGATCAGAGCTGCAGGCCTGCACCCCGTGGGGGACAGCTTTACCCGCTAGAGCACAGGGCTCAGGCCCCCTCGCCTTTAGTCTCGCAGACGCCCCTCATCCCGTTGCTTAGGGCAGCTCCTTCCTCCCACCGCCCTCAGGGACGTGCTGCACTCACCTGTAATACAGTTACATTGTTCGGGCTCAGTTTTCATTCCACCTGGAGATCCTTGAACTTCATTCCAACTGGAGATCCTTGAACTTCTAAATATTTTTTAAAATTGGTGTCTATTATGATTCACTCTTAGCACTATAAAGTTCTGTGGATTTTAACCAAGGTGCAGTATTCGGTAACCACTATATCAGGATCATACAGAATCCTTTCCCCACCCTAAGAAATGCCCTGTGCTTCCCGGATTCAAGCCCCTCCCCAAGCTGCTGCCACCCATAGCCCATCTACTGTCTCCACAGTGTTGCCTTTTCCAGGATGCCGCATAAATGGAATCGTGGATACGTAGCCTTTCAGACTGACTTCTCTCACTTAGTGAGATGCATTTAAGGTTCCTTGATATCTTTGCGTGGCTGGATGGCTCATTCCCTTTTATCACTGGACGGTGTTTCATGTCTGGATGTGCTACAGTTTTCTTATCCCTCCACCTACGAAAGGACAACCTATTTGCTTCCAGTTGGGGGCCATTATAAATAAAGACGCTCTAAACATCTGCACACAGGTCTCTGCGTGGACCTGTTTTTTTATCTCAGTTGGGTAAATACCTCTGGGCACGGTTAACGGGTTCGATGTAAGTCTGCCTTTAACTTTATAAGAAACACAGAGCAGCACGGTCTGCTCGCTTGTCCCCATGGCATCACTGCGTCGCCTGAAGGGGAGGCTCAGGCCACAGCTCTCTTGTCCCTGGTGGGAGCTGCAGGGCAGGGGCCTAGGAGGACACATCGAGAGAACACCATCCCCCTCAGTCCTCCTCTTCCTGCCTTCGGGGGATATGCTGGCCAACGGCTGTCACACTGTTTCCAATCTGCAGACATCGAGCTCACGTCCTAAAGGAAGAGAACGGTCTGGGTCATTTATCCTCAACAGGCCACCCTGTGCCTGGGCCACCATGAGGACCTCGAGGGTGCAAACAACAGAAAGCCCAGGGCAGACCCTCTCTGGCTGTGTCCCACTCAGGAGAGCCTGGTGGGAGGGGAGGAGAGTGTGGCTGGCAGAATTTCAAGACCCCCTCCCCCTCCCGTGTACTCACCCCCTTGAGCATGGGTGGGTATTTAAAGGAAGGGATTAGGTTGTGTCGTGTGGCAAGTGGTGGGGGTCACTTCCGTGATTAAAATGTTATGTGACCCCAGTGCAGCACAGGAGGGAGCCTCTCCTGCCCACCGGAGGAAAGCAGATGGCCTTGTGTGACCTACCACTGGGGTGGGGGGCGCAGGGAACCCCAGGCCTAAAATCACAAGGAACTGCATTCTTCCAACAACATGAAAGAGCTTGAAAGAGGACCTGATCTCAGGATGAGACACTGCCTGGCCGGCACCCCGCCTGCAGCCTGGTGAGACCCTGCGCAGGGCACCTGCCTGCCTCCCTTGACTCCTGACCCACAGGCACTGTGAGACGTCAATCGGTGCTGTGATAAACTGCTGTTTGCGATCATTTGTTCAGCTGCCGTCGATACAGGGGGTCCCAAACCCCCTGTGTGCCCTGTCCTCAGGGACGGCCACCTGGCCATTGTGAATCCACGAGGAGCGCTTCGTTTTCAATGGAGGAAAGAGAGCACTTGAGTTTAACGTAATGCAAAGTTTAGGGGAAAAACGCTAGTAACCTTCCGTAGGCATCAGATTACACCGCATTGTCTAAATGTGCCCAAGGCCAGAGCGGCCGCCTCCAGCATCGGTTCCTCTTTTGCCTCGACAAGCTGTCATTAAATCAGTGATGTATCGATATCTTATAACCTGGCAAGTATGAGTCAAAGCAGTATCCTTTCTGCAATGTGAGAATATACCGTATTCTACAGAATATAAAGCAGCAAACCTTCTCCCTGCAAACCAACGTTGCCCCACACTGACCCGGAGCCCTCTCTCCCCACCTTCCCATTTCCTGGTCGGCACCCCAGGGGGTCTAACCAGCATCAGATAGAAGCTTGGACATTAGCATCTGTGGTCTGGAGAGCAATCGGGAGATGTGGTGAGGCTCCAGGACCATGCGACTCGGGTCCCCATGCGGCCCCATGTTTCCTGAGTCCCCTGCAGCCATCAGGACACAAAAGAACATGTCACGCCGGCCCCACAGCCGCCACATACAGAGACACGGCGTGTCCCCGAGGTAGTTGTGATCCCATAACAGCTGCAATCTAAGCCCCCTTCCCCCATCCCTCATCAAACCAGTAAACCCCCAAGGAGGGGCTACCTGCCCATCTCTGCCTGGGCCCCGTGGAGAGCAGAGCCTGGGACAATGGTGAACAGGCAGGAGGCTCTGTGAGGCGCCGTCTGGGGAACAGGAGTGGGCGACGCTCAGTCAAGGGTGCATAACTGAGCAGGTCACCCGTGTGGGCCCTGGGCTTCATCCAGCTGGGACCACACGAGAGGCCCCCCAGAGCATGCCTCTGAACTGTCCAGTGAAGGGGGGAAGGGGGAAGGTTTACAGGTTCTCACGCCCCCTTGGGCACCCATTGTCCTGTGGGGTGGCAGTGCCCTCATCCTTCCAGTTCACACACCTGTGTGCCTGGCAGGATTCTGCGTGCACCCCCGGCCCAGTGTGTCAGAGTCCCAGGCACCAAAGGGCCGGCAGCTGAAACAACAGAATTTAGTGTCTCACAGTCCTGGAAGCTGGCAGAACCACCAAGTGTGGTTCCTTCCAAGGGCTCTGAATGAGGGCTCTGTTCCTCGGCTTGTCGATGGCCGTCTTCGTGTTCACACGGTGTCCTCCCTGTGTTTGTGTCTGCCCTGAAGCTTCCCCTTTCATAAGGACAGCAGTCACTGGATTAGGGCCGTGAGAAGCACCGGCAGGAGGGACCGGCTGTAAGGGTGAATCTTTTTCACAGCTTGAAACTGCAAAGGCAGCACTACCCCAGCACCCATGGGTGGCCTCCTGCGGGGAAAGTCGTGGTCCCAGGTCTCTCCAGCATTGCCTCTGAGAGTGCTCATTCACCCAAGAAGGAGCTCCCGGCCCCACAGTCCCCTCTCCAGCCTCAGAAAGCAGAGAGATGCAGCCGGAGTCCAGATGCGGGAAGTGGCCCCCAGAGATTCCTTCCCTGCTCAGCCCCCAGCTGGGCCCTTGTCTCGTTCCCTTAATTCCTGGAGCATTTCCTTAAATGCTTGGTGATTTCCAACAAGTAATTATCCTTTGCCATCAGAGGGGATGAAGGGTGGGATATGTGTGTGCGTGCATGTGCTGGGGAGAGAGTGGGAGAGGAGGGGAGCGGGCGGGAAATCTGTTTAAAATTAGTCAACTCTCCAACTCAGTTTCTTAATGAGACAATTAGATACCGTTTGAGGCGGAGAGTTTAGCTTATTTGTGGCTATTAATCCCCTGATGTGCTCTCCCTCCTTCAGGAAGGCTCCAGAATGCTAACATACGGGCTTTCCAGAGGGCGAGTGGGGCCTGTAGCTACACACAGAGCAGCCACTGTCTGTCTCATCACTGGCACCGCCATCACCACCATCATCCCCACCATCATCCCCACCATCCCCGCCATCATCCTCACTGTCATCACCACCATCATCACCGTCATCACCACCATCATCACCTTCATCACCACCGTCATCACCACCATCACCGTCATCACCACCATCATCACCTTCATCACCACCATCGTCACCGTCATCACCACCATCATCACCATCATCACCATCACCACCACCATCACCACCACCATCATCCCCATCATCCTCACCATCATCCCCACCATCCCCACCGTCATCACCACCATCATCACCCCATCACCACCATCATCACCCCATCCCCACCATCCCCACCGTCATCCCCACCATCCCCACCGTCATCCCCACCATCCCCACCGTCATCACCACCATCATCACCCCATCACCACCATCATCACCCCATCACCACCATCCCCACCGTCATCCCCACCATCCCCACCGTCATCACCACCATCATCACCCCATCACCACCATCACCACCGTCATCCCCACCATCCCCACCGTCATCACCACCATCATCACCCCATCACCACCATCATCACCCCATCACCACCATCCCCACCGTCATCCCCACCATCCCCACCGTCATCACCACCATCATCACCCCATCACCACCATCACCACCGTCATCCCCACCATCCCCACCGTCATCACCACCATCATCTCCACCATCACCACCGTCATCACCACCATCATCTCCACCATCACCACCGTCATCACCACCACCATCCCCACCAACAAGCCCACCATCTCCACCACCACCATCCCCACCATCTCCACCAGCACCGTCCCCATCGACAATCTCTCAGACACTCTGTCACAAGATAGGGGTGCAGAGGATGTGCCCCACCTTGGGAATTCTGGAAAGTCACAGGGAGCTGCTAGAGGTGCCATCTGTGTAAACACCCCTCAGCCTTCCAGAGAGGCTGTTGAAAGAGCAGCAATGGTTTGGTGGCTGGAACGAGGGAGGCAGGGTTCCCCCTGGTGGGGCAGCACAAGCAGGGGCCACAGCAGGAAGACAGGGCTCACGAGAGGGCAGTGAGGGTCACGTCCAGGTAGCCAGGGTGCTGCAGGGGCAGACAGGAGGGTGCAGAAAGACAGGGGGATGGGGCACGTTGGCCGGCCTCCAGTTGGGAGGTGAAGTAGCCAGGCTGGTGAAGCCGAGGGCAGAGCTGGGACGGCGGCTCTGGACGTCTTTCCCAGACTTGTTTCCACACGTTATCTGGGACACACAGGCTCCGGGAGATAGCAGGACAGGCAGGAGACTCCACAGAGATTCGGGTGTAAACTGGGCCAGGGAGCCAGAACCTGACACAGAAAAGGCAGGACAGGGTTCCGACTCTGGGCTCACATCTCCCTCTTTCAAATGAAACCAGGCTCCTCGAGGGCAGGACTTCCCAACGTTTTTCATGACATGACATGTTGGGAAACTGTGGTGGTTTTTCTAGCACGTGGAGGTGAAGAGATGAGGCTGCACTCGCTGGAGTCGATTAACCCCAGTGGGGGACTGAGATCTTCCCACACTGGGTCCCCCACATGCCTGCTTCAGGACAAGGACCATGTCTCCACTCTCTGCCCAGGGCCCGGCACAGTGGCCGACACGGAGCCAGTTCCCAGGCAGTGCTGGCTGAGGGAAGGAGGGGGTCTTACACATGCAGTGGCGTTTGCAGGGATGGGAGAGGAAGGTAGAGGTGTTTCAAGCTCTGGAGACCGGCTGCTGAAACTGCTTGGCACCGTTCTCAGAGATCTGAAGCAGAGTCGCTATGGAGGAAAATACAATGGACGCTGTTTTAGTTATTCTGAGCGACACCTGCACGGCATTACGTGGTTGAGAGGAAGATGGGAGGCACAAAGGAAGCTCAGGACTGGACTCGCAGGCCTGACTCTCCTGGGACAGACGGGGTGGGTGATGGCGCCCGGGGTGGGTGAGATCCCCAGGGAGGCAGCGCCCTGGAGCTGGAGCCTGGGGATCTGACCCGAGTAAGAGGCAGGCAGCGGAAATGAAGCTCTCCGCGGGAGGTGGGGCAGGGGAGAAGGTCCCTGGAGGTGAAGGGTGATGGACGGTGCTAAAGCAGCGCGGGTGGGGGGGGTCTGAGGGGGGCGGAGAGCCAAGCTGGCCCTGTGGCAGCTTCAGGAAAGTGCCGAGGACAAGGAACCAGGAGGCCAGAGACGAGGCAGCCTCGTCCCTCCCGAAATCAGTACAAAATGAATTCCTGTAATTGATTCAACCCATAAATGTTCTAAGGAGAAGTGAGTCTTTAAGGGAAGCATAGGGAAATGTCTTCTGTGAATAATGCTGCCCAACCTCCCCAGAACTTTGCAGATGGACTTCCTGCCCCTTCATCAGGGTGTGTGTCCAGAAGAGCTCTGCCAGGAGGCAAGGCAGGCGTTATTATTTCCATTTGGAAAACGAGAAATGTGGCTTCTGGTGAGTTTAAGAGCTGGTCATCCAGGGAAGTTGCCGCTCTTCTGGCTCCTGTACTGTGTCCTGCTTACTCCCAAGTTGTCCACATGTCAGGTGAAGGTGGTCATCTCGCTGGTCTCCTCTTCCCCTTCTGTAAGTTCTATTTTGGAGACCTCATCCCTTCTGGTCTCAAGGGTTCTACGTAAACATGCTTCTTCTCACTAATCTTTGACCCAGACTTCTCTCGAGGGTGCATCCACCAGCCAGAGAGTATCCTCAATAGATGACCCATAGATTTCCCAACTCAGTCAATAGTTGATGTATTTCATGCAAAACAGGCCCCCTATTTGCATAAGTGGTGGAGCTTTTCTCCCAGACCAGCATGCTGGGTATCCGCTCTCTCCAGCCACAGCCACTAGGCACCGTCCTCTCTGGAGTTGAGCCCTCAGCACCTCCATGTCGTGCCCTTGACTGAGAGCAGAGCAGCCCCCGAGCTCTTTCCTGGGCTTCCTGCAACGGGAGTGCTGACTGAATAAAGAGCAGGAACGCCATGAGGTATGAGCCGCGTTTAAGGAGGGCTGTAGCTAGTAGGGGATGAGAAGAGAGATGGAGAACAAGCAGTGAGGACAAAGAAGCGGACGCAGAAATGGGCCAAACACATGAGAGAACAGTGAGCAAATCAGATGACCTTTCCCAGACATGGAGAGTCGCTAATAGGGAAGAAGAAATCAAATTGAGGGCTGGACTCAGGAGAGAGAAGGCTTTGAAGGGTGGAGGCTGTGCTTGGATTTAATAGCAAATAACAATGTCCGTTCTTCATCTTCATTAGACAAGCCGGTGATGAACACAGTCTTTGTTCTCCTGCCGGTTAAACTCGGTTTTGGCCAAAGAAGTTATGAGTAAGTGTGGATGGGGGAGCCAGGCGTGGAGAGGTTGACCCCATCAGAGGGGTACAAGTGGGGATGGCGGTGCTCTTGGCACCTCCAAGGCTGCAGGAGGGGGAAGAAGACTGGCTTGTACATATCACTTTTGTGATATTAGCTGGTAAGTAATGCAGGTGTCGGGATGGCATTTGGCAGCGAGAGATGTATCAGTGCAAAATGTGACAGCCAACAAAGTTAGGAAGACAGGGAAGCACATCTTAGAGGAACAGAGACCCAGGCTCTGCAGTAATTCCCACCCTGCCCAGCCCGATTGCTCCAGAAAGCTGGCATCTCCAGGGAAAATAAAAACAGAACAAAGACCTGGCCACGGCTCTGAGAAAACTGAGCAGTGTTGGTCAGGCCACTTCAGTCTCCCTGGACCTCAACATCCGCCTCGGTGGGATGGAGACATAGGGTACCTTCTTCCCACGGTGATAGTGAGGTCAGATGAAGGTTAAATGTTGTCTCAGTCCATTCACAGAATACCAGCCTGGGAGGCTTATAAGTGATAGAAACATTTCCCACGGTTTTGGAGGCTGGAAGTTCAGGATCAAGTGCAGGCAGATTCGGCGTCCGGTGAGGGGCCCGTTCTGAGCTCACGAATGGCCATCTCGTCCCTGTGTCCTCACCTGGTGGAAGGATGAGAGGGCTCTGGGGTCTCTTTAATAGGCTACTAATCCCATTCACAAGGGCCTCACTCTCATGACCTAATCACCTCCTAAAGGCCCCATCTTCTAACACCGTCCATTGGGGGTTAGAATTTCAATGTATGAATTTTGAGGGGGACACAAACATTCAGTCTATGACAGATGTTTCCTGTAAGCAGCAGGCTGCTTCTAGATGCATGGTGTTCCTCTAACAATTCTGGCAAGAAAATGGTGCAACCCTTGGATTTGAACTTTGGATCTGAGACAAACCCAAACATCTCCTTTCCGTGCTCACCTGGATGGTGGGACATGGGCAGGTAGCCTCAGATGTCCCCCGGGAGAGGGGAGAGGCTTTCCCCAGCGTGGCCACAGCACGTGGGTTCTAAGGAGAACTGAGCGGGTGTCTGGTATGAATGGCCATGGCAGCAACGTCCTCCTGGTTAAGGTGCGTGGAAAGCTTTGGACCATGGTTCTGGCCGCACAGCTCCCTTTACTCCTGCCTATGTCTTGACCTTCCTGGTGATTCTTGAGCCGCCCCCAAATCTGTATAATAAACTCCTTTGGTGCCTGAGTCAGCTGTACCATGCAGACCAGACTCTCAACCAACAGAGTTTCTGTTGAGGCCGCCAGACATCCCCAAGGATGGCACGTGCTCTGAGGTATTCCTCTAGCAGGCAGTGTCACCAGCAGGGTGTCTAGCCACTGGGATTACTACTAAGGAGCGTGGGGTTAGTGATTCAGGGAACACCACCCAAATGGTCTGCAAGTCATGGCCATGAGGTGCTGTGCAGTTAAGGAGGAGGTTGGCACTGACTTCGGGCGTCCCAGTGCCCTGGTCTCCGCAAGCCCCCTCCAGCTGTTGCAGGTGGGTATTATCCTGTCTGGGTTCCCTTGCGCTTCCTGCATTGGCAGTTCTGTCTCTGCCATTAATTTGGGGAAATTCCCACTTGTTATTGCTTCCAATATGTCTTCGGCTCTGTTCTTCTCTTTCTGGTACTCCAGTTACACGTATGTTGCACCTATTTGCTATTGTCCCACAGTTCTTGGCTGTTGTGCTTTTGTTATTTTTGCATTACTTTTTTCTTGGATTTCGGTTTGGAGACTTTCTCTCGACCTATCTTCGGCCTCACTGATTCTTTCCTCTGCTGTGTCCAGTCTACTGATGAGCCCAGTGAGGACATTCTTCGTTTCTGTTCCAGTGTTTGGATTTCTAGACTTGTCTTTTGATTCTCTCTTAGAGTTTCCACCTCGCTGCTTACTTCACCCACCTGTGTTACATGTGGTCTACTTTTTCATAGAGCCCTTAACATATTAATTGTAGTTATTTTAAATTCCCCACCTGATAATTCTAACATCTGTGTCACATCTGAGTCTGGTCCTGATGTCTGCTTTTTCTCTTCAGACTGTGTGTTTCTTGCTTTCTGGCAGACCTTGTAATTTTTTGTTGAAAGCTTGGCATGTTGTATTGGGTACGGGAACTGAAGTAAAGGGGTCTTTAGTGTCAGGATTTATGTTATTCTGGCCAGGTGCTAGGCCTATAACTGAAGGTGCTGGAGCCTTGATGGGTATTGATTTCTTTTCTTAGTCCCTTCTCCTGTCAGACCTCAATAAAAAAAAAATATTCATTCAACAAACATTTACTGAGACCAGGAAGAACTCCAGGCTTGGGATTCAGTGACGATGAGCAAACCACGTCTTGCTCCATCCAAAGGGCTCACAGGCAAATGGAAAAGATGACTTATTGTGCTCCACTGAATACCTGTGAGCTGTGTGGTGGGCTAGATGAGGAAGTGGTCCTCTTCTTGGATGGGAAGAAGGGGCAGGCACAAGTTCTTCAGTGGGCAACCCTTAAATGAGGCATTGCAGGCTGCGTAGGAGTTGTTCCGGGAGAAAAGGGGAGGGAGGGGACTTTTAAGGATTCTATTTAAAGCACTTAAACGTGAAAGGGAAGTGTGATGTGAATCATGAAAACCAGCCCAAATGAGGCTTAATTGGGTTAACGAGAGGCCTTCTTTTTCACCCACAGCACATCTGTTGAGTCAGTAGAACATTGTCCAGTCCCGACCCCACCTCACACCCCCGGCATCCTCGGGGCGTGGCACAGAGCAGAAGCTAAACAAATATCCATGAAGTCACAGAATGGATTTGAATTCGATTGAAATGAAACTGATCACAGTTAAAGAAGCAGAAGAGAGCCTGGGCCGACCCACCTCACACCAGCGGGGCATCCAGAGCGTCAGAGGGTCCCAGCAGGACCACCTGCCGGATGACACAGGTCCGCAGCTTTATTTATTCCTGCCTCCACACTCCTTCCCTTACAGTCCTTTCACCAAGATATTCCTCTCGGGAGAAAAATGCACGCTGCTCACCATCTTTCTACTGGAGTGGACCTGATTCCAAGGCTCTCACTTTACCGATATGCAAGCCTGGCCCAGAGAGGAGAAATTTCTCGCCGTTCAGCCGTGGAGCTGGGCCTCAAGCAGGGCAGCCTGGACGCCAGGTGGATGCTCTCGGCATTACCCCAGGGTCTCGGCCTCCCAGGAGTGTCTGTGGGGGTCACTGATTCAGTGTCCTCAGCCCCTTGCTGTCTGTAGAGCCAGGAGGCCTCTCTTCTGCTTCTGCCCCAAGATCTGGACGAAACACTTTAACTCTTTAGGCCTCTAATTCCTCCCTCATCAGATGGAGATAAAGACCCTCACCCCGAGGCTTCACAAATCAACCACCCAACGATGCCGCCGCCCTGGCCCCTCACTCCAGGGCCATCCTCCTGGGTGGAACCTTGGTGCATCCACACTGACACTGGACTGTTCCAGACAATCAATGCCCTCCGCCGTTGTATCAGTACTGATTGCGTCTGCCAAGACTCCGGACTCGCGTGAGGGATTAAATCAGTTTAACCAGGGTCTGGGCGCGGGTTGCATTTTGAGCAGCTCCAATATGTCTGCCTGCGTTGAGGCTCTCGCTCCCATTACCGATTCATGAAGTGTCTGCTGGAATTAGTAAATCCCTTTCATTTACTTACGTAGGAGAAGATGTTTAATAGCTGCCACATGAAATTTGCAAATTGTGCTCCATCTGAGGCTGATTAATAAAACACCATGGAAAATACATCAGTCATTTCGGGACTTAAATTAGTACCGCGTTTGACTTGAATCATCCTCTTTTCACCAGTGATATGGCTTCGCGTCTCCCTCCCTCCTCTTTCTCCTTCATCCCTATTTTTTCGCTCCCAATCTCTGCAGTTCAGGTGCTCGTTAGGGAAGCCAAGTGGGAGAGCAATGAGGTTGTTTGTAGATGTGGCTTATCTCCCGTAGTCTGTGTGCGCCCAGCGGGAGACTCATTCATCTCCTTGCGCCCAGAGCGCCAGCGCATAGTAGGTGAACGAGAGTTGAAAGGAGAGATGGTGAAATCACCGCCATCTCTATAACAGGGAGTGGCTGTGGCAGGCGAAAATTTGTCAAACAAGCATGTCAAGCACCGTGTGAATCAATTTGCATGCGTTGTTTCATATGATGGTCATGATTGCCCAATGGGAGCCCTTTCATTCTCTCTGTGCTGCAGATGGGGGAAGCGGAAACGTAGGCATGTTAAGTAACCCGCCCAAGGTGACCCAGCAAGAGCTGGGGAAGCAGGAATCTGAACTTTCTAACATGGCAACACTTCCTGAGGGCACATCCTAGTTTACAGATGAGGCACAGAGGAGGCTGCACTCATGGCCACGTGCTGGCCCGGGGTTCTGGGACTGGAATCTGGGCCTCCCACTCCTTGGAGCTCATCACCTGCAGATACTCGTGGAGGCCCTGGGTGCTCCAGGCTCTGTGCTGGGTGTGGAGACGTAAACACCGGCAGAGTCCCCGCCCTCAACAAAGAGGCTAACGTCCAAGGGTCATTAAACAAGCAAGTCCATGGAGGTACACAGTGTGCGGTTAGGAGAAGGGCAGGTCCCCATTCGTGTAACATCTGGATACAGAGAACAGTCACCTGGACCGTCTTGTCCCCCTTTCCGTCTGAGCCTCTGTGGCATCATCCACAACATGGTATAATAATGCCTGGCCTGTGTATATACATAAGAGGGCTTTGTGAGGGTCAGATCTAGAAGAATTCCCCATGGAAGACATTTGGAAGAGTTCAACCCCACACATGCACAACGGGACAATCTACCCAACCCTACAAACCCTGGTGCTTATTAGTCTTTTGGGAAGAATTGCTGGTGGCATAGCACCCAGTCACAGCCCCCCCTTCAGCTGGTAGCTCACCCGGGGTCCTAATTGTTAACAGATTTTACATTATCCCCCAGATTACAAACCCATTAGCAGCAGAGTCTAGTCATGATGGGGGCATTAAGGCATGACATCCCTAAAATAATGGAAATTTGAATCGGGCCCCAGAGGCGGTGGGGGCTGGTTTAATGAGCTGGTGGAAACTCAACCCCTTCCCCCTTTTTGTGTCCCCAACCCCAGCCAAGTTTCCTGTTAGAATCTCCTCAAAATAAGAGAAGGCAACTTTGGCAACCTTCTGGGTAGAGCCACAGTTGATGGGGGAGACTCCTAGGAGAGCCTGGTGGTCCTTGGAGAGTGGGAAGCACCAGAGCAGACAAGAAGTGTGTGAGTGTGGCCTCACTCCCCACGCTGCAGCATGACCTTCCTTCCCCTCGGGGGATTTCTTTAACCCCTTAACTGGATCCTAGCCTCCCTGGGGCAAGTGTCTACTGCGTCCTTCCTCTTTCATATGGGTCACGAGGCTCCCTGGTCCCTGCCTTGCGGTGTTCTCTGTGAAGAGACAGGCTGCACCTGGCACAGCGTTCAGCTCTTAGCAAGTGTTCGGTAAAGGGTTGTTAAATTATTGGATGAACCTTAGTTATAACCTAGGACTTGAACTTACTGCAAACATTGACTGTGCTCATGGTAAGACAAGACAGTAAGATGAGTCACTCAGGGAGCCCCAGCCTTACTGATAGGAGCACAGGAGAGGACCGGGTAACTGGATCCACCACTAGAGGCAGCGACCCCAAGCCCAGGGGACAGAACACTGGACTGGTCAGATGGTTCTCGTAGCTGATGGTTCCTACTGGCATTGGGAGCCTCTCAAATCAGCCCCACACATTCCAGATCCCCCCAAGCATTCCAGAGGCACTCCATTAAAGATCAGGGTCCTCTATCATAATTTTGTCTTTGCAGACTAGTTTTCCTGGTCCCGGGCTCTCATTTCACAAACATTCCCTGTGAACGTCCGCCTTGCAGAATTGGCAGGGTAAACAGGGCTGAATCAGCTGGAGTCCCTGCCCTGGAGGTGCTCACAATTCATTTTGGAAGAAAGTAATGTGCCCAAATAATTAGAGTATAGTGTGATGAATGTGATAATTGGGTAAGAACAAAGCTGTGCCGAAGCACAGAGCAGAAAGTTAAACTACGCCTGTCGAGCTGCCATGAACTTCAAAGATGATTAACTTTGGTGGTGAGTTTTGGTTGTAAGTCAGAGTTCACTCATCATCAACCCAAGGCAACGGAGGGATAAGAGAGCATTCTAGGCAGAAAGGACAATATAGGCAGAACCCCAGAGCCCCAGAAGAGATTTTTGTGGAACAATAATGAATTTCCTGGGACTGGAATCTAAGCTGCTTGAGATAGGGTGTCAGGCACTGTAGCTGGAGAGCCAGGCAGGTCAGACTTTGAAGGGCTTTGAACATCTTACTAAGATTATTTGACTTTATCCTGTGGGCCACGGGGAGCCCTTAGAGGGCTTTACATAAGAGGAGTGACATGATGAAATTTGTGTTTTAGAAAGATACCTCTGGCGGCAGCTTTCCATTATTAATACAAAACTCCCCATCGTGAAAGCTTAGAAGGCAGTCCTGTCTTAAACCAGCTTCCCTACCAGCCCCACCTCTGTCCTCTCATCTTTTGATGAGAGGAAGTATCATGTATAAGACTGGAATTCTGGGACTTCCCTGGTGGCACAGTGATTAAGAATCTGCCTGCCAAGGCAGGGGACCCAGATTCGAGCCCTGGTCAGGGAAGATCGCACATGCTATGCAGTAACCAAGCCCGTGCGCCACAACGACTGAGCCTGTGAGCCACAACTACTGAAGCCCGCATGCCTAGAGCCCGTGCTCCACAAGAGAAGCCACCGCAGTGAGAAGCCCGCACACCACAATGAAGAGTAGCCCCCACTCGCTGCAACTAGAGAAAGCCCGCATGCATCAACGAAGACCCAACACAGCCAAAAATAAAGTAAAAGAAAAATGATTAAAAAAAAGACTGAAATTCTGATCCTAGTCCTGCCTCTGATTCCCTGAGCGGCTCTGGATAAGAATGTGGACCTCTGTTGCCCATCTCTAAAATCAACACTGATTCTGCACATCTCACAGGGCCAGTGTTAGGGTCCGATGGCAAAAAGGATGTGAAGAGTATTTTCAACTGTAATTGGCTTTGTAGACATAAGGGGTCATCATTTTTATTTATGAAAATGGAGCTCTCTATGAAGGCAAAGGTAAAAGGATATTTGAGCAGGGCATAATATATTGGACAGAAATTGAGTTTGACAATCAACCACTCCAACCTCCCTCAACCTACACAGCAGACAAACAAACTTCCCCCTCCCGTATACGTACCCCCAATCGCTTACCATCACACAGGTCAAGACCCCCAAATTAACAATCTACTCTTATGAGCTCTGTCCGAGGTGTTGACCAAGGACCCTTACCCTGGGCTGACTCCCTGGTCGACTGGGGACTCTGTCCATGGTTCTGATCTCCTCGTATTCTTCCCACACATTCAAGAATTTACTCTGAGCACCTTAACCAGAGAAAGCATTACAACCGTCTGTTGCTCTGAACTCACTCTTCCCCAGTAGATTTACAGCTCATAAACGCAGTCATCAGAGCCAGGTGTGTAAAGCCAAGGGCCCGGCACTCCAACATTAACCATGAACCAGTAGGAGGGACTCAGGGACCTTGTATCCTAATTCCAACCCACTTATGAACTTGTTTTTCCCAGTGAGTCATTTACCAGGCCCACTCCCTCTCTCCCTCATTCTCTACTTCTGTTGCAGCTCTCACAAAGGGAGGAAATGAACACTGGTTCAGTGGCTGCAGCTGCTGCCCGGAATCTACAAGAAGAGCCAGTGCACAAGGAAGAGGGAGGAGACACTGGCTTTGATTATGTTGCCATGAGGGTTTAGATTTCCCTTGAGCAAGGACTAGGTGGCCACCATAATTCCTTTCAATTACTAAGATCCTCTGATTCTGTAATCCCCACCACTTGCAGCACTGCAGTCACCCGCCAAGGTGCTCCTGAAGGCTGACTACAATACGCTGCTTTTTTGTGATTCTGGCAATCTTTCCTGTTCCATCCTTCTCTCACCAGGACTTTGCTTCCCTGTGTTTTGCACCTTGAGGACATTCCTGAGGTTTTCCTTTCTTTTCCCAAGATTTCTATCCCCAAAGCATGGCTGGGATGCATTCCAAATTTGAAGATCAGTAGTTCTGAAATTGAGCAAACTTTCTGTATCTCAATTTCCTCTTCGGTAAGATGAGGACATTGATATCCTCCTCCTTGGATATAAATGAGATATTATGTACAAACCATAGTCTCTCATGCCTGAAGTACAGTGGGTGCTCAAGAAATACTGCCTTTTATCTTCTTCTTCCAAATCAATGATTACATGACCCAATCCCTGATCATGTATTAATTTACTAACTCGTCTTTGCATGTTACCCTCGTTCAGTCTTTGTGTTTCTTCCTAAAGGAATCGATTTCTTTAAAGCGAATGCTGGGTCACTGGTGCCTTTTTCAAATCCCAGAAATAACACAATGTAAGGAGCTCATTCTTTTTCCTATGCACAAAATCATGGCAGGACACATAGAACCTTGAAAATAATTCCTTTTCTTCTGGCTGGTGATTTTTTCCAAGCTACGAGAGTATTTCTTCTTCCTTTTTCAACTTCAGAGAGGATGTGAGACTGAGAAAAGCTACCTTCTTCAGATGGAATGGAACTAAGTTGACTCATTTATAAGCCTGGGCTGTTGTCTGGGCTGGAGTTTCTGTCCTTTGAAGATGTCAAACAGTAATGAAGTAAGGTTCCAACAGCCAGCCAACACTAATTATCCCAGTGCTGCTGGGACACAGCAAAACAGTCTGGTTCTTTGCCTGGCAATAGGGAAGAGAAAAGCTCTCTTCATTCAGGCATCAACAGGCAGAGACTCCTAAATGATGTCTTGCAATAGTTCTAGGTTTGACCTTGAGCAAGTCATTTCTTTTACCTGCACCACCCTCTGTCTCCCCACTCTCAATACCCCAATAATCCCCCACTCATGCTGCACATTTTATCTTAATTAGGTCCTATTTATGTCTAGTACTCGTCTCTCCATCAGTCCTGCCACACTTCGTCCCTCACAGCATGGCTACTGCCCAGATTTAGGCCTGGATCATCGCTCACCTGGACTGATCAGCATCTCCCTGGTGGCTTCCATCTGTCCCAGATCTCTCACCTCTAATTCATACAGCACACTACTTCCAGACCAATAATTTATAAAATGCAAATCTGGCCATATCCCTCCACTGCTTCAAATCACTCAGTGACTCCTTTATTCTGCCATTCAAGAACTTTCACAATTTGTCCCACCTCTTTCTATCCAACTTATTTCCGTGCTATTCCTGGTGTTCTGCATTCCAAGGGCCTCGCTACTTGTCTTTTTTCACACCAGCTTTTCACCCCTGCCTTAACACACTCCATTCCCTCTTTGCTCAGCGTTGCTCCAAACTCATCCTCCAAAATTGAGTGGTAGTGTTACCTTCTCTTCAAAGCCTTTCTGCATATTCCAAGACCAGTCTTCACACTCTTTCCAGAGAACTCTTCCCAGCAATAAATGTTCCCATGTGGTCCCCAGAAGTCTGATCCAAGGAACAAAGCCTCTAGTAAGAACAGTCAGTTGGTTGCCTGCCACACCCACAGTGACCTGCCATGCCCAGTGCACCTGGGTCTTCTTACATCTGGAACCACCATGCCTGTATCGACCGGGTATAAAGCCATTTCCTGTCACTGTCAGCACCATGAGGAGAGAGCCGCTCCTTGGCACCAAGTTGCTTTCAGCATATGCTGCTCAGGGTGGTCAACTACATTCTGAAGTTAGCGGATGCTGTGAACAGCTGCGATCATTGACAAGCTGCTCTGAACAAATCACCCTCTCTCCCCTGGGGGATTCCACACCCTGCTCACCTGTCTTCCTGTCTTCTACCTGTGTAACTGTGATGCTCAGTAATGCTGGAAGAATACACCTTATAGAAACCAGAGCTGACCATGCCTTATACCCACCCACTCCCCCCCACCAACACCGACACACACATGCATTATGGAGAGCGTAGAATCCAAGCTCCGCAGCTTGTCCTGCAAACACGGTCCTTCCTGACCTGGTGCCAGCTCCTCAAGCTCCATCTTGAGTCTCTCCCCTGCCTCCCAGGAACCACACAATGCAATCATACCATCCTTCTGGGGAGCCATAGCTAGTAGAAATGCACGATCACACTCTGTACCCTGACACAGCCTCCTGAAAGACAAGCGAATACCTTTTCCCTGCATCTTGGTCCAAAGAATTCCTCCTTATCCTTTGAACCAACTGAAATTTTACTCCATTTTTCAATGCTGTTTTCCAAACCAATATTCAGCATTTAATTTTCTTGTTTTCAGAATAATACATGTGTACAGTTTTACAAGGCTTATAATATAAACCACTGGCTCTAGCCCTGACTGCTCTCAGCTCTTTGTAGTGGGCACACGGGCTCCCCACCTCTCTGGTTTGCAGGAGAAATATTCTTCCCTCAAAGACTCCTGGACCTTATTCCACCCCAAGAAGGTGGAATGAAGTACCTGACTGGTAGCAACACTTCTCCTCTTGGACCAGTGGGAGAGGGTGACCTGGGAAGGGTCTTGCTTTGTGGACTCAAACTCACCCTCTGACAGATTTTTCTAGAGTCTAATCTAGTGAGACAGGTCAGTGAGAAGGAAGTAAACAGACCATTTTTGCTTTCACATCAAATGGCCTGCTCCAACTTAAACTCTGTTAGTAATAAAGGTTTATCCTCCGTCTGCTGGCTCCATTGTCATCTTCTTCAGTTGATTCAGAACTTGACAGAGGAGGAAGATCACGGCTTATCAGCCCCTCAAGATCTTAACCATTTCCATTTTCTCAAAGAAGTCACCCTCCTCACTTACATACCTGTTTCTTCTGCCATTTAACTCCATATTTCTAAATCCCATGATTATGTGCTACTTCTTGGTTTCTCAGTTCTACATAAACTCTATTGACTCCCAACCGTAGGAGGTAAGGACACCTGCACACTTACTTCCCATTCTCCGTCCTTCCGGTAGAGTCTATCAACATTCAAGGTTTAGATTGTTATGATTGTGCAGCTGAGTCATATGTCTATTCTATGTGTTTTTGTTTTTTTCCTGGAGTCAATAATTACCAAATTATTTCATTTATCTATGTGCATACACTAATTTAGCTAGGTGTGCTGGCAGAAGTGAGTTCCTCTCGACGTGTTTGAGCCATGCTGGGTAGTCCATCAGCCTCTTTGCTTTCTTGGAGCCTTTCCTCCTTAGCTCTCCACCCGCTGCTTCCACGTGGAAGGACCACTCTCTAGACAGCGGTCCTGGCCCTCCCCTCCTCCATCTCCCTGGGGATCCTCCACCTGCTTTCTACATGGGGTCCCCTGTTTCCCGAATTCCATGACCTCCTCTTTCATCATTTAAGTTCTCATTCATGGGGAATGTGTTTTTCAGGAGCTTCCTGAGAATCAGTACCAAAAAAAAAAAAAAAAAAAAGAACTTGAGACCTTGAAGAAAGTCTTCATTCCATCATCAGAATGATTTGTAGTTTGGTTGGGTCTATAATTCTCATTTAAAATTCACTTTTCTTTAGATTATTCAGAGATTCTTTGTCTTCTAGCTTCTAGCACTGCTTTTGAGAAGACTGATGCCATTATTATGCCTGATCATTTGTTTTACACCTTTTTTCTTCCCCCAAATTCTTTAGAGTCTTGTATTTATTCCAGACAGTCTGAAATATCACACTGCTGGGGACCCTTTCAACTGGAAGCCAATTTGCTTGACTTATTTCTCAGCAACTTTCTCTTTTCTACAGTTTCTGTTCTCTCTTTCTGGAAGCATCTCTATTTGGGCATTGGACCTCCTGAGCCGATCATTAACTTTCTTTCTCTTTATTATTTTGTTTTGCTTTCTGGAAAATTCCTTTATCTAATTCAATTTTATTGAATTAAACAATTGTTTGTTCTCTAACTTTTAATTAATAGGAGATTTCTTGTTTGTTCTGAATGTTTTTTTTTCACAGGATCTTAGTACTGAAATGAAGGTAATCCATCTTCCATTATTTTGCTGAAGATATGGGTTTAGTGTTGTTTCTGTTGTCATTCCCCCTCCCCCCCATTTATTACTATCTCTGGTTCATTTAGTTCGTTTTGGTTCATTCCTTTTCGTTGGTTTTTATTTCTCTCTTTCACATTAGAAGTTCTCTGCAGGGTTAAGTAGCCGTGGAAATCTGCTCATTTTTGCAAGTAGATGATGAAAAGTTAATTGGATGCTCTGTGTTGGGGCCGGAGGGGGTCCAATGTAGGATGACAAGGAGGCACATGGCATTTTTTATTTGGGGCCCTCAATTGTCAGTGTCTGTGGGTTTTTCCTCTTTGGCCAATTAGTTTACCTGAGGAAGATGCCTCTCACCTGCTTGGGGAGCATAAGACTGGCTTCCAGAGATCTTAGAGTTGAGTGTGGAAGGGGGGATGAGGTCACACTGATTAATTTAAGCCACTTCATTAAAACACTTTGCCCTCATTTTTTTCTATTGTCCAGTCAAGAAGCCATCTAGTGCAACAGCTCCAGAAAGTAAATTTCAAGTCTTCTGCTGGATACGGGAGGTGCTGTTGTCTGATGCTCAGGAGTGAGGAGAAGAAATAGAGAAGTCTATCTCCTTGCCATAAAGACTTTAAAACAATCCTCCTTTTTCTCAACCCCACCTACACTCTCACTGCTCCCTTAGGGATATTTAGGGTCTCTGATTCTTGAGGCCGTCCTTCTGAGGTTCTAAAGAATGGATCACTTTCCCTACAGGCAGACTCTTGAGCTCACCTGACTCCAGTGGGTTAATTCCATCACCTCCTCTCTGTCTCTTTTCCACCTTTGGCAGCTGTGCTGACATTTTGATGTTTTGTACCTGACATTCTCTTTGTGCTTGTGGTTTTATGCCTGTTCACTCCCTTTCCTGTTTTTTTTTTTTTTTTTTCCTTTCCTGTTATTTTAACAGGGCTCTCTGAGCCGGTCGAAGTAGACCTCTGGACTCAAACCACCATGTTTAATCAAAGTCCCTGTCACACGTTTTATGGCCCCATCCATACCTGACAGGTTGCCATTGTTTGCTGAGAAATATCTATTCCACACTTCCCCAATTAAGTCAAGAACTCCTTGGAGGCCAAGTTCGCATCTCTCACTCCATCTCCTTGTTTCCCGTAGCACTTAACAATGTGTCATTAACATGTGTTAAATTAAATTGAACTCTAATTACACCTCACATCTCTTCTGCATGGAGCCAGAAGCCATGGAGACAGACAAATACTCCGACCCATGTCAAGCACCAATATCACAATGATCATGACCTTGGAGTCTCATCCTGGCCTTTTGCAATCCCAGTGGCACAAATTCCCTGACTCTTGGTTTTCATGCCTGCAAAATGGCTATAATGCCTACCTTGTGAATTGTTTTTGATAATTAAATAAGATAATGTCTGTAAGAGGTCTCAGCATATACAGGGGATACAATAAGTGTCGCATTTCTTCCTGTTACCCTCATTCTACGAGACGCGAGCCACCTAGAAATGTCAGGTGTTTTACCAGAAGTGACAATTGGGAAAATGGGAGGAGGGGTGCTGGAGCCCAGCTTTTCCGATGCTTCCTACGGGCCCTCACATGACGACAGATGCCTAGGAGTCAGCTCACTCTAAATGAAAGCCAAGCGGAACACCTTTCCTTCAGAGTAATTTCCTTGGAGATATTTAATACCCACTGGAGAGAGGGGAAAAGTTCAATCTTGAAGACAATCCTGGTTTATAGCTTTACGGCACTGGTGATGGCTGCCCGCTCAGAACAGCATGATTTCCTCTCCATCTTCCCTATTTAAGACCCATCTTCACCGCACTCCATGCAGTGTGCTGGGTCTCACCCTAGAAACGGCCCCACTGCCCAAATCTGTAAGCTCATTAACTTACATTTTCCTCATTAAGAGGAAGGGATGGAAATACCTGTTCAAGCTGAGCGAGCCGGAGGGAAGTTCCGGAGCTGTGCTGGGGTCAGAGGAGGGCACGGCCTTCCTGCAGGAGGAAGCCTGGAGTCACGATAACAACGACAACAATAATAATAACAAGAGTGGTGACCTTGAGGTGTTAGAATGTCCTCCCACTGTTACCTCCTCCAGTTCTCATCAAGGTCCCATAAAGATGGCAGGATGGGTAGCCCCTCAAATCAGAGAAAAGGAGAGTCGGGGGAGGGGATGGAGGGAGAGCTGGGCTGGGATCCCCAAATCTGGGTTTGAGTCCTGGCTGTTCCACAGGAATATGAACTTGAGCCTCAGAAAGGTGAAATGATTTGACATAGGGCTTAGGGTGAAAGACAAGCAGAAGCAGGGCTGGAAGCCACCCTTTCCAATCCCATAGCCTCTGCCATTCCCACCCTGCCATGCTGGCGGCTACCTGGTGGGCAATATGGTGTGATCACTGCAGATCACAAAGCCGGGCTGTCTGAAACACAAACATCATCAAATTATCTCCTTTAAAATTAACCCTCGTGACCAACCTTGTGGGAAGGCAGGGAGGGCGGCTGTAACAGGGTATGTGGTATGGGGCTTACTGTTGAGATGAACTTAGGGAGAGTCAGCAAGGGAACCACCACAGGTGAGATGAAGAAGGGTAAGGATTTAGCCAGTGACCCACGACCGTGGATGGGCAGAGTCAGTGCTATGTGTTCATGGCCCCATTTCCTCTGCTTGGGCCATGGGTGGACTACCTTTCCCATCCTCCCTTGCGGTAGGTACAGCACCATGGACAGAGGCCAGGCCGGTGGGCCTGGCTACAACTATATGTCATGATGATTCAGCCCCCAGTGATGGGGAAGCCCAGAGCCCCAGATGGCAGTTACGTGATGGAAGGAAGGTGCATTTGTTTCTGCGGCATAGTCTAACCTTTCCTGACTAACACACAAGGACATGGATGAAGATATGAAGGAATTGCCCAGGCAGAGAGTCCCCTGTAACTACTCTGCCTGATTCTCTTACCACCTCTTCAGCATCTGACCCCCTCCATCCTCAGGTCACTACGTAAATGTCACGTCCTCAGATATGTCCTCCCTGAGTCTGCCTGTCCCCGCTGTGCACACAGGCACTCAACATCATACATGACGCAAGCTATTTATGTAAATATTGTTCATATACCCGGCTCCAGGATGCGCATGTAAACGTAGTGACGTCAGGACACTGACTGGTTTGCCTGTTGATTCCTGGTGCCCAGCACAGAGCCAGGCACTGACTGAACATTACGATTTCCCTAGCCTAGTGGAATTGGGTTTTAAACCAAACCCACAGAGAATATTATTTGTCATAAATAATTTAAATATGCATGTACACGCTACTTAGGCTAATTGTTAATAAACTGTATATATTTATTCACGTTTGAGGAAGTTTTATTTTTTTCAAAAGTCAATTGTATTGAGGGAAAGATTACATACAACAAAATGTACCCATTTTAAAAGTATCTTTGGATGAATTTGGACAGATTTATACACCTGTGTGACCATCACCACAGTAATGATAGAGAACATTTCCATCAGCCCAGAAAGTTCCCTGGTGCTCTGGTCCAGTCAGTCCTCCCAGCCCCAGCCCTGGGCAACCACTGCTCTGCTCTCTGTCACTATAGATTAGATTTGTTGTTTTAGAGACTCATATAAATGGAATAGTAAAGTGCACACTCTTTTGTGTCAGGATTCTTAAGCTCAGCACTTTTTTTTATGATTCATCCATGTATTTATATATTTCAGTCATTTATCCATTTTTATTGTTGTTATATTTTCATAGTATGAATATACTATAATTTGCTTATTTGTTCATCTTTTTTCCATTTTAATAACAGCTGTATTGGGATATAATTCACATGCCATGAAATTCACTCTTTTAAAATGTACAACTCAGTGGCCTTTAGTATGTTTACAGGACTGTACAACGAGCACCACTACTAATTTCAGAAAATTTTCATTACTCCCGAAGAAAGCCTGTACCATTTGCAGTCACCCACCCCGTTCCTCCATCGCCCCGAACCCCTGTCAGTCACTAATCTACTTCCTGTCTCTATGGAGTGGCCTATGCTGGAGATTTTATATAAATGAAATCACACAGTATGCAGTCTTTCATGCCTGGATGATTTCACTTAGCATCGTGTATTCGAGGTCCATTCATGTTGTAG
Source organism: Orcinus orca (assembly GCF_937001465.1). Classification (NCBI taxonomy): domain Eukaryota; kingdom Metazoa; phylum Chordata; class Mammalia; order Artiodactyla; family Delphinidae; genus Orcinus; species Orcinus orca. Next base: position 85,460,820 of record NC_064575.1, read on the forward strand.
CCTGTGTCAGTATTTCATTTCTCTTTATGGCAAAAAATAACATTCCCTTGTATGGAGGGACCATGTTTTGTTTATCCATTCACCAGTTGCTGGACATTTGGATTTTTCCATCTTTTGGATTTTATGAATAATGCTGTTATGAACATCTGTGTACAAGTTCTTGCATGAACACATTTTTCCAATTCTCTTGAGGGTATACCCAGAATTAGAACTGTTGAGTCAAATGATAACTCTATGTTTAACTTTCTGAGGAACTGCCAAACTCTTTTCCAAAGTGGCTGCATCATTTTACATTCCCCCCAGCAATGTCTGGGGTTCTAATTTCTCCACACTCAACATTTGCTATTGTCCATTTTGTTGATCATAACCTTCCTAGTGGGTGTGAAGTGATATTTCATCGTGGGTTTAATTTGTGTTTCCCTGATGATTAATGACACAGCATCTTTTCATGTGCTTATTGGATGTGTGTATATCATCTTTTGGAGAAATGTTTGTTCAAATCCTTTGTCCAATTTTTAAATTGGGTTGTTTGTCTTTTTACTGCTGAATTATAGGAGTTCTTTCTATATTCTGATGCTAGACCCTATCATATACATGATTTGAAAAAATTTTCTCATGTTCTGTGGGTTTTTTCATTTTCTTGACAGTGTCCCTTGAAGCACGAACGTTTTAAATTTTGATGAGTCCCAGCTGGTTATTAATGTCATTGCTTTTCTGTGCTTATCCATTCACATCTTGATAGATAATTGGGCTGTTTCCAGTTTTTTGCTATTATGAATAAAGCTTCTATGGACGTTAAGATGTGACCTTTTATGTGGATACCTGTATTCATGTATTTTTGGTAAATACCTGGGAGTGAAATTTCTGGATTGTTTGATAAGTGTATGTTTAACTTTTAAGACGTTGCCGAACTGTTTTCCAAGTGGTTGTAGCAAAGTCCATTCCCATCAGTGATGTGTGAGAGTCCGACCCGCTCTGCGTGCCCGTCAGCACTTCACATTGTCAGTCTCTTTAAATTTAACCACCCTGATGGGCATGTAGGGGTCTCCGCTGTGGTTTAATATGCACGTTCCTGATGCCCAGTAATGCTGAGCATCTTTTCATGTGCTTATTGGCCCTTTGTAGCTCTTGCTTTGCAATGCGTCTCTTCGAATCTTTTGCCCATTTGTACTGGGTCTCTTACCTTCTTCCTCTTAAGCTAAAAAACTTTGTATAATATATCTTGACTACAAGACCTTTGTCAGATATGCGTACTGTGAATATTTTCTCCTACTCTATACCTTGCTCTTTATTTTCTTAACAATGTCTTTCAAATAGCAGAAGATTTTAGTTTTGATGAAGTCCAATTTAACAGTGTTCTCTTTTATAGTTTGTGTTTATCTAGAGCCTACTTAAGAAATCTTTGCTTATCCCAAGACGGTAAATATTTTATACAATGATTTTTGTCTAGAAGTTTTGTAGCTTTAGGTTTTACATTTAGGTTTATGATCCATTTCGAGTAAAATTTTAATGGCCTGAAGTTGGGAGGGTGAAGTTTCATCTTTTTTCCCAAATGTGTATCCAATCGTTCCCACACCATTTGTTAAGAAGGCTATTCTTTCCTCCACTGAATTACCTTGGCAACTGGTGAAAAATCAATTTCCATGACAATCAACAGTAGTTTATTCATTGCCAGGAGGTAGAAGGAAACTTGATATTCGTGTCGTGGCCTCTTGTGTTCCGTGATTTTGCTGAAGACACTGACCAGGATTCTTCTGGATTTTCTCTGCTTACAATCAAGTCATTTACAAATAAAGACAGTTTTGTTTCTTCCTTCCCAACCTCTGTGTTTTTATTGCTGTTTCTTGCCTTCTTACACTGGCTAGAATTTCCACCCTAATACTGGATAGAAATGGTGGGGGTGGGCATCCTTTCCCAACCTTAGGAGATGATGTTATCTGTAGACGTATTCTTTCTTTCTTTTTTTTTCTGCGGTGCGCGGGCCTCTCACTGCTGTGGCCTCTCCCGTTACAGAGCACAGGCTCCGGACGCACAGGCTCAGCGGCCATGGATCACGGGCCCAGCATGCTCCGCGGCATGTGGGATCTTCCCGGACCGGGGCACGAACCTGTGTCCCCTGCATCGGCAGGCGGACTCTCAACCACTGCGCCCCCAGGGAAGCCCCTGTAGACGTATTCTTTATCAGATTGAGGGATTTTATTTCTATATAGTTTATTGAGATTTTTTTATCATAAATTGCTGTTAAATTTCATCAAATGCTTTTTCTGCATCTACTAAGAAAATTGTATTTTTCTGTTTTATTCTTATAATATGGTAAATTAATTGATTATCATGGGTTAACCTTTTTTGAGTATTAACTCGACCTTAGATTCCTGGAATAAACCCTAATCAGTCAGGGTTTATTATCCTTTTTACGCATTGTGATTTGATTTACTAATATTTTCTTCAGGACTAGCACTGTACATACATATTTAGGATTATTATGTCTTCTTGATGAATCTAGCCCCATATTTTTGTGATATGCCTTTTTTCTCTATAATATATATATATTTTTTTCCTGAAGTCTAGTTTTCTGATATTAATATAGCCATTTCAGCTTTCTTTAGAGTTTGGATGGCATAGATATTTACACTTTTAAGTGACATGTATCTTTATATTTTAAGTTGTTTTTTTTCTTTTTTTTGCGGTATGTAGGCCTCTCACCGCTGTGGCCTCTCCCGTCACGGAGCACAGGCTCCGGACGCGCAGGCTCAGCGGCCATGGCTCACGGGCCCAGCCGCTCCACGGCATGCGGGATCTTCCTGGACCAGGGCACAAACCCGTGTCCCCTGCATCGGCAGGCGGACTCTCAACCACTGCGCCACCTGGGAAGCCCTATAATATGTGTTTAATTTATCACGATCTACCTTTAAATACTATTCTACCAGTTCACACTTAATGTAAAAATCCTACAAATGTTATTTCTCCATCCCATCCTTTGAGTTACTATTGTCATACATTTTACTTCTACATATTTGATGACCCCACATTGCATTGTTATTACATTGTGTTGCATTGAATAATGTTTTTTACAAAATTAAAATGTAGAAAAAAGAGATTATTTTTACTCACCTGCTTACAGTTTCCAGCACTCTTCACGTCTGTGCAGAATGATGTTTCCATCTGGTGTCATTTCCTTCTACCTGAAGAATTTCCTTTGGCAATTTTTACAGCGCTGTTCTGTGGGCAATGTGTTTTCTCAGCTTTTGTTTGTCTAAAGAGTTTTATGTTGACTTTGTGAAGGATATTTTCACTGCATATAGAATTCTAGATTGACAGGAATTTTATTTCAGCATTCGAAAGATATCATTCTTGTCTTATGTCTTGCATAAATTATAACAGGAAGCCGGTGATGTTCCTATCTCTGCTCCTTGTTACATTATGTCTTTTCCTCCAGCTAATTTTTGGATTTTTTTCCTTCTATCTTGTATCTTGGTGATGGTGGTGGTGGTGGTTTGTGTGTTTATTCCGCTTGGGGTTTAAAGAGATTCTTGGGTGTGTAAGAATTTAAAAAAAATAAAATTTGGGAAAATAATTTCACCATTATTTCTTCAAACATGTTTTTGGTCTTCCCCCACACCCCACTCCATGTTCTAGGATTGCAATTACCAGATATTAGACCACTTGATATTATCCCACAAGTTGCTGAAGCTTTGTTTATGTACTTAGTCCTTTTATTCCCTGTTTCACTCCAAGTCAAATATATTACTATGTCTTCAAGTTCACTGGTATTTTTTTTGTTTAGCATCTAATCTGTTATTAATTCTGTCAGATGATAATATTTTTTCGGATATTGATTGTATGGTTTATATCCTTGAACATATAAATCAAGTTTTATAACATCTGTTAACGTACTGCCTGATAATTCCATTATTTTTATTATTTCTAGGTCTATTTCACTGAACTGTTTTTCCTTCTAGATATGGATCAAAACTTCCTACTTCTTTGAATGTTTATTCATTTACTTTTTTAAAATTGAATCACACACTGTGAACTTTATGTTCATGAGTGCTGGATTTTGTTGTATTCCTTTAAAGAGACTTGGGCTTTCTTAGCAGCCAGTTCTGTTACCTGGGGATTATTTTGACCCTTTCAGTCCTTGTTTTTTGGGGGTGCTCTTTTGGAATGGGTCTAGAATAGTCTTTAATTTAGAGTTAATTTAACCCCACAGACTGTTTTGGGCTCTGTGCTAAATGTCTTGTGCATTCAGTGAAGTCTCTCCATCACGCTGGAGGGAACTCCAGGCTCTGTGAGCTCTGGGCATTGTTTCATTCACACTCCCTTGCCCTACACATGTGCGTGTTGGTATTTAGTCAAACTCTAAGGGAACCTATGCAATTTCTAGAATTATTTCTCTACACAGCTCGTTTCTATCCATAACTCTGCCCTACTAATTCCAGCTACCTTGGCCTTTCGGGACTCTGCTCTCTGTCCATTCACCTCTGCTTGGTGCACCCCCCACCCCCCATTGCAGTGCTGTGGTCCAGATGTCATCTCCAAGGGAAATCCTGCCGCTTGGCAGTCTCACCTTGTCTGTCTCCCTTCCCTCTGGAATCACATTCCTGCATTGCCCAAGGCTCTATATCCATAAAGAGTTGTTTCATTTTTTTGTGTTATTTTCTGGTTTATTTATTTTTTTAATGACAAGAGGGTAGTTCCAGACCTTATCAACGCTTCATGACTGGAGGTGGACGAGTTTGGTTCTTTGTCACTGATCTTTTATTTTTATCTTCTGAGGACTGGAATGACCATCACACTCTGATCTCGTCAGTGAGAGGCGCCTCCACCAGGTGGACCAATTCGTGCTGGTCAGACTTGGGTTTGAGGGTTTCCAGATTCCATGCCCAAGGCAGCTACTGTTCTGATGGAGTCAACCAGATTGAACACAGATTCCTGAGAAGGACCTATTTCTTTTTTTTTTTTTTTTTTTTTTGACTGCATTGTGCAGCATGAGGGACCTTAGTTTCCCCAAACAGGGATCAAACTTGCATCCCCTGCAGTGGAAGCATGGAGTCTTGACCGCTGGATGGCCAGGGAAGTCCCAGGACCTACTCTTATCCAGAGGTGTTGGCTGTTAACACAAAAGCATGTCGCTCAAGATGAGGTTTACTATGTCATTTGGGATCACTCAGGAAATTGCCTGAGTTATAAGTAACTGGACACTGGAAATAAGACAATTCCAGAGTATGTGTGTGAACCCGACCGGAAGGTGATCTCTTCACCATCTTGGGCTCAAAGCCCCCTGTTTGGTTTCCATGCCCTGTGAACTGTACCTTAGCATGGTACTCAAGGTATCCTCTCTCAGCTGCATCCGCCATCTTCTCCATCCTCTCCAGTTCAGAGAATCTCTTATTCTAGAAAACACTGTTTTTTCATGCCTGCAGAGCCTGCCCCAATCATACTGCCCCCATAAGGCCTATTTCAGAAATTTCTATCAACTCCTGATCCCTGCTCCTCCGTTAAAATCATCATATTCCTCTTTAACAGTTTCGAAAAACTTTTCATCTTCCTCCTTGAGACCATGATACACAAACATTGACTAAGTTCCTACTGTGTGCCCTCAAGCACGGTAGGCACACTCACGTCTGATGGATCATCCAATGTTCACAAAGGCTCTGAGAAGTAGATTCTACTCTAGGCATTTAGCCAATAAAGATGAAAGACTCAGAGGCCAAGTGACTTGTCTTATTCAAATAGCTTTGATACCTATCATTTTCTCTCTGATTTATGGTTACCAGAACGCAGTCTATGGGGAGACAATCCTTAGTCTGTGTGACCTTGGGAAGATTCCTTAAATTCACTGAACTTCAGTTTCTTCTGTTACAAAACACAGCTAATTTTACACGTATCGGTGTGTCACCATGAGGATGAAAAAGGTATGGTGAGTCTGAATGCTGGCGACCTTCCCGACACACAGTAGGTGCACGTGGAGAGTCGGTTCCCTTCCTTCCCGGCCCTTCCCCCTTCCCCCCTAAGCTCCTCCAGGACAGGGACTAGGGATGCCTCGATTATCTGTTCTCATTGCAAACTCTAGTGCTGGCCTGAAACGTAACAAGAGCACAGAAAAACCTGGTGGCAAATTGCCCAGATGCCTTCATCTTAGACAATGAGAAGGCAGTGGTCAGGTCACTCAGGGCCACTGGAGGTCATGCTCCCTCCCTGGGTGTGGGGGGCTAAGAGAGCTGCAGCTGCTGCTGAGAATAGCCTTGCCCGGGCCAGGCCTTGCTGAGTGCCCCAGAGACACTGTCTCCATGGGAGATCCCAGTAACCACATGTAGGAGATTATAGGGTTTCCATTTTAGGGACAAGTCAATGGAAAGTCAGAGTTTCCAGCTGTGTGACCTTGAGGAAGTTATTAAACTTTTCCATGCTTTTGTTTCCCCATCAGTAAAGTGTGGCTTCTCAGAGTTCCTACTGTGTAAGGTTACTGTGAAATTTAGATGGGTTCCTAATACAGGCAGTTCCAGAGAGGAGCACAGAGCGAGCAGCTCCGTGAATGTCAGCTTTGCAGCTACTGCAGCAGGGTTTAGGCTGAGCGATCAGTGGGAAAAAGAGCCTGTGGGGCGGGGCGGGGAGAGAGATTCCTCTGAGCTAGCAGAGCAGTGCGGTTTGTCCGCCAGCTCGCCTCTGTCAGCTCCGGTGGCCCTGGAACCCTTCCTACCTGGTGGAGAACTGGATGCCCCTGGGAGCACAGCCCCTGGTAATTGTCTTTCTATATGTCTGCTTGAGTGGGCCAGAACAGAGCTGCTCTGAATGGCTGAGCCAGTGGGCAGTGGGTGCCGTCCTCTCTCCCTCAGTCTCTGCCTGGGCCATTGCGATCCGGGCCCAGTGATTTCCTGTGGGAGGACAGGGCCAGCGAGTCAACCTGGAGTGACTTCCGAGCCCTGGTGCTGGAGCGGCCCACCCACCCCGATGCTGCTCCCCTCTGGGTTGGGACCCCTCCGTGGGGCTCTGTGGGATTCTGGGTGGGGTACCTCCCCCATGTGAGGGAGTGTCTGGTACAGGGTAAGATGCATAGTGTATTAATTAGCTGTGGCTGTGTAACAAATAAGCACTTATGTAGCAGCTTAAAAGAACACACATGTATTATCACATGGTTTCTGGGGTAGGGAAGGAGTCTGGGCACAGCCTAGCTGGTCCCTCTACTCAGGGTCTCACAGGCTGCAGTGGAGGGGTCGACCAGCTGTATTCTTATCTGGCAGCTCGACCGGGGGAAACCCCACTTCCGAGCTCACTCAGGATGCTGAAGGAGCCCGTATCCTTGTGGTTGTGTGACCCCAGCTTCTTGCGGACTGGAGGCCATCCCACTTCCTTAAGGTAGTTTCTGGAAGATATTGACAGTCCCTGGCCACATGGGCTTTCCCCACATGGCCGCTTACTTCGTCAAGACCGTCTTTGTTATGTAACATAATCATGGGAGTGGCATGCCGTCACTTCCATTATTATAAGGGTTAGAGGCAAGTCACATTTCCACCCACACCCAGGAGAGGGCAGTGCCCCGAAGCACAGGCATCTAGATGCAGAGGTCACTCCCTGCCCTCGGAACGCTGGCAGGCCCGCCATCTCTGGGACAGCCAGACGATGCCCTCAGTTGAGAAGCGCTCCAGATGGTGCCTTGTTCCATACACCTTGCCTGCCAGAGCCCATCCTTCCACACTTTCACCACCTCCAGGAGCCTGTCTGCGAGCCTCCTATCGAAACCATCTCTTCTCCCAGGAATGTACGTGCTCAGGCATAGTGCTCTTCCTTTGACACAGCTCTCGAGGCGAGGTCATCTCTCAATCCCAGCAGTGGGATGGAAGGTGAGATCTGTGATCCCTGCTCTCCTAGGGGGCTGTAAGGAAGGACCAAGTCGACTTGCGAAGATGCCAGTGCTAGGGGAGCTGGGCAGACTTATTATTGGTGATACTTTGTCTCTGTCTGTCTAAACTGTGGCCCGCTTGAAGGGAGAGGTCTTACAATCGTGGGGAAATCACTTAACCAACAGTGATAATAATTGCTAACATTTATGCAGCCCTCCTTATGTGCCAGGTACTGTATGATGTGCTTTGCATTCGTAATTGCATTTTAATCCTCACAACAATGACTAAGAAGAGATTTTAATAAATTCCAGGAGACAGGAAGCACAGGGGTGTGAGCTGACCTATAAAACAGGAGGGAGCTGGAGTCCGGATCCTGGCAGCAGGCTGCAGCTGAGATTCCTCCCACTGGAAGAGCAGGGAGGCCTGGGTCCCAGAGGCGGCAGGTGTGGGCGGGCTGGGGCAAAGAGCCAGGCTGAAAATGGAGGTCGTGGTGAGTTGCACGTGGCGCAAGCCCTCTCAGCAGAACCCCACCCACGGGAGCAGAGCACAGGCAGAGGGACCAGGCTGCAGACACAACCTGACTGCTTGTCACTGCGGCCATGTGATCAGCCCCACAGGGAAAGCCAGAGCTGGTCGGACCCTGGAATGAAGTCCTTTCCATTCTGACACGGAAGTCCAAGCTCCCTCACCTACAGAGAATCTTACAGCTGCCGCATTTCTCCCTGCCCCGCTCCCCCAAAACCCAGAGTCAGAGTTATTATCCGGGAGTGGGGGGAGAGCAGAAAAACAAGTCCTATTAACCAACAGCGGGAGGATGCACCCCAGCCCCCTCACCTGTACCTTCATTGTATGAATAGACAGCCAGCATCACCAGGCCAGGGAGGAAAGCCAGCAGCACGAGAGAGAAGGATGAAGATAAACGCACAGAAAGAACAAAGGCCAGAGGAAACAGAGCAAATTAAGTGAAAAGTATGCTAAAAATACTCCAGTTAGCATACTCAGAGATATTTGAGAGGATATTATAACCATAAAATAAAAAACCAGCATGCTTTGAAAAGGGAACGGTCAGACAACCAAAATAAGAAGTTAGAGTCTAAAATACAACCGCACCCCCTAGAAAACCCATGGAGGATGAGAAGGCAGAGTTAGTGAGTTGCCAAGAACACAGAGCAAACAGACAGAAAGATTGAAATTATGAGCAAATAGATAAAGGATGGAGAAGAGAATCTCCAGGAGGCCAACTGCCTGAAACAAAACCAGAGAAAGTGGAGGGGAGGAAAGAACAAATCAATAGTGCAAGGGAATTGCTGAGCCCTGAGGAAAACAGAACCTCAGCACTCAAAGGGCCTCCTGCAGCACCAGGCAGCAGGAATCACAGGAAAGCAGGTTATCATCAAATCGCAAAACACCTTAGCTAGAAAAATCCTCCGCACTTTCAGAGAGGGAAACAAGTCATCTACAAAGAAACGAAAAATCAATCTATCTGCCCTCTTATCAGCTGTTCCTTACAAAACTGGAGCCAAGCCCCTAACATTGTGACGAAATCCTATTCACAGCCAAACTAGTAATCAAGTGGGAAGGTGGGGTAAAGACATTTCCATACATGCAAAGGTATCTTTCATTTGACTTCTTGAAAGAAGTAACTTGAGGATGTACTCCAGGAAAATGAAAAAGTAAATTAAAAAAAAAAAAGAAAGAAAGGGAAAAAGAGGACCTAGAATCTAACGCAGAGGGAGCAGAGCCAAGGACAAAGGCCAAACAATTTTAGGATGGCAACTTGGAAAGATGAGAAAACTTGGGTCCTTGGTCAAGTGTCTGAATCGCAGAATTAACTCTGGGACGGCTCTGTCTCTTAATATGTGAGATGAAACCCTTACATTTTTCCTGTCATTGACACTTATTCTGAGCCATTATTTTTTATAAATGGTGCAAACTGTCTTGCCAAGGCAGAAAGATATGAACATGTGTTAAAGAAAGGAAAGTTGCAGAACAGAATGTTCTGTGACACACCATCAGGTGTATTGGCCAGGGAAGGTTAACTGCTGTAACAAAAACACCGCAATCTCAGGGGCTTGGCACACTAAGGCTTATTTCTCACTGACGTGAATGTTCATTGTATTTGCTGAGTGTGTTGGGTTCCATGCGGTGGATCCAGGTTCCTTCCATATTGTGGCTCCTCTCTCCTCTGGGCCCCCTCATCCTTGCCATTCAACCAGAGGACAGAGTATGCCTGGCCAGAGGTAACGAGCTTCTGGTGAGGGATTGACGGGCTGGGTCTGCGGGAGGCACGTGTCATCCACTCATACTCCACTGGCCACGTGAGGGAGGCTGCGACGTGTCCTCTAGCTGTGTTCCCAGGAGGAAGAGGAGTGTCTGCCAGTGCCTGCAGCACAGAGAGGCCAGCGCGTGCATCCGTAGGAAGCTGATTCTAGTCCTTGCCTCTGGGGGTCTGCGTGAGCATCTGGGGACCCTTTCTTTACACTTTATTCCCGTCTGCACCGGTTTGCTTTTAATGAGTACATGTCTTAAAGTCAAAACGTAGAGGAAAATGAAAAGGTTCTAACTCGGGGAAGAAAATAGCATTTACTGGGCTCCTCTGTGGCGCTAAACCATAGCTCTCCTATAATCCACATGAAGGGCCCCGCTCCCGTGTCATCATCACTCCCCTTTACAGACACGGACACCATGACCCTGCAGGCAAAGCACCTCTCCCCAAGTGACACGGTGGATCCTGCCCTGGCTACAAGCCCACCCCCTCAGCTGCTGTGTCCTGGAGCCCCTGGTGTAGACCAAATAGTCACAGTTCAACCAATAGCTCGTGGTTTGTCTATAAAGAGGACAACAAATGTGTGCCTTTTCAGGTTTAGATTGACATATAGTAAAAGAATTCTAGGAAAGCGTGTAATAAACCGTAGGGATAATTCTTCCACCTGAAAATGTCAATTGTCCACGTGAGGACGCGGAGCTGGGACAGCTGTCTAGATGCCAAGGAGAGAGGCCTTGGAGGAAACCAGCCCTGCTACATGTGGATCTCAGGCTTCTGGCCTCCAGAACTTGCGAGAAAATGAATTTCCATTGTTTAGGCTGCCCAGTCTGTGCGAATTTGTTGTAGTAAACCAATACACATGGCTTGGAGAATTAAGTGATCCCAGAAATCGCCAGGATTGGGGGAATTAAAAATCCCAGGAAGGTGGGAAAAGAAGTGGGAAGGAAAGTGCATTTTAATGAATGTGTGTTCTGATTTGGATTGTATCTTGAAAATGAAATTTCAAACACGTGTAGGAGGCTTCATGCATTGGAATGCCTGCTTCTTGGCTTTTCCAAAGAGGAGGGATGGGAACTAACCAAATCAAAGTTAGACGGGGAAGTGTTTCGCATAATTTAGGAGACGTTGTAAAGATATATATAAAACTCAGAATTCCCAGAGGTTGGCCAAACCATCGTAGATGTATCCGGCCTGTTGTTTGTTCAGCTGGCCCACCTGGTCTGGTCCATCTCACCCCGAGCTGGTGTCTAGCTAGGACACTAGGGCAAAACTCATCAAGAGACCCACAAAGTATTAGGGGATGTGTGGTCATTACTCAAATGAGAACTGAAACACGATTAAAAACTAACAACAGCTGGGCGACTATTTCACGACCTATGTTTATTCAAAGGGTGAGTGAGTTAACGACCTAAAGTGTCATCATAAATAAACAACAAAAGAGACTTCAAGCAGAGATGGACATAGGGTATGAACCAGAATGTCACAGATGGAAGTGTATGAACGGCCAGTAGGCAAACGTAAGAAGGTTTTCATCATTAATCATGGAATGCCTGTCCATTTGAGCAAGAACACATGAATTTCTACCTAGCAACCTGCAAATATGAAAACATGATTCTGCCCAGTGAGAAGCACAGGATTGGCTCCTGGCCTGCCCAGGAGTAGCAGACGTGCAAACGATGTCAGCATTTCTGGAGGGAAACGGGGTGGTCTCTGCAACAGTCCCTGAGAGTACTCTGACTTGTTCCAGGGATTTCATTCACACATTCATTCATTCACTCCTTCATTCATTCATTCATTCATCCTTCACTCAGAAAATGCAGAGAGAGCTCCCATCAGGAGACAAAAACTGTGCTGAGCCTGAGGTAAGGTGGTAATCAGAGCATCCGGGCCGGGGCTCTGAGGCCAGCGGACACAATGGACCCGTTGCCCCACGGAGACTGCAGAGCTGCCCCGTGGGAGTGCCTGGGGGTACGGTGGCAGCTGGGGAGTGGGGCAAGCCCATTGGAGGGAGGGTGGCTGGTGGGAGTCCTGCAGGAGAGGGAGCCCGTGTGCTGGGAGGGGCGGACCGGAGGCCTCGAGGGCAGGTCGTGCTCAGGCCTGGGCTTCACTGTGGGAGCAACGGGAGGCTGCCGAAGGATGCTGGCGATCTCGTTTCTTCCGGGAGGAGGGTGGGCTGCAGAGGGGCAGTTAGGAGACTTCAGGGTGGAGGGACGAGAGGGGAGGACAGCCTAGACCTGGTGAGAGATGGAGACCAGGGGGGACGGACAGACAGAACGGCTGTGAACGGCAGCAGGAAAGGAGGGGAGCGCGGCTGGTGGAGCAACTGTGCACGCGCACGCACAAGCGCGCATGCGCACGCACAGAAGATGCTGTTTTTGACACATGTGAGAGGAGAGGGAGGTGAGGGAGGCAGCAGGGGAGAAGAAGCCGGTTCCAAAGTGAACAGTGTTTATCTCTGCGCTGTGCAATTATGGGTAATTTTTGCCTTTCCATTGTTTGTTTCCCAAGGGTTCTGCATTGAACAAATATTGACTTAGTCATTAAAAAAAATGTGTTATGAAAAAGATAAAAGCAACTCACAAAGACTCCCCGTCCCCCACTTTGCCAGGTCCAAAAGCCTGGCTGTTTGGACCTCCCCGCGGGTGGTCAGGTGTCACGCCACCTGTCCTCCAGGTGTGCTGACCCCAGCGGGACTCACCTCGGGAGCCTGCTGACAGCTGTGAGCTCTCATGGGCCGTGAGTGCCCAGTAAGGATGAGCCAGGACCACCCAGGGGGAGGCCAGGCCAAGTGGGGCTGTGCCCTGTGGGATCCCAGGGTGGTGGGAGAGGAAGGGGGCCAGGCATCCCGGCTGGGAGAGAGCCTGGGCGGGGCCGGGCGGGGGACCTGGAAAAGGAGGCACGTTTGAGGCCCTGTGAGTGGGACTCTGAGTGGAGAGGGGAGCAGGGGATTGAGACTGGATAGCAGGGGCCTCTGGGTCCCTAGCACAGGGCACTGATGCTTTGAAGCCAAGAACTCCAGCCTCGCAGGGATGGAGAAGGGGATGCCCGGAATAGGGGTGCTGCTTCCTTCCATAACCCTGAAGCCCGCGTGAGGCGCCAAGGGGACCAACCCATCCACGGTGCCGTCCTTGGGAATGGGGGCGTGTCACATGGTGACACAGCGGAGAGAACCCAAAGGAAGCCTCAGCTCCATGCCCCCGACCCCAGGTCTGCAGGGCTCATCATTCGAGAAAAACAAGTGCAGAAGTGGCGAGAGTAGTTTGCTCTCACCTTTGTGAAAGGAAACCCGCGATGTGGCCAATGTGGGCACGACGGCGGGGCTGAGACGTGGAATTTCTCCTTTCTACGTCCGTGCGTGGGCACATGTCACAGAAGCAGTAGTTCCTTCCTAAAGTAAACATTAATAGATTTTTAAAAAACCACGCTGGGGGGCTTCCCTGGTGGCGCAGTGGTTGAGAGTCCGCCTGCCGATGCAGGGGACACGGGTTCGTGCCCCGGTCCGGGAAGATCCCACGTGCCGCGGAGCGGTTGGATCCGTGAGCCATGGCCGCTGAGCCTGCGCGTCTGGAGCCTGTGCTCCGCAACGGGAGAGGCCACAACAGTGAGAGGCCTGCGTAACGCAAAAAAAAAAAAAAACACGCTGGGGACTGAGACCAGAGCCGGAGGACACACTGACCTTCCGTGCAAAGTTGTGTCCAGACAGGACATCCGAGGACGCGTTGCCACTCACCTCCTGTTTTCTCTGGGCAGAAGGGCAATGTTATTGGCTGCAAGTCTCACATGGAAGTTTCTGCGATGTGAACATCGTGTAGGGACTTAAAATCACCACTCTGGGCAGGAGAGAGGGGACGGGAGGAGTGTTGGGAGGGCGCAGGGCTCCATGGACAGCGGCCCAGAAGTGGGCACTCCCCAGGGGACAGGCAGTGGGCGGGGGCAGGCCTGGAGCAGCAGACCATATGGTCGAGTCTAGTTTGGGTTCCCTGGCAGGTGCAATGGGAGGCCAGACAGAAGGAAGGCCGTGGCTGAGGTCAGCTTCAGGTAGGAGTGTGGGCAGAGTCCCAGTGTAGGAGGGCAAGGAAGCAAAGCCAGGGCTGGCAGAGCAGGAGACAGTCGAAGGGTCATGAGACAGGAGGTGCCGTGAGGCCCAACGGCTGGTGCGTGGGAGGGACAAGGCCCGCGGGCTGGCAGCCAGGAGACCAGGGCAGAGGTGGGATTCTGCAGCTGAGGTTTCAGAGAAAGTGACAGTGGCTGCATGGGGGAGGGAGGGGGCAAAAACCATTCCAGGTAAATCCTAAAGTTACACTGAATGATGGCAGGAGGCTCCAGGGAGACAAACCTGTGTGCCAGGTGCGAAGCCCTCCGGGCAGTGAGGCGACAGCGGCAGGGAGGCAGTGTGCGGTCGTCAGGGCAGGAGGGGATTACTCTGCTCTGGGTGACCCCCTGCCTTGCAGGCTGGGAAAAGGACCAGGGCCCATGCAGGGAGGCCTGCCATCCGGAGCAAGAGGTCAAGGTTCAAGGATGCAGGTGATCTCTTTACCACATGGGGATTCCAGGGAGAGGCACAGAGAGGTCTGGGGACGATGTAACCGGGAGGGCCCTGGTGAGGAGGCGCTGACGTTTCAGGTGGTGACCCACCGGCAGTGGCAGGAGGTGTGAGGCTCTGGGGGAAGGGACTGCTGTCTCGGCCCGGCCCCGGGCCCTGGAGGCCTCAAGCATAGGGATTCTAGCACGTGAGCCGCTGGCCTTGAAAGAAGGAGCTGTCCCGATGGAAACCCGGCTGGCCCAGCCTGTGGGAAAAGGCCTCGGAACGCCACGCAGGGAGCGTGGCCCACGCTGTGGAGACCCTGCAGCAACAGTGAAGATGCTGTGCACAGGGGAGTGACGCAAGCAGCCTTCTGTTCCAAGATGCCTGGGTGGTGGGTGGGGACCGTGGGCTGGCGTCGTGAGACTGGCATGGGGGCCGGTGCTGCCGAGGGCCTAGATGGGAGGACAGAGAAAAAGGTGGGCTCCGAGGCTGGGGCCTGGGCTGGCCAGCTGACTGTGAACCCCAAAGGGCTTCTGCGAGCCGGAGTTCAGGAGAGGGTAAATCCATGCAGGAGGTGCATTTGCTTAATGGTAGGTGCAGAGATATTTAACGGCAGACGAGACAATAAAACATGCAATTAGCATATGTACAGGCTGCTGGGGATTACAGTGAAAGGCACTGAAACACTACCACAGTGAGTAGTCAGCTCCTAAGGGGGCTAGTTAGAGGTCCGACATGCTCTGGAGGTGGGAAAGAAAGATCTGGGGGGACGCTGAGCTCTGGAATTAGACACAGGGGGCATGAATCCTGCCCCAGCTTGCGACCAAGGGCCACATGACAGTGCGTTTATTTCATTACCTATAAAATGGGGCTATTGACAATGCACACCGTAGAGGGTGAGGATTGAATGAGATGGAGAAGGTTCAGCATTCAGCACACTGCCTGGCCACGTGCTCAGTCACTGCGGTCATTATTAAAGCCACCAACATTGTCATCGCCATCAGCACCACCATCACCACCATCAGCACCATCACCACCATCACCACCACCATCACCACCATCATCACCACCACCATCAGCACCATCACCACCACCACCACCACCACCATCACCACCATCACCACCATCACCACCATCACCATTACCGCCACCATCACCACCACCATCAGCACCACCATCAGCACCACCATCACCACCATCACCACCACCATCAGCACCACCATCAGCACCATCAGCACCACCATCACCGCCACCATCAGCACCATCACCACCACCATCACCACCACCATCACCACCATCACCACCACCATCACCATCACCATCACCACCACCATCACCACCATCACCATCATCACCACCACCACCATCAGCACCACCATCAGCACCACCATCACCACCACCACCATCATCACCATCACCACCATCACCACCACCATCACCACCACCATCACCACCATCACCACCACCATCACCATCACCACCACCACCACCACCATCACCACCACCATCACCACCATCACCACCGTCACCACCACCATCACCATCACCACCACCACCACCACCATCACCACCACCATCAGCACCATCACCACCACCATCAGCACCACCATCAGCACCATCAGCACCATCAGCACCATCACCATCACCACCACCATCACCACCATCACCACCACCATCAGCACCATCATCAGCACCATCACCACCATCAGCACCATCACCATCACTGCCACCATCACTGCCACCATCAGCACCACCATCAGCACCACCATCAGCACCATCACCACCATCACCATCACTGCCACCATCACCACCACCATCACCACCATCATCACCATTACCACCACCATCACCACCATCACCACCACCATCACCACCACCACCACCATCACCACCATTACTGTCACTATCATCGCCATCATCATCATCCTATTATTGTTATTATTATTGTTGTTTTCAAGACTGGGAATTAGGTGATTCCCCACGTCTTCTAGAAACAACTGTGCACAGAGGCATGCTGCACCGAGCCCTCAATGCACATTCACTTCGTGGTGAGGATAAAGCGAGCTAGAGGAGCGTGTGACTTACCCAGGGTCATGGGGCGTTGGCGTGGCATCAGCTGGAAGTCAAAGGTGGCTCCCTGCCATGGCTCCCCCCAACTCCCCGCCTATTACGTGACCCTATTATGTGCCTCTGTTTCACATAGCAAAGCCAGGAGAGAAACAGATAAGGCCTACAGATCTCCATCTATTCACGACTTGAGCATATCCAGGACAGCACATGCCCTGGATAAAGCAGCGAGGCCACATGTCCCCCAAGGAGACGCTCATGTCGTGACTTCCTGCTTGACCCCAGCCCTGCTGACCTCCCCACCCCCTCCCGGGAGAGTCACCAGGGCTTCAGGGGGTGGGGGAGCCCCACAGCAGGACACCATGCCCTCCTTACCCCCCTCCACGCCTTGGGACGACCCTGGGCTGGCCGCCTTCTCCTGCTCTGTCCCCATTAATCCACAATTAGATATACATCTTTGCTTCCTATCGAGGAGCTGGTGAATTGGGCCATTAGATGGAGAAAAAAGTGTTTTTCAATGATCACCAGGGAGAGGAAACGCTGCCAGCGCCGAGTGCAGAATCAATCTGAGCCGGGAAGGCCCTGCCATCCATCTCCGCTTGCTGGTAATTTAAACCTCAGAGCTGCCCGAGCAGATAGCAGCACTGCAGTGGCTCCCCTGCCGAGGCCGGGCTGAGAGGGGCAGCCTTGCACCCTGGTCGTTATCTCAGGGAGACTGAGAGAGGGGAGGGGGCAGGAAGAAAGGTGGAGCCTGTGGGGAAGAGCAGTATGTCCCCTCCAGACACATTTGGACAAGGTGGGCTGGGTGCCTTGCGATGACCCCCACACAGCCCTTGGTTTATGGATTCGGTTTGTGTCACAGTCCCTGGGCAGCCTTGGGGACAGGATGCTGCTGCCCCCAACCCAAACCACCCTTCCTAAGTCTTGCCCTTGCCCGGGCTGGCCCCTCTGCCAGGAATGATCCTCTCCCTAGCGACTCAGGTCCCCAAATAGAACTGAGCTGGAACGCGAGGGAACAAGTTGGGAGGAGGGGATAGAGACTGTCTGCTGGCACAATCACCCGGCTAGGACTCACAACCTTGGCTTGCGTTGTTAGTGCTTTGCATCCTGACTGGCAGCACCCAGAGAAGGCAGCACAGCCTTCTTTCACAGTAGAGAAGGAGTCTGAGGGTCAGAGTGGCTCAGTGACTTTCTAGGGCTGCTCAGCGCTCAGGCAGGGCTAGGTCAGCCCAAGGAGAGGCACTTCCCTCAGCAGAGCTCTCCCTCCCTCGGTAGCCAGATCTGCAGGGTCACAGACAACTTCCATGGCTACACTGCTCGGGGGGCTATATTATGACCCCACTTTGCAGATGTGGAAACAGAGGCTTGAGGAGAACTAAGCCATTACCCAAGGTCACCCAGCTCCTGAGGCGAGTCTGGAACAGCAGCATTGGGCCAGCTGCCATACTCACACTGTTTCTAGGCTGTGTCCCTGGGAACAACATCTCTGGGATGCAGCACATCCAGCAGATCCTCAAGGCTGTGCTGTGTGAGGTCGGGGAGGGTTCTTGGCCCAGGGTGCCGCAGGCTGCCCCGCCCCTTTGGAGGGCGGGACAGGGGCTTTCTCAGGTGCCATGTCCACATCTCTTCTGCTGCGTCTCGCCCCTCATGCTGGCGCCGGGCAGCCTTCTCTAGCCTGGCTGGATGGGGTCCTGGACCTTGGCCTGCTTTGCTCTCCCCGAGGGACCTAGGACAGGACCCTGCCCCTCTCCAGCCCCGATCCCCACCTGTAGAGGGCTGTGGACCACCCTGTTTCTGTGGGGCACATGCAGCATGAGAGGGGAGCCTGGGGGCAGGTGGGGGGTCACACTTCTGTTGGTCACCATTCCCAGGGGGAGCCCTATGGGGCCAGAGCCCAGGTTCCTGCCCACCACGTGGCCACAGGCCAAGGAAGGCTCTACGGGGGAGGACAGGAGGCCCCCTCTTCTCTGCTTGCCCTGAACCAGAGCAGAAAGGACCTGGGAAGCCACTGCTGGCTGCTCAGCCTGAAGCGGGAGGTTCTCAGTGGAAGTGGCCATGCGCTTCCCTGCCAGGAAGAGGGAAGGAGGACCCATCTCAGGCTGGGTCCAGGGCTCCCCATTCTGGGCCTCTGTCCCTGCAGCTCCCTCCCTGCGGACCCTCTGCCTGGCTTGGGTCAGATGTCACGCCCCTTCCAGATATTTCCTAGGGAGGCTGGCCCCTCGATTCTCTGGGAAGAGGCCCGGGCAAGCCTGAAAGTGTGTCCAATTAGCAGGTGTCAAAATGCAACCACAGGGAAGCCACCACCAGGGCCTGGCAGGCATCGGGTGCTAACAGCTCTTTCTGGAGCTGTGAGGAGATGGTCCCCGGCTGGAGTGAAGAGGGGTCAGCGGTGTTGGATGGGATGGTGGGGTGGGACTGAGTGCCCAGCAGGGGTGAGGTCTGCAGGCAGAGCCAGGGGAAGGGGGAGAAGGGCTCTGACCAAGAGGAGTGAAAGGGGGTGTCCTTCCCAAAGGAAGTAGAAATGAGCTACAATTCCACCCACGGGGAGACCTGTTACGTATCAGATACCCAGGCTCCAATCTCACTGGAACCCTGGCACACGCCTGGAGTCAGCAGTACCTCACCACCTGGTGGGTGAGCCCGCAAGGCAGGCTCCCCTGTGAATCCTGATCCAGTTGGAGCACCAGGGCTCCTCGAGGCCTTTCTGGTCCCGGAGGATGAGCTGGGCCTGAAGCACACCCCGGGGGACAGAGGTGGACAGGTTTGGAGAGAGCCGCCCTCACCAGAGGGCAGCAGCTGGCTGCCAACACGCACAGCCCAGCCGGGGCCCTCCAGGGAGAGGGCGCGCGCTCCCTGCTAGGGACGTGCCTTGTTAATTACCGCACAGCCATCATCGCCACGGAGCTGCAGTAATTGAAAAACCCACCTCCTCCGCAGCGGCGCGGCTGCCTTCAGAACTGCGGGCCCCGTTGGAAGCACTGGGGTCGTTGGAGACCACACTGGATTCAGAAGATGATAGATAGTTGGGCCAGGAAGGCCAATGGGCAGGGCCGGCAGCAGCCGAGCAAGGTCAGGACTGTCCCCAGCAGGAGCAGGGCCCGAATTCCAGCTGGTGTCCGCCTGGAGTTTCTCCCAGCCTGCGGGACCCTGGCCCCACACGGGCTCAAGCTCCCAGCTAGTCAGCTGGGCCCTTTCCTGCCCGGGGCTCAGGCCTTCCTGAGAGTGTAGGGAAGGGCTCTCTACGGGGTCCGAGATCTGGGCTCCCGTCAGCGCTGGCCACTTGGTGACTTTCACGCAGCCCCTCCAAGAAGACAGCCTCAACCCCCCACCCATGGCCAAGGCCAGCCTACAGCTCCTCCCTCACACCCCCAGGCTGGACCCCTCCAGCAGAGGGATGAGCGCCCAGACTATGAGTTCATCTTACCGCCTGGCTGCCTCACCTACGTGGTAAGGACAGGTACCCCAGTGCCTCCTGAAAGAAATGCATACGGTAGGTGCTCAGAGGGGAGCTGACCTAAACAAACGTGTAAAGAATGCAGGCACCAGTGTCTGAGGCTTTGCAGACAGCCCCAGGGACCGGAGGTAGGGAGAACTTTTGTCTGGGTTCACGGAGGAGCCCTGGAAGGGGAGACGTGCCCGACCCTGGGTCTCGAGAGAGGTGGTGGAGTTGGGAAGTCGGTGGGAGCCGCACAGCCAGCAGGCAGATGGTGAGAAGGGACTGGTGAGGAAGGTAAGCGTTTACACGTTTAGCCATGGGGTCTGTGTTTCTGCTTTCACTTATTTACATAATGCGAGACTCCCAGGTACCTGCCAGTAATCAGAACATCAAAGCAAAAGAAACCAGCCCAGGAGACCAGAGGCGTCCGTCAGGCGAGCCAGGCGGGCTGCAATGACCAACGACCCCGTCTCACTGTCACCCTGAGCGTGCCCTGCTTACGCTGCCACCTGGGCCAGGCTGGTGCCTCTCCTACTACCTCAGATGCTGCTGGTGGCCACGCCAGAGGGGAATAGACAGCGGGGAAGACCACAGGCGATACTGTCACCATTGCCCACTGCATTGGCCACAGCAGGTCACGTTAACGACCACCAGAAACATAAGGGGAAAGAATGTTGGGTAAAAAGACGCCAAACACGACTGGCCCAGAAGTGTAGAGGCTAAGTTTCTGACCCGAGCATCCCAGCAATCTAAGCTAGGAACGGGACATGAGTCCAAGTCCTGGAAGGTTCTGATACCAGCTGTTCAATAAAGAACGTCCCCCTGCTGAGCAGGCCCAGGCGGTTCTTGTAAAAGCGACACCATGGGAAGGGCTTGTCGTCGCTGATTCTCACTGCTTCCCCAGGAGACAGGGCCACTGGGTCAAAGATGCCATCAGAGGGTGCGCCCCAAGGGGGAAGCCAGCGTTGCAGAAACGGGCTCCACCTGGGATTTCAGCTTCAGGCAGCTCTAGAGAAAGAAAGGAAGGAGAGGTGGATGGTGTATAAATGAGTGAATAACAGCCCAGGATGGCTGTAGAGACCCCCACAAAGCCCAGGGCTTCAGATGTCTGTCTCCATCACAACTTGTCTGGGAGAAGCTGACCTCCGCTGGCCCCGCTGGCCCGGTGGCTCAGGCTCGTGGCTGGACCTGCTCTCGTGTCTCTGGGCAGCCCCGGCCGCTGTCCTCCTCCTGGGACCTGTGGGCTGAGCACGCATGTCCCTCCCCACCCCACCCCACAAGCCCACACTGAGCTTGAGAATCTAAGGAATAACCATGGCAATGGTCATTTTTCACTGAGGAAGCCTGGAAGGAAGGGGGTCAGGAGGGCCCCGAGCCCAAACAACAGCATCACCTGCCAGGGGCTCTCCAGGCATCTGCTTTCTGACCCTGGAGCCCAGAGAGATGGGCACAAGGTCGCGGTCGCGAGGTGCCTGAGCTGCCGCAGAGCCCTGGACCGCCCCCCATCTGTTCCCTCCCTCCTCCACCTCCTCCCAGCCGACACCCAGTGCTGTCAGCAAGAGGAGGGATGCTCCCCGGAAGGGGCGCCTGCTCTTCAGACACCAGTATCTGCAGACGGGTGACCCTGGAAAGGCCTGCGTTGGTCACTGAGGGTCTCATGAGGGCAGAGCTGGCTGTGCGGTGGAGGGGTTAGAGCATGTGAGCCGGAGAGTCCCGGCGTGTGGAGAGAGGGAGGGAGGGAGGGAGGAAGAGGCATTAAGTGTGTGGCTCAGTGGGGCTGGAGGCCACCTGCCCAGAGCCCGCCCTGCCCCCATCCCCAGGGCGAGGCAGGGGCTGGCTGGGAGGGAGCAGTCTCTCCAGGAACTTGTTTGACCAGAGGGAGCATGTCCGCGATGGGGTGGAGAGGCAGAGGGGACCGGGGGTGAGTCCAGGTGCTGCTTGGGGCACCCCCAGAATCACCCTCCCTGAGGTCAGCCCTGCCAGATGTGCCTCCCGTCACCCCCCAGCCACATGCACGGCCACCAAAGCCTGTGGTTCATCGATAACAAACTCGGACACACGTTCGTGCACGTGGGGGCTTCCTGCCGGCTCGCGGGCGGCCGCCTGTCCTGCCTGTGCTCACACTTGTTAGTGGGGAGAGAACTTTATTTATTTATTTATTTTTAGCATCTTTATTGGAGTATAATTGCTTTACTATGGTGTGTTAGTTTCACGAAGTGAATCAGCTATACACATATACATATATCCCCATATCCCCTCCCTCTTGCGTCTCCCTCCCACCCTCCCCATCCCACCCCTCTAGGTGGTCACAAAGCACCGAGCTGGTCTCCCTGTGCTATGCGGCTGCTTCCCACTAACTATCTGTTTTACATTTGGTAGTGTATATATGTCCATGCCACTCTCTCACTTTGTCCCAGCTTACCCTTGCCCCTCTCCGTGACCTCAAATCCATTCTCTACGTCTGCATCTTTATTACTGTCTTACCCCTAGGTTCTTCAGAAGCTTTTTTTTTTTTTAGATTCCATATACATGTGTTAGCATACGGTATTTGTTTTTCTCTTTCTGACTTACTTCATGCTGCATGACAGATTCTAGGTCCATCCACTTCACTACAAATAACTCAGTTTTGTTTCTTTTTATTGCTGAGTAATATTCCATTGTATATATGTGCCACTGGACAGCTACATATAAAAGAGTGAAATTAGAACATTCCCTAACACCATACACAAAAATAAACTCAAAATGGATGAAAGACCTAAATGGAAGGCCAGACACTATAAAACTCTCAGAGGAAAACATAGGCAGAACACTCTGTGACATAAATCACAGCAAGGTCCTTTTTGACCCACCTCCTAGAGAAATGGAAATAAAAACAAAAATAAACAAATGGGACCTAATGAAACTTCAAAGCTTTTGCACAGCAAAGGAAACCATGAACAAGACGAAAAGACAACCCTCAGAATGGGAGAAAATATTAACGAATGAAGCAACTGACAAAGGATTAATATATATATAATATATATATTAAAATATACAAGCAGCTCATGCAGCTCAATATCAAAAAAACAAACAACCCAATCCCAAAATGGGCAGAAGACCTAAACAGACATTTCTCCAAAGAAGATACACAGACTGCCAACAAACACATGAAAGGATGCTCAACATCACTAACCATTAGAGAAATGGGAATCAAAACTCTAACGAGGTATCACCTCACACCAGTCAGAATGGCCATCATCAAAAATCTAGAAACAGTAAATGCTGGAGAGGGTGTGGAGAAAAGGGAGGAATGTAAATTGATGCAGCCACTATGGAGAACAGTATGGAGGTTCCTAAAAAACTACAAATAGAACAACCATATGACCCAGCAATCCCACTACTGGGCATATACCCTGAGGAAACCAGAATTCAAAAGGACACATGCACCCCAGTGTTCATGGCAGCTCTATTTACAATAACCAGGACATGGAAGCAACCTAAGTGTCCATCGACAGATGAATGGAGAACTTTATTTTTAACAGCCATACACGTCTATTAATAAACATATTAGCCAGTTAAAGAGTCTTTCCCAAAAGGAAAAATATTTCCATGGAGAAACTTCCAGGTCTTGCCAGGAATACAAATGACTCTTGTCCAGTGTTAATTAAGACTCCGGCTCACAGGCTTCCCAGAGACAGGAGGAGCCCTGGGCTCTGGGCTGGGGTGTCAGGCCTAATGGGCTGGCTGGGAGCCCCGAGGACACCCTCGTCTCACCCAACCCTGTTAGGGACGCCGCTCAGGAGGGCCGGGTGGCTCTGGGTGTCTCCTCCGTCCATCAGCAAGGCTCGCTGCTCCCACCTCCAGCTGGCGCACCACTCTGCCCAGATGGCCTGGGGGTTACAGAAAGGACACGGGCAGGGGCCCTGACCCTTAGGGCTCCAACGTCAGGGGCCCGCAGAGGAGGACCCTGACTCAGAATGAGGCAGCATGATGGGCTCAGGACGTGGAAGCTTCTCTTGTGAGCACAGAGGTGGTAGTGACGAGTCCTGACACGCGGCCATTGCCAGCACTGGACATACTGGGTCCTCCCTCGTCCGCCTGCCCCGGGGAGCCCACGGAGCAAGTGCCAGCCCTGCCCCTCACGTGTCTGCTTGCAGGTGTGCTCTCAGCAGCCACCCCTCCGCCTCTCTGGGGACCTGGGGCATGTCAGGCTGAGAGTAACGCCAGCGGTGGTGAGAAGCACCTCCAGCTGTGGGCACCGACCCCTCGCCAGGCCCCGGCTAAGCGCTGTGGGCCTGGGGCCCTCGTGAACCTGCACAGCCGCCTGAGGGCCTGCAGGGACCCAGCAAGCGGGGCTTTGCTCCTGCAAGACTTCGGGGACCTCGTGGACCTCTCGGGTACCTGGAGCTTTCCCTCCCATGCAAGAGCAAGTGATGTGAGCTGGCTTTTTTTTCTAATTTTCTAATAAACTTTTAATTGTAGACCAGTTTTAGGTTTAGAGCATCATTTCCAGAGACTTCCCGTGAACCCACCCTCATTAGAATCTTACGTTAGTGCCACACTTTGACCCCTATTAAGGAGTCAAGGCTGACACGTGACTAATAACTGAAGTCTGTGCTGTGTCCAGGTTCTTACCCATGGCCCCCTGCCCTGTCTTTCCCGGCCGTGACTCTCTGCTCCAGGGTCCCACTCAGGGTACCAAGTTACATTTAGTCCATGTTTTCTACTATTTTCTAGATGAAACAAAGCAAAATCTTAAATGTGCTGCTCTAGGGATGTTTACATCAAGGTGTACCCACAGATCAAGACAGAGATCGTGTCCTGTCCCCCGGGGCTCCCTGGACCCTCCACGCAGAGCTCTCCCTCCCCCAGAGGGTACTGCACTGCCTGTGGGCTGTGCGTCGGGGGACCACACACTTCCCATCTTCTGTGTCTGGTGTCCTTCACTCCCAGTATGTTCATGAGCGGCACCTTCAGTGCTGCTTCAGAGATGGGAAAAGGATTTCACTGAGAAACACAGAGAACGAAACAATGGACGCTTCTGTACACAGCAGCCACACTCTAGCACTTTAATATCTCACCATTTGATCGCATCATGACCTCGCCTGACTCCCTCTCCTCCCATCACCCCCAGAAGCCGCCGACACCCCTCCATGTCCAAGGTTTTATGCTTTCCCTGTTTATCCATAAACAGCTTATATTATTGACTGGAGGATTTTAACCTATACATAAATGGCATCATACGACGTTCACCTGTCTGCTCTCTGCTTTTCCCACCCGACGTTTCATTTTGGAGAATTGTGCGTGTGTTACACGCAGCTCTGCTTCACTCCTTTCAGCTCCCGTGTGGCATGCAGTCGAATGGACGCACCCCAGTTGATCTGCCCATTCTCTTGTTGATAAGTTTTTGGTCTTTTCCATTTTTTTCCTATCACACATTCTGAGACAATGCACAGCCTTGGGTCTTCTCCTTGTGCACGTGTGTGTGAGTTTCTCTGATACTTATCTAGATATGGAATGGCTGGGCTTGGGACTAAATGCACTTTCAACATTACATTTTTTCACACTTGCATGTCTCAGCTTTGGCTGCTATCACAGAATACCACAGACCATAGGCTTAGACAGCAGACATTATTTCTCACAGGAGGCTGGAAGTCCGTGATCAAGGTGCCGGAAGATGTGGTTCTTGGTGAGAGTCTCTGCCTGGTTTGCAGCCACCTTCTCAACGTGTCCCCACATGGCAGAGAGAGAGAGGTCTCTGCATCTTTTCATAGAAGGGCACTAATCTCATTTGTGAGGGCTCCACCCTCATGACCTGATGACCTCCAAAGGCCCTGCCTCTTAATCCATCATATTGGAGGCTAGGACTTCAAAGTGTTAATTTGGTGGGGACACAAGCATTCAGTCCATAGCGTGGCTCTTCACCAAGTTTACATCAGTTTACACTCAGACGACAGCTCAGGAAATTCACCATTTCCCTGCATCCTCACTAGCATTCACTCCCGTGGGATGCTGTGAATCCTGCCTGTCTGTTGGGAATGAAATGGCATCTACTTTTTGTAATTTACATTTCTCAGATTACTTGATGTAGTTTATTGGCCATTTGTGTATCTTTTTTCTGTGAAATCCATACTGATATATTTTTACCTATTTTTTTCTTTGGGATAGTTTGCCTTCTCCTCAAAGCTATATGGGATTTTTTGTATATTATGAGGACTAATATTTTACTGTTTATATGCATTAAAAGGGCTTCCTCCCAGAAGATGGCTTATCATTTTATATTTGTACAGAGGTCTTCTATTTTGTTTTTGTACAATGACCCACTTCATCTGAGCTTTCAAATTTATTGGCAAAAGGTAACTCAAAGTATTTCCTGTTTTGTATTTCTAATACATTTATTTGTATACTCTCTTTCTTTTCTTCATCCAGCTCACCAGAGATTGTTCTATCTTATTATTCTTTACAAAAGAAACAACAACAACAACAAAAACCTTTGATCTGGCTACTTTGTTTTCTGTTTTTAAATATCTACTTTTATCTTTATTATTCTCCTTTTTTTTTTTTTTTGCCATTGTTCTTCTTTTAGCTACTGGAGCTGAAAATTTAACTCACTTTTATTATTTTCTATTGTTTGCTTAAATGCATTTAAAGTTAAGTTTTACTGATATTTGAATGCTTTTATTACCATTTACTTCTAAATATTTTTAAACTCTCCAATGTAAGTTTTTTTAAAACTCACAATAGTTTCATCAAATTTTGGAAGTTTTTAGTCATTATTTCATCAAGTATTTATTTCTGACCCTCTATGTCAGACTGTTTGATATTATGCCACTTATCCTTGAGGCTCTGTTCATTTTTCTTCAGTTGAGACCCCCCTTTGGTCTCAAGGTTGGATTATTTCTGTTGATCTCTTCCCAAATTCACTGACTCTCCTGACATCCCAATCTTCTCTAAAGCCCTTTCAGTTAATTTTTCACTTCAGCAATTGTAACTTTCAGTTCAAAAATTTCCCTTTGTTCTCTTTTATAGTCTCCATTTTCCTGCTGAGATTACCTATCTGTTCACTCACAAGATTATATTTCCTTTAATTCTTTGAAGATTTCTTCCTGCATTAATTTATAATAATTGCTTTAAAGCCTTTATCTGTTGCATCCAGCACCTGGGCTCAAGTTCAGTTTCCACTGACTGATTCATTTTTATTAACCAGGAATCACATTTTTTTACTCTTTTGTTCTGTCTAGTGATTTTGGATTGGATGTTAGCCACTGTGGGTACTTTGTGGTAGAGACTCTAGATTCCATCTTCCTTCTCTGATGAGACTTGGCTCTCATTTGGCAAGCATTCAACTGCAGGCTGTTGACCTGGACTCTGTGGAAGCATGGTTATGTGCATGGTTAGTGCGAATCTGAGGAAGCACATAGTGTATCTCAAACCCCTCCACCTTGGAAGGATACAACCCACAACTGTGAGACTTGTGGCTTTGTCCAGGAGCTTGTTTTATGCTGTGTCTGGTGAGTCTAGAGTAGGGCTTTGTCCTTACCCCAGAGTTGCAGCATCCCTGGGGTCCCCTCTTTACATAGTTCCCCATTCTCTATATCCCTGCCCCACAGATTCCTGCAGCTTCATGTGCCTCACAGGCTGATTTCTGCCCTGTGAACTCAGAGGGACACCTGCGTTCTGCTCAGAACCAGCTCTCCAGGCCATGGTTGGAAATTGTCCCCAGGCAGATTGCTGGGCAATTATGGGCCTCGCCTTGGAAGTCTGCCTCTTGTACATTCCTGCACTACCTGTTGCCCACTGCTGAAAAGAATCATTTCCTTTATTTTGACAGGTTTTATGATTGTTGATGTGAGAGGGATAACCCTGTACCACCTGCTCCATCATGGTTAAATGTATGACTGCAAACCATGAGTTTTCTAGGACAGCATTGATTGGTTTTATTGTAATCACTGAGCTATAAGACATATAAAATAAAATGTAAAAACCTTAAGAGTCCAGTTTGATGAGATTTGACAATTGTATACAATAATTTCTAACAGCTCCAAGTTTCTGTCATACTACTTGGCATTTATTTCTCCTCCACCCTTAGAAGCAACCACTGGTATGATTTCTACTGCCATATATTAGTTGCAGCTGTTCTGGGCTTCATATAAGTGGGGTCATACATTACATGCTCTTGTGTATCTGACTTTTTGTTCAACGTGTTTTGAGGACTCATTATTGTTGTTGAATATATCAATAGTTTGTTTCTCTTTATTGTTGAGTAGCAACAATAGTAGACATCGCATTGTATGAATGTCTCACAACTTTGTTATCTATACTTTAGTTAATGGACATGACAAAATAATATGTTAGATCATAACAAAATAGTAAGAGACAGAGAGGGCAGGAGAGGTGAGAGTTAAGCTGCCGATGACAGGGTAGAGTTGGCTGTGGTTGTGATTTCCCCGAGGTTGCATATGTGCCATGGTGGTGGGTGCAGTGGGCAGGTGAGGGTGGTGGTGGACACAGGGGCCAGGTGAGGGCGGTGGTGGTGGTCTTGGGGGCAGTAATGCCGGTTTGTTGAGCACAGTGATATTAGTGATGAACTGAGCAGTCCCTGCCATCAGGAGAGGCTCTGGTCTCGTGGCCAGTGGACATGGCTGTCCCCTCTGGCCAGGCCCTGGGTGACATCTGAACTGGAGCCCCTGTGAGCGAGGCAGAGAGCAGACAGGAAGAGTTGTCTGGCTCCCACTTATCCAATAAGTGAGATGCTGAGAGCACGATTCAATAAAAGTCCTGTCACTTCAGTTTGGGGCTGTGCAGGAGCTGAAAAATTGATTTCAGGAGCAGACACCTTCTTCAGGGCAGGAGTGACGTCTCTTCCTTGGCAGAGAGAGAATGGGGTTTGCATTGGATTTTGCCTGAAGACATCACACATTGCTGTCCTTGCTGGTTGTCAGTGAGCCTGGGTGCTGAGGTGGAGGAGACAAGAGACACATCTCCCAGGCTGGCCCTGCTCCCCGCTAACCACATGGCAGCACAGAACTGTGCATTCACACTCCACACTTCTCACGGGGTCGTGGAGATACACACACTCTCCCAGGGCAGTGGGGATACTTCTGTCCTGGTCACCACTCACAGACCTGCCCACACCCTCCCAGCGCCTGCAGGGACAGGGAGTACTGCCATGCTTGAGGACATCCGCCAGACCAGCCAGGACTGGGTCCTCCATGTTCAAAGCCAGTGCTTGGATCCTGGTCCAAGACAAGATTGATTCTACAGACAAAGGGGAAGGCACCAGGCTGGGGCAGATTCTCTCCCCTTTGCAAGAGCCCCTGCTCTGGGTCTCATTTCCACCCAAGTGGGCAGCTGGGTTTGTTGACCACTGAGACCCTGAGCCTTTCTCTTATGTCTATTTATATAGAAAGGTGCTTTGCTCTGTTCAAGTGACCAGGTCAGGATCAGGGGCTGCCCTGACCTCCCTAGGCCTTGACTTTCTGCTAGGAAGCAGTGTTGTTTAGTGGTTAAGAGCCAGCCTCAAACGTCTGACAGATGCAGGTTTGTATCTGAGTGTGTCGTTTTCTAGCTGGGACCCTTGGAAAGCCACGTACCTGCTCTGAGCCTCAGTTTCCTCATCTGTAAAATGGGGATTATCAAAGAGAACTATCTACAAATAGCCCTGCAGTCCTGGAGCAGCTGGAAGTGTCCTGCAGGAGGGCTGTGCTGGGCTGTGGCCTCTGTCGATTCCCTTGTTTGGGGATATTCAAGTCTCGGTCCCAGCACCATGATGCCTGTGATCAAGGACAAGCAGTCCATGTGATCTGAGCCCTTGTTATAAAATCAGGAGTAAAGTCAGACCAGAGCCATTCTTTCCAGTACGAATTCATCCCAGGTGTGGAGTGCCCATCATTTATGAATCCCTGCCCAGGTTCTGTAGATGGTACCAAGGTGGGGTGAACCTGGGCCCTCCAGGGGGACATGCAGGTGGTGCTGACATGGGGCAGAGCTGGGAAGGACCAAGAGATCTGAGAGGAGTTGGGATGAAAGGAAGAGTGTGGGGGAATTTCACCGCAAGGAAGCTGCAGGAAACCCAGCCGGGTGGTGAGGGTGCAAACAGTAACAACGGATGGAGCAGAAAGGGTAAAAATTCTAGAGACAGGCCCTGTGTACATGGGGATTCACTGTAACAGGAGGTGTTATCTTAAATAGCAAGGACGGGAGGAGGTATTCAAAAATTTGTCTTTGGATGATTGGCAATGAAGAAAAACATTAAGTTAAATATATACCCCATGTTATACTCAAAAATGAATTCTAGACGAATTAAAAAAAACCCTTATTTTTGAAAAAAGCATAAAGTTCTTAAAATATAAGAGAATAATATGCTTTAAAAATTTGGAGCTCAGGAGAAACCTCCAGGGAACACCTGAACCTGTAAGATATAAAGGAAAATATTGAAATACTTGAGGTCATTAAAAAAAAGAGTTTTCTGTATGGGATAAAAAAAAAGTCACCATAAACAGGGTTAAAAAGACAGTAACAACCTGGAAAAAATATTTGCTAGATCTTTAAATAGAAATGATTAATATCCATAATATATAAAGAGCACCCATGTATCAACAATAAGAGGTAAATTACACAGAGTGTGTATAGTTCAGGGCAGAAGAATCCAAACTCTCAACAGGAGATTAGAGATACTCAACTTCATCAGAAACCAGGGAAATGCAAATTAAAGCAATGGTGAGATTTACTTTTTTTTAATCCAATAGCGTGGGAAATGTAAAAGATTGATCATATCAGGTGCCAGAGAGTGAGCGCACAGGAGGGGCACCTACATAACGCCAGTGAGAACATAAATTAGCACAGCCTCTTGAAAGACAAGCGACAAAATCTATCAAAATGGGATTGACCAGCGATCCCACGTCTAGTGACCTGTCACAAAGAAAAGCATGTGAATATGCATAACATATAAAAGCACCTTTCGTGAAAATCAGAGACCATCAAAATGCTCATCAGTAAGGTGAGGTGATCCTTCCCCATGTCCTGGGGAAATAACCAGGAAAAAGAGGCAGGCAGACCCGTATCAGCTGATACAGCACCACATCAAAATATTTTCAATGATTTGCAAAGAATCCCCTTGAGTGTGTGTGGATTTGTGTGGACAGGCCAGCTCGGCACAGGGGCTGCAGGGAGGGCGGAACGGCTCTCTCTAAGGTGGGCAGGAGGCGGGAGGAGGGTGTTCAAGAGGAACTTTTCTGTTTTGCTCTCTCTCCTCCCATTTAATTTAAATACTTTGCAGCAAGAACCTAGGCGTGGACCCCTTGTCTAGCAGAGACCACAGAAGGAGCACAGACTCCGTGGGAGAGTGAGGGCTGTGCACCTGTGTGGGCCAGGGGACTTGTCCCTTCCCTGTAGGCCTGGTGTCCCCAAAAGGTCTAGCTGCTCCTGGCCACCCCCAACCTACCTGTGCCAGGACCCCGGTCCGCCTCTTTGTGGGGTCGCCAGGCCGGTGCTCAGAAGGTGGTTGGTCTCAGACCGAGGAGGTTGCCCTGAGGCCCAACAGTCTCTGTGCTGGACCCATGCTCAGAACAGTGGGGCTTTCTACAGACATGCAGACATTTGGTTATTGATCTCTGGCTATTTTCCTAGGGCTGCCATAACAAACTGCCACAAACCTGATGGCTTAAAAAATCAAAGAAATCGGGCTTCCCTGGTGGCGCAGTGGCTGAGAGTCCGCCTGCCAGTGCTGGGGGCGCGGGTTCGTGCCCCTGTCCGGGAGGATCCCATGTGCCGCAGAGCGGCTGGGCCCGTGAGCCATGGCCGCTGAGCCTGCGCGTCCGGAGCCTGTGCTCCGCAGTGGGAAAGGCCACAGCAGTGAGAGGCCCGCGTACCGCAAAAAAAAAACAAACAAACAAACAAAAAAAACCAAACAAATGTATTGTCTCCCAGTTCAGATGTCCAAAGTCAAGATGCCAGCAGGCCACACTCCCTCTGGATGTTCCAGAGGAGGAGGCTTCCTGGCTCTTCCAGCTTCTGGGGGCTGCAGGCGCTCCTTGGCTTGTGGTTGCATATTTTGGGGCTGATTTCCCACAGTCTCCTTTCCTCCAAGCTTCCAGCTCTGACAGCCAGGAGCACATCCCACTCGTCCTTCTGTTTCCTGCTCAACCAGCACAGAGCCTGGCACAGGGGGCCTCTTGAAAAGACAAGTGACAGAATCTATCAAGATGGGATTGACCAGCAATGCCACGTCTAGTGACCTGTCACGAAGAAATGTGGCTCACACTGACCAGGAACAAATCAGCATCCTCTCCTCTTGAGCAGACTCTGGATTAAAACGGCGAAGTGCAAACCCCGAAGAGACTGGGGACTCACCCAGGAGGCGTAACATGAGGAAGAAGCAGAAGCCAGGTCCAGTTTGTCCCTCCTCCCTCACCCTGGAAGGTCCTTACCGTGGAGGACGCGCCTGCCTGACCTTCAGAGGCTGGACCGTGTGTCCCGACCGTGGAGGACGCGCCTGCCTGACCTTCAGAGGCTGGACCGTGTGTCCCGACCGTGGAGGACGCGCCTGCCTGACCTTCAGAGGCTGGACCGTGTGTCCCGACCGGGGAGGACGCGCCTGCCTGACCTTCAGAGGCTGGACCGTGTGTCCCGAGATCCTCGGCATCCCTGGGAGCGGGAGGTGCTTCCTCAGCCTTCCCTGTGCCGGTGGCAGCTGCATCCCCTTAATAAGCAGCCCCAGGGCTGAGCGGGGAAATCAGATCGGACAAGACCCTTTCTCACTGGCAGTTCGGTGACGAAAGGGATGTCATGTAGTGGTTCCAGTAAGAGACACCCGGAGGCCCTGGGAGGCTGTTCCCTCATCCAGGGCTCTGGCACAAGACACGCCTCCTTCCAGACAGAGGCCCAGTCTTCAAATGCAGCACTCGAGAGCCTCGGGGGCTGCCCGGAGAAAACGCCTTGGCTCTGACTCCACGCGCCAGGAAGGAACCCGCTAAAGGCTATAGTTAAGCAGACTCCCTGAAGTCTGCTGTACGAGTTCACAGCACTCCCGCAAGCCAGGCCTGGGATACGAGAACTGCCGCAGGGCCGCATAGAGCAGGCCGAGGTCGGGCAGACAGGCTCGGCGGTAAGGAGGCCCGGCCACCCTCGGGCTGGGCTATGGCTCGCGTGGCTGAGCGTGGCAGCCGTCTACAGGATGCCAGTGGGGCCCGTTTATGGGACAGCCACCCCGTGCAGGCATGCGACATGGCCTGGGGCTCAGCCCGCTGTGGGGTGGTGGCTGTCACACACCTACGTGCACATGAGCAGAGTGTCCTTAGGGAGGTTACTGACACACCCACTGCCAGACCGCCAGCAGGGAACAGACCGGGCGTGGGGGCCCAGGCCACACCTTCTGCCCCAGCCAGATGTCCAGGGAGGAGCAGAGAAGCTCCGGGCAGAGGAAGCCCTGCACAGAGGAGGGAGCCTGGAGGCAGAGGCAAGGCTGGGCCTCGCTCTGTGCCATGCGCCTGCGTCCAGGCTGGGCTGGTCAGCGTCCCTCACAGGATCGTGGGTAGAACCCATGGGCCCCAGGGATAGCCCCTGTTCCCAGGAATGCTGGTGCCACTCCCATGGTCCCCCAACACAGCCCTCTACACCACCCTCACACTGGCTCTCCCTGTCCCTGTCCCCGGGGAGGCTGTCCCTCTCCATCCCTTCTCCAAACAGCGGAGGTGGGGAGGGAAGAGGCGAAGTAGGTGGCGAGTCCTAAACCCTTTCTTCAAACAAGACACTTCCTGAACACCCCATGGTGTCATTTCTCCAATCTTTTGATCGTCCCTATTTAGTCACTGCAGCAACTGAGGCCCGGGGAGCAGAAGCGACTTGCCCAGCACAGGCCACCAGCCTCTGCCTCAGGGGGCACTTTGTTCAGCAGTCAGCCCTCTACCTCCAGTTCCTCTCGTCCCCAGCCTGTAAGATGGGCTTAATTGCAGAGTCCCTGCAGTCAAGGCTGGAAGGTGGGGTCCCAAAGATTCCCGCCCTTCCCTGCCCGTGGCCCCGGGAGTCTCCCCCCTTCCCTGGGTTCCCTCGTGTCCCCGCCTGGATGCCCCACGCCTGGCCCAGCTCCGGAGCCGCCCGCGCCTCACAGGAAGCCCGGTGGTGAATGGATTTGTCTGAAGGAACAGCAGAGCGAGACACCAGGCCCACTCTGCTCCCAGGTCCCAGCTCCCAGGGCTGGTGCCAGGTCCTGGCGGACAGGAACCCGCCGGCTGGGCCAGGAGGGAGGCTGGTGATCACTATTATTACAGCCAAATGGGGCGAACAAGGTAAAAAGCCCAGAAGAGAGTGTAAGAACCATGACTGGCAGAATGTCTGCTCGCCCCAGAGGAGGCGCCTGGGGCCTTCCGTGCTCTCTCTCAGTTGTTTTCTCTCGTGCTTCTTGTTTTTACCAGCCTGAGATACACTAATTGGCCAGAAGTGAAAATAGAAAAAAAAAAAGTCTCAGTTCTGCAAAGGAACGCAGCACCTGCACAGGCCCCTCCAATCCCCTCCGAGAAGAGCTGTGTCCCCACCACACAGCCACCCACCCTGCGGGTGGCACCGTACCCTGGGAGGCCAGAGCCTCGGCCTGTACCCAGAGGCGGCCTCCAGCTCTCACCCCTCCCGCAGCCTCCCCTTCAGCCTCCGTGAGCTCAGCTCCAGAGCCTCTGAGGAAGCTCCGGCTGTTCCCGCTGCACTCCCTGTACGGGTGCCTGGCCCGCCCTGTCCTCCCTACCGAGTGTCCACGATGTTCCCCAGCGTGCCCCCCTCCCCCCAGGACACCCGTTCCTTCGTGCCTGGCTCGGTGCCACGGAGAGGACACACCCGCATCCGTGTAATCTCCACCCCAGCAGTCACTTTCATTGGCTCCCTTTCAAGACTGAGGACCCCTGGCCTAGCCAGGTAAGTGTCACCCCCAAGGCCACACGGTTAGGAGGGGGCTCGGCCGGCACTCAGCCCGGCGCCAGCGCTGTTGGCCGCCGCGCAGCACTGCCCTCTGAGATGCCACGTGTCACAGCGTCAGGCGGCAGAGTGGCCCCTCTTTTGTGCCCGGGAGGTCATTCTGCCAGCTGACCTGACCACAAAACACAGAACAGAGCCACCCCCGGACTCCCTGCGTCCATCCAGGGTCTAACATTTCTCCTACACACCCTGAATTTCCTCCCAGGAAATTCAAATGGGGGTCAACAGAGGCCCTTAAGAAATGAGTCTCAGCTGCCTGGAGGGGTCAGGAAGCGGGAAGGAGAGAACCTGGCTCCCGAGGAAAGGGCGTGTGGGCACAGAGAAGGTGCCTGAGGACAGGGGCAGGTTGTCTGGCAGCCTGGGGGCCACTCCTGGGAGGGTGATGGGCGGCTCCCCAGGAATCGGGAGGACCCAGGGGTGGGGGAGCAGCAGACGCTGGTATCTCCTCGGGTGCGTCGGCCCCAGCCCCAGTTTCCTCCTGTGGTTTGGAGCCTTGGGGCCGGCAGGGAGGCCGAGGAGGAGCTGCCAGTCCAGAGCTGCTGTCCCGGATCCGGGCGTGACGCATGCCGCTCGGGCTGTCAAGTTGACATCCTCCATTAACGCTGCAATGCATTTTTAATACATTCCATTTTTCTTTAATTTCAGATCGTATTGGGTCTGGTAGACTCTCTTCATTACTGAGTTGTGCATCGTTAAGCAGTGAGAATGGTTCCCCGGAGCGAGGTGGCCTCCTTCCCTCTTCCAGGGGCCCCTCCCTGGGAATCTACACTTTGTGGTTCAGTTTAAAGGCACAGAGATGTGAAATTGCCTCCTCTAGACCCCAGAGCAGCTGCTGCTCCCATGCTCATTCTCTTCTCTCCCAGGCTGCTCCCACCTCACTCTGTAACCAACTCCCTCCCTGGGGGGACTGGGCTGGGGGATGGAGGGGAACCCTCATCTCCTGGGTGTCACTAGCCTGCTATGGCCCAGGCTCTCGCCACACATCTGACAGGGACTTCAGCGTCTGGGACAGGTCTGACTACTTCTCCTGACCTGCCTCCCAAATCAGAAGGTCATGTTCAAGTTTCCACTGGGGACCCAGCCCTGAGTTGCCCCCTGTGGGAGAAACAAAGGAAGAAAATGCTTTCTGTTGACAGAGGCTGTAGGACTTAGTGGGAAACATGTGTGACCCCTGCACATGAAGCATAGTCACTCCTGAGAGAAGGGTGTGCTGACGGGGCTGAGCAGTCAGGGCAGGCTTCTTGGAGGAGGAGGACCTGTGGGTCTTGCTCCGCTCTGCCGGCCAGATGGTCACCCACGTTGGACATGCAGCTCCCCAACAGTGTACTTCCTTCTCCATGTTTCCTTTGAACAAAGGTAAGAACAAACAAATGTGCAAACACAAGGAAGCAGCAGGGGGAGGGAGGAAATAGAGCACCTAGTTCCCTGCTCTGGAAGCTCCAGGGGTGAACAGGATGAGGGGGACTGGCCTCCATCCCAACAGGGCTTGAGGCCAGCTCCTTGCTGGCCCTGCTGCCTTCAGGCCGTCCTCTCCCTTCAAAATGGCTGCATCCCCGCTGCCACTCACAGAGCTCTCCTCAGCAACACCTGGGTAGGGAGCTTGGTAGAAACGCAGACTCAGGCCTCGCCCACACCTGCAGAACAGGAATCTGCAGGTTACATTTGGGGGAGTTCTGCTCTCAGACACCGACATCTGCCTGTGAGTCTCGAGATTAACGCCCTGTTGTCTCCGTCTCCTCCTGAATGAAGGCCAGTCCCCTTTGCTGAGGACCATAGCCCAGCTGGCCCCTCGGCCTCACCTTTTGACTCGCCAGCTCACGCTGTGGAGTGAGTCACTCGCTGCCTTTCTCGCTGAGTTGCTGCTTCTGCCCAGAGCCCTCCCCAGAGTCCCAGCCTTACCAGCCCTCAAGACCCTCCCCAGTGTTTCCACTGAACCCATCCCTCTCTGGCCACTGCTGTCGGTGCCCATGACCCATTATAGCCCCTCCGCACAAAGACGAGCCCACGTCGGCATCAGGGCTCTGAATCCCCAGCCCTGTCCGTGCCCGGCAAAGAGCAGGTATCCGCTGAAGACGTGCGAAGTAAGTGGGTGAGTATTGTCTGTCCCAAGCAGCCCCTAATCTGATGGCAAGATACAGCCCCCACTCTGGAAACTGTGGAAAGAAAGGGCACAGCCCAGCCTCCTGCAGCCTTAATCTAGTTAAGAATAAACAGCTTTATGCGCGAAAGTGACTTGAGAACAGGGACCGAGAACCATGCGGCCAGTGCCAATGAATGCGGAGCACCCGAGGCTGAAATTAGGGGAAAAAATGTATTAACCTGGTGGCTTAAATTAAATCACAGCCACATCTTTTTTCAAATTAGGTCCCTCATTCATTTTGCTCCTCATCACATTGGAAGAGCTGCTACTACCAGCGGTCCATTTTCCCTGCCTGTGAATTGGGATGTGGCTGGGAAACGAAAGAGGCCGCCGGAGTCCCCAGGAGGCGCTGCAGACAGTGCAGGGCTTCTGC
Organism: Orcinus orca; assembly: GCF_937001465.1. Taxonomy (NCBI): domain Eukaryota; kingdom Metazoa; phylum Chordata; class Mammalia; order Artiodactyla; family Delphinidae; genus Orcinus; species Orcinus orca. The sequence goes on from NC_064575.1 coordinate 85,498,408, forward strand.
CTCAGAACTGGTGCCTCTTCCTTCAGTTCAGGAGTTTCCATACACCAGTTACTGAAATGAGAAAATTCAAATACGCGCAAGGTTTGCATGGAATAGAAACGGTCCTTTCTCACCTGAAATCCTTGTTTTCAGGACATGCAATGATCCAGACCTCTGCAAAAATGACTCCTCTGATGGTTGGCTAGGTGTGAGGGTCTCTCTGCACACCTGACACCCTCCCTTTGTCTCCCCCTACACTGTCTGTTTGTCCAAGGATTCTGTCCTTGATGTGGCAAGAAAAGGCCCTTCCTGCCCACATGCCCAGCCTTGTCCGCAGCTGCGGTGCCTCATTCTGTCCTCCTGCAGCACCAGCTCTTTGCAGTGACTCATCCCCAGTAGATGCTGCTTCCCGGTCAGCCTCCGCAGTGCTGAGCCTTCTGCCTAGATCCCACACTTTTCTCCCTCTGCCTGGATAATTCCCCTCATCTTTATGACTCAGCTCAAGGACCACGGGCTTCGGAAGCTCTCACTGCTGTTTTGATGTGCTCTAATTACGCTCCCATAACAGTTTCTTCTTAGAATGAGAACCTCTCAAAGGCAGGATCCTATCAATGACCAGCACATGAAAAAGAGACATTCAGTTAATATATTCAGAGTCTCGATGCCTGGTTTTCTTGCTTTCTGGTTCTTTCCGGAGACACTTCAGAGCTATCATGGTCAAGTACTTCATTCATGGGGTCTGAGGTTGTGACTTCAAATCCCAACTCGGCCACTTGCTGTCTCTGTGACCTTGGCCACTCTCCTAGCCTCTCTGTGTTCAGTTTCTCATTCTCAAAAGACGATAAATAGCCGTGCCATCCCATAGGTCACTGGCAGAATGAAATGAGACGCTGTATAGGAAGTGCTCTGTACAGTGACGGACAGGTGCCCACTTATGGAACCAGTGTCAACTGAGGACCTGCAGTGACTGCCACAACCACTCCTGTTACTATCACTACCACTGCTAGTAGTAGCAGCACCAGTACTCCTAGAACATGAGATAGAGGAGTAGGAATAAACAGCTCGCCAGAGAATAGGAGATGGGATGTCAATGGTTTTACCTCTTGGGACCACCACATCAGTAGCCTAAAAATAATGGAGAAAACCTGGTCGTGGGATTCAAAGCACAAAGAGAGAATCAAGATTCAATATGTCAGTCTGAACTGAAATGGGAACTTCCACTCCCATTTCCAACATGTAAGACATTGATTAAAATGCAAGCCCTCCCCCAGTTATAAATATATAGTAAAGCTTAAAACAAAGAGATCATTTTAAAGAGATGCATACTATATAAGAAAGAGGTTGAGGCTTGGAAGATGGAGCGAGGAGGTCCAACACGGTCTAATATGAGTTTCAGAAGGAGACACAGTGAATTGGAGAAGAAATATTCTCAGAGATCATGGCTATGAATATTCTAGAACAGAGAAAGATAAAAGTTTTCAGCTAAGAGAAGTACAATTTATTCCAAGCAGGATAAATGCAAACAAACCCACAACAAGACATATTTTAATGAAATCACACAAAATGTCAAAGAAAAAACCTTAAAGGCTATGAGAGAGAAGAGGTGAAGGCATATTTATGATCAACCAGAAGGGATTCCTGGAACAATATAGTAATTCATTCAAACTGCTGAGGAAAAATAACGTTCAAGCTAGAATTCTATACCCAGCCACCCTACCATCCAAGAGGGACAAAAATCAAGATTTTCCAGATATACAAGGATTGAGAGAGATTCCTGATCCCAGCCCTCACTGAAAGAACTAACAAATGATGTAATTCAGCAAGGAGAAAAACCCAGGGGAAAAGAGCTAAAATTCAGGAAACAAAAAGTGTGCATTGATTGATAACATATGTTTGTAAATATAATTCAGTACTAACCATATTAAAAAAAATCCCACTAACTTTCTATGCTTACAAAAACGAGCCACAATAAATCCTTACAGAATAATTAAAGAGAAGATGAGTTCAATGCTTCAAGCATGGGAAGGTCTTGGTCATGCACAAAAGGAAGATGGATATTCTGAATGTCACTGGAATTTCTGGAATTTTTAAATTTAATTCTGTGTTTATAACTTTAAGTACTCACTAAAATGTTTGAAATATAATTAATCATTACCAAGCCTGCTGAGACATAAAAGAGAAAGATGTCAATCCAACAGACAGCAAAAAAAAGGATGAAAAAAAAAGGAAAACAAAGAATAGTAAAATCAAAATAGGGTGATAGAAGTAAGTACAATATTATAGTAATCAATTATAATAAATGCAAATGTATTCAAAAACAGATTATAAGATTGGAATATAAATGGAATTTATATGAATGTATACATATAGGAAAGCTAAAATAAAAGCATAGAATGCTAATTATAACAAAACTGTTATAGCAATATTAATATCATGTGAAATTCAATTTAAGATGGTTGAACTGGAGAAGCATTTCCATTTAAGCCAAGGATAAGACATGACTGTTGGCAATCAGTGTTGCTATTCAGCATTTCCCTGGATGCTGTAATCTGTGCTGTTAAAAAAAAAAAAAAAAAGATAGACAATGGAAGGAGATAAAATTGTGGTTATTTGCAAATTACACAATTGTCCAGGAATCTGGACAACTGATTAAAGCTTAGAAGAGACATCCTCAGAGTTCCTGGATACAGTGATCAACATGTAAAAACAGAGTAGTTGAATGTAGAACCAACTTTTTTTAAAAAAATTGGTGGCCGCATTGGGTCTTTGTTGCTGTGCACAGGCTTTCTCTAGTTTCGGTGAGCAGGGACTACTCTTCGTTGCAGTGTCTTCTCTTGTTGCAGAGCACAGGCTCTAGGGCACATGCGCTTCAGTAGTTGTGGCACGCGGGCTCAGTAGTTGTGGCTCGCGGGCTCTAGAGTGCAGGCTCAGTAGTTGTAGCGCACGGGATTAGTTGCTCCTCAGCACGTGGGATCTTCCCAGACCAGGGCTTGAACCCATGTCCCCTGCATTGGCAGGCGGATTCTTAAACACTGCACCACCAGGGAAGTCCTAGAACCAACATTTGAAAAACCCATAGCATTCCCATGTGCCATAAAATAGCAAAGAAATGTGATAGAGCAAAAAATCCCGTTCACAATAATGACAAAAACTATGTTACTTAGGAATAAATGTAACAAAAGATGCACAAGAATTTTTATGAAGAAATTACAAAGTTTATTGAAGGACATAATAAAAGAGCTGAATAAATAAAGAGATTTTCATGGATGGGTAGACTTAATATCATAAAAATTACAATTCTCTCCAAATTAATTAATAAATCCAATGGTATCTCAATCAAAATCCCAATAGTATTGTTAGTGAAAATTGACAAACCAATTCCAAAATTCATGTGAGGGAATAAAAGTCCAAGAATAATTTTGAAGCAAGTAAGTTTATGGATGGGGGGCTTGAACACCAGAAGTCAAGAAGTATTATGAAAACATAGAAAATAAAACTGGACTATACTGGTGCAGCAAATTACAAATATCACAAATGGATCAGTAGAACAGCAACAAAAAAGCCCTACAGAATAACCCTGAAACAGGATGATGTATATATGGGAATTTAATGAATTATAGAGGTTGTGTTACAAATCAGTGAAGAATGGGCAGGTGGCTTAATATAGGAACTTTTCATCAGAAAAGAAAATAATTAGATTCCCTCCCTTACTCTATTCAATGTAATGAATTCCACATGATTAAAGACAGAAATGAGAATTTTTTAAAATCCCTAAAACTTCTTAAAAGAATTATAGGATATTTTCATTATGACCTAAGAATAAGAAATAATTTCTTAGACAAGACCCAAAGAAAGTAACACCTAAAGCAAAGATTGATGAAAGTAACTACAACAAATGAAAAACTTTGGTTCCAAATAAATAAATAAGCAAATAAACAACATAATGAAAAGAAATGTGACAGCAGGCATGGAACAATTCACAGCGCATAGAAAAAGCACTAGCGTCCAGATTTGTAAATAACCTGTAGCAATCAATTAGGAATAAAGTTAAATATACAACAGAAAAATGGACGATGGATGTGAACTTCAAGTCACCAAGGAGGATTCCCAGCTAGTCAACAGGAGGGAAAGATGTATAAACTCAGTAGCACTAGGGAAATGTAAATTAAATGACAGATACCACTGCACACATTACAAAAGCAAATCAGCAGTGCGAGGGCTGATGAGGATGCGGACCCTGGGGAGGAGGCCGCTTGCTGTGAGGCAGGAAGTCATTGTTTCAGCACCGTGGACAGCGGCTCGGCAAAACTAGCGAGGGTGAAAACATGGGCGTCCCCTCTCTCCCGGAAATTCCACTTCTATTCCTCCAGACCCAGCAAGCCCTTCTTATTACAAACACTGTATAACAACCCCTTACTATCCTGACATGAAAATCATAGGCACTATAACCTAACCAGCACATATTATTTTTAAAAAATCAATATAATGCCCTATCTATAATATGAAGTAGAAATAAAAGGAGAGGAATTTATAGTGGAACAGTATGTAATTCCATATATTCATGCTCAGGCACAGCGAAGTGAAAGACTCAATGAAGGTGTCAATGCTTTTATTTTCTTAGAATGAGTAAGTTTGTATTTGAAATATTTAGCTGAATATTGTCTACACTTTGCATACAACATTCTGAAATAAGACTAAGTAAAAACACTGGCATGTATGTGTGTGTATGATCGCTGTCAACAGTGATGTAAGTACTCTAGTAGAGCTGCATTGTGTGGGTGCCTAGAAGAGAGGATGATATGCTGCACGATCCATAGGGGGTGATATTTAAAAACCCTCCAATATGGTAGCACTGTTCAAAGACCATCGGTGACATGATCACCTGAAATGGTGAAGGACTCCTGGTAAAGTTCTGAATAAAACACACTTCAATCTAAGCTCTATTTACAAGATAGTTACATTCCTGGAAAATTCAGCATGCATGTTCAGTTTATATTCCATCCATGCAAAAATATTTTTATTCAAATATTAAATTGGGTAAACAGATTCCCCTACATGAATGCTCAGATGGGACATTTGAAAGTTGTGTGAGATGCAAAGCAATTCTTCATGTCCATGCTGACCCACAGATTGTAGGGTGTCTAGCACCCCTAGCCACTAACCCCTCAATGCCATTACTGTGATTCCAAGCACTGTGAAATCACAAAGTGGGTGATGGCAGGGGTGGCAATGCTCACTGAGCACCAGAGGTTGAGATGTCCCTCAGGTGTGTGCACAGGAGGCTGTGAACTTGGCTGTTTAGTGTTTGTGACAGTGAAAATGACTACATGTGATGGACCACTATGGTTAAAATAAGTAAACTCAGAGACATTTGCTTCCAGTAATGATGGGCTCAGTAATTATTACCAGCTTTTCTGCTAAAACTGTATAAAATACTGAAAACAACCTCTTAAAAGGATTGAACAATGGAGCAGAATAGAGAGTCCAGAAATTGACCCATACAAATATAGTCAAGTTGGGTTTTACTAAGTGCAAAAGCATTTGCCTTTGCAATGGAGAATTTCTACAAATGGTGTTGAAACAATGGACATCGATGTGCACAAATTGAATCTTGATGCTTACTTCACGTTACACAAAAATTAACTCAAAATGGATCACAGGCATGAAAGTGAAATGTAAACATACAAAACTTCTAGAAGAAAATATAGGAGAAAATCTTTGTGACCTTGGGTTAGTCTAGGAATCAACCATGGTCCATAAGCCTAACCCAGTCCAAGGACAGTTTTATATAGCCCTTGAGCTAGGAATGGCTTTGCATTTTTAATTGCTTGTAAAAAAAAAACAAAAACAAAAAACAAACTCGCACACCAACCCCCCCCAAACCAAGTATATGTGATTGAGATAAAGATCATGTGTCCACAAAGACTGTAACATTCATTATCTATCCCTTTTCAGAAATAGTTTGCCAACCCCTTAACTTGGCCAAGTTTTCTTTGGCATGACACCAAAAAGCATAAAACAGAAAAGAAAAACATTAAGTTGGATTTTATCAAAACTAAAATTTTTGCTCTGTGAAAGACTATTAAGAGAATGAAAATATATTTCCATGAGAGATATATTTGCATCTGAAAGAAAGTATTTGCAAATCTTCACTTCTGACAAAGAACTTGTATCCAGGATATGTAAAGAACTGTCACAATTTAATAGTAAGAAAACTAATAAACCAATAAAAATGGGCAAGAGATCTAAACAGACATTTTAACTAAGAAAATATACTGGTGACAAATAAGCAGATGAAAATACACTGAATATCATTCACCGACAGAGATATGCAAATTAAAATTACCATAAGTTAACAATACATACCTATTAAAATATGTGTGTGCATACATATTTATCTGACAATACCAAGTCCTGACAAGGATACATAGCACCTGGAACCCTCATTCATCACTGGTGGGAATGCAAATGGTACAGCAGCAACTTTGGAAACACAGTTTGGTATTTTCCTAAGAAGTCAAGTGTGCACTTATAGTATGACCCAGCTATCCGGCTCCTAGGTCTTTTCCCAAGAGAAACAAAAACGTATATTTCCACTAAACCTGTACATGAATGTTTATTGCAATCATCAAAATCTGGAAGCCCCCAAACATCCTCCATCAGGTGGAGGAATAAACATGCTGGGTCCCTCCAAGCTGCAGAGTCCTCCTCAGCAACACGCAGGAACGAGCTGGATGCACATAAGAGCATGGGTGAGTCCCAAAGGCATGATGCTAGTGAAGAAAGCCAAACCCCAAATGCCACCTACTCTGTGATTCCATTTATATTGCATTCTAGAAAAAAGCAAATGTAAATGGATGGAGAAGATGGTGGCTGCTGAGAGGTGGGTGTGGGGCAAGTGTTTGAGCACAGAGAGGCAGGAGCAGGGAATTTCGAGGGTGGTGAGGATACTAAAAGTGGTGAGGATTTTTCAAAACCTGTTCAATTGGACACAAAGTGTGAATGTTACTGTTTGTTAAAAATAAACGTAAGCAAATGAAAATGTAGATGTTCAAATATCTGACTCATCAAATCTACTTAGAGGAATATAGAATCTTAGGGAAATCTGAAAGAGAAGTGTGCTGAGATAAACGTATGGAATTTTCACTGTGGTGTTGCTCAGAGCAGGGAAGGTCAAGCATAAATCCCAATATCAAGGGTCCATTTGAATACATTCTGATACAGCTGCAAGGTGTTATTGAACTATATATGTAATGAATGATGTGGCTAGATTTCAAAGGGATATTTTGAACGAAAAATAAGTTTCAGAATATATACAGCAGGATAGAATGTTAATGATTACAGCTTCATAGTAAACCTTGATTTATAATTCATTCTTATGTGATTTTTTAATAACCCCAAGGCAATAGTGTGCATTCTTCATTGATACATACATCACAGCATTAATATAAAGACAAATGCTGGCAGTTCATCCTCACAGCTGAGAGAGGAATTTTTCTCTGGGCTTGAGGACAGCGAAGGAGACTTCCGCCTGATCAGAATTGTTCATTTCCTTCATATTTTAAATATCTGGAGCAAAAGTGAGGAAATGTTCATTGGGGTGGGTGGATGTGGGTGTTTGTTTTTAACTCACCGCTAAATGAAAAAAAAAAAAAAAGGAAGAGCTATCAACTATCCCCAGTTCCCTTCCTGTCGATGCAGAACTGATTTCCCTGTGTCTCTTGGGCCCAAGCCCATCCTTCCCTACTCTGCTCTGTGCGCCTGGGGCTGGGATCGGCGAGCATAGTCCCCAGCCCCCTGGGCATCTGACTGCTCTTCATTTCTGCCAGTGGTAGACTGGAAGGCACAGTGGGAAGAAGGGATTCCAGAGCTCTTTGCTGGGCCTGTGGGCATCACACCAGCACAGTCAACCACCCACAGAGGCACTGGCAGAGCCAGGGTCTGAGCCCTGGCTGCTTGGAGGCCCTGCACCAGCTCTGCCCCAGGAGATTCCAACACCAGCCCACAGGCACTCCTCTGAGCTCTTCTGAGCTCCACCAGCCTAGAGAACACACTGCCTCTGTAGCTATCGCATCTGAGTCAGCTCACCTCCCTCCCTCTGTCGGCCGCCTCAGCCTCCCAACACCCAGGTAACCACCTCCACACCAGCTTCCCTCTGATTACTGCACCTGGATCCCGCTTATGCCTGGCCGCCACCATCTTCATGCAGGTTCTGACTTTGTTGGTTCCCACACTTTCCACCCTTTCCTTAATATGCCTCTCTGGGCTTCAGGGAGCCCACCCACCTTCTCCACCAACCCAGGTTCAGCTCACCATCTTTCCTCCGCTTCTCCTGAGCCTGACACTCCACAGACCCACACACTGCAATTCCATAAGATCCAGTTTAGCAAAAACGCATTCACCCGGCGTAGCAGGTTAGTGGGGTCTATGGGGGGACCAGAAAGGAATGTGACAGTTCTTACCTCCTGGGAACGTCAGACCCACTGTGAAGACTGGCATGAAAGCAACAGCAAACAGGAATCTATCCTACAATGAGCATGAAATGACAGATGCCTTGTGTAACTGAAGCGTTGTGCTTCTCTGATAGGAAGAAACAAGACTAATCCAGAGTGGGTTTGCTGGGCATCCAAAGCTGAGCCCAGCCCCAAGGTTAGACACATGGAGAGCAGAGGGAGGCCAGGTCAGGGTGTGGGACAGTGTGGGAAAAGGCACAGGGGGCTAACCCAGTGGGACTGGTCCAGGGAACCCTGAGTAGCACCGGCAAACAAGATCGGGGGCTGGGGTGAGCAGTGGCAGGGGCTGGCTGTGGGCGCCCTGAAGAGCACGAACAGGATGACCAGAGGTGATGAAGCTTCAAAGCCCTCTAGGCTGTAAAGTGCTGTGAATGAGAAAGTTATTGTGTCCATAGAGGCTCTTTGTTGCAATCTCTTGGGCTAACAAGTTGCCATCCTGGGAAACAGGGCACTGATCAAAAAGATCAGCTCGTGACACCTCCCCAACTGTCACCCTGACATCCAACCATCACAGACTGTGGAGTTTACACCCTAAATGGTTTTACACTCACACTTCTCCCCATTGTTCCCCTCCACAGCCTGAGTCACCTTTGCCTTTGACCTTGGAAACTGCAGTGGCCTGTGAACTGATCCTACTGTGCCACTCTGTTCCCTCTCCCCCACTGTCCCTGGGATAAAGCTGGACCCCTTACTGTGATCTCTGATGGAGGTACTTTGGCTTCACCTGCCTGTCGAGCTCCCCTCCCTCCACACTCTCCCTTGCTGGCCACCCTCCTGTCCCCTGCATGCCCTGCACTCTCTCCCATCCCAGGGCCCTTCAAGACCCTGAGGACACTCATTAATTGCTGCCCCACCTGCTCCCTTCTGGCCACACCCTCCCCCTCCCTCAGATCCAAGCCCAGGTGTCTTCAAGGCCTCCTTCTATGACCCTAAGGCAGGTCCTTCATTTGCCTTCCCAACAGATGCTGTGCCCTCCTTGGAAGGAACCTGAGTTTTCATTTTAACAAAATTCAACACTCAGTTATGATAAAAATTCTTAGAAAGCTAGGAGTAGAGGGAACCTCCTCAATTTGATAAAGGACCTCTACAAAAAAAAAAAAAATCTACATATAATATCTACATCAGCCAGCATCATAATTAATGGTGAAAGAATGTGTACTATCCCCCTGATATCGGGAACAAGATGAGGATGTCCACTCTCACCACTGCTGGTCAACATGGTAGTAGAGGTCTAGCCAGAGAGATAAGACAAGAAAAGGAAACAGAAGGCCATATGCATCAGAAAGAAAGAAACAAAACTGGATCTATTTGTAGACAACATGAGGGTGTAAATACAGAATCCCAAGGAATCTACTAATTTAAGAAAAAAAATAAGGAGAAGATGATGAAGAAGGAAAAAACTCCTAGAACTAATAGGTGTGTTCAGCAAGGTCATAAGCTACAAGATCAACATATAAAAATAAATGTATTTCTAAATATTAGCAATGAATGTGGAAAGTGATATTAAAAATACAAAACCATTTATAATTGCTCAAAAAAGTGAAATAGGTGTAAATCTAATAAAACATGTAGAAGAACTGTATGCTGAAAGCCACACAATGCTGATGAAGGACATTTTAAAAGATCTAAGTAAATGGAGAGATATACCATGTTCATGGATTGGAAGATTCAACATACTAAAGACATGAATTTTCCCCAAATTGATATTCAAGTTTAACACAATTCCTATCAAAATCACAGGAAGATTTTTTTTGTAGATATAAATAAGATCATTCTCAAATTTATATGTAAATTCAAATAAACTAGAATAACTAAAACAATTTTGAAAAAGAAGGGTGAACCAGAGGAATCAGTCTACCTGATTTCAAGACTTACTGCGCAGCTATGGTAATCAAGGCTGTGTGGTATTGGCAGAAGGAAGGGACACACAGATTAATGGGACAGAGTAGAGAATCCAGAAATAGACCCTCACAAGTATACTCAACTGATTTTTGACAGAAACACAAAAGCAATTCCATGGGGGAAAGACAGTCTCTTCAACAACAGTGCTGGAGCACTTGAATATCCTCAGGCAAAAAGCAAACAAACAAAAAACCCTCAACCTACTCCTCACACCTTCCATAAATATTAAATCAAAAGGGATCACAGATTTAAATGTAAAGTGCCAAACTATGAAACGTTTTGAAGAGCACATAGGAGGAAATCTTCCAGACCTATGGTTTGGTCAACAGTTCTTAGACATGACACAAAAAGCATGATACCTAAAAGAAAAAATTAATAAATTGGACCTCATCAAAATTAAAAACCTGTGCTCTGCAAACCGCTCTGTTAAGGGGATGAAAAGATAAGCTATGGACTGGAGCAAAACCACATATCTAATAAAGGACTCATTTCTAAAGTATATAAGAAGCTCTCAAAATTTAACAGTAAGAAAACCAAAAATTCAATTAGAAAATGGCAAAAAAAAGTGAAGAAACTGTTCCCTAAAGAGGGTATACAGATGGTGAATAAGCACTTAAGGAGATGTTCAACATCACTAGCTGTTGGGGAAATGCAAATTAAGGCTACAACGAGAAATCACTACACACCTATAAGGATAGCTAAAATTATATACACAATGTATGTACACACACAGTACCAAATGCTGGTGAGGATGCAGAGAATCTGCATCTCAGACACTTCTGGCGGGAATGTAAGACAGTACAGACATCCTGGAGTATCGTTCGGCAGTTCCTAAAAAAACCTAATCAGGGCTTCCCTGGGGCGCAGTGGTTGAGAGTCCACCTGCCGATGCAGGGGACGCGGGTTCGTGCCCCGGTCCGGGAAGATCCCACATGCCGCGGAGCGGCTGGGACCGTGAGCCATGGCCGCTGAGCCTGCGCGTCCGGAGCCTGTGCTCCGCAACGGGAGAGGCTGCAGCGGTGAGAGGCTCGCGTACCGCAAAAAAACAAAACAAACAAAAAAAACCTAATCAAACATTGACCATACAACCCAGCAGTTGCACTCTTGGGTATTTATCCCAGAGAACTGAGAACTTGTGTCCATATAGAAACCTGTATATGATTGTTTATAGCAGCTTTGTAATTGCCCCAAACTGGAAACAACCAAAATGACCCTCTGTAAGTGAAGGTTTAAACAGACTCGGGCCCATCCACTCCACGGAACACTGTTCAGGTATAAAAAGACACAAACTGCTGGTGCACGCGACAGCTTGGATGGATCCCAGTGGCGTTATGCTGGGTAAAAGTACGCCAACCTCTAAAGGTCAAATACTACATGAAGAATATAACATTCTCGAAATGACAAAGTCATAGAGATGGAAAGCAGACTAGTGGTTGCCAGGGGTCGGGCAGTGGTCGGGATAGGCACGCGTGTGCTCTAGGGGCGGCAGGGGGGAAGGCTTTGTGACGCTGGAGCCGTCCTGTATCCTGATCGCAGTGGGGGTCACACAGGGGTACACGTGTGATTAATGTTGATTAGATGTTGAAGAGCTCCGTGCATCTGATTTCCAATATCAAGCTTTTGCTTTTGATGGAGTCCTCGTGTCTTCATTATTCCATGTATATAATCGCGTAAGACACGACCATTGGAGTAAACTGAGGCAAGGGGACATGGGACCTCTCTGTACTATCTTTGCAACTTCCTATGAATCTGTAATGATTTCAAAATAAAGCAGTTTTAAAAGAATGTTAATTGTAGAAATATATAGAAAGACATTGAAAAACATTTATTCAGCCCACTGATGTGATGACTGTCCCGTTTTCTTTCCACCCAAACAAAGGAGGTTCTGGAGCCTGAATCTGGGGGGCTTGCGGGGTGTCTGCTTTGCTGGGGGAAGAATCCTGTGTCCGGATCCTGAAGCTTAGGTTTGCTCATTTTCTGGCACCTTCTGGATCTGGCGCTCCGTGTCCTGTCCGCGCAGTGCGGATGGAGATGATGCGAAGATGAAGAGGAATCAAGGCTGTAACACATTTTGCAAATTGCAAGCTCCTGAGTCAATACAGGAGGACGGTTCCTGCATTCCTGGCGTTTCTCCAACAGACCACAGAGCTCCCCGGAGGCAGGACTGTGTTGTCGTGTCCTGCTGGGACCCTCAGGGAAACTGGAGGGAAGTGCCTGGAACTAAGAGCAGGGGTCAGGAGGAGGGACGTGAGGGGTGTCATCTTCCTTCTTCTGGCTGGAGGGCTCCCTGCAGCCAGAAGGCCCAGGGCCCCCACCTCTGTTCCCTGGGCTCCGGAATGGCGGTCATAGGTGGCGTGTGACAGCCACAGCCTTTCAGAGCCGGGAAGGGAGAACAGGAGAGCTGGAGGCCTCCCGCTGAGCAGTTTCATAATTAGAAGCAAAAATCAAAGAAAACCCACTGCAGCGATGGCTTCAAACAGGGCGGTTTTTAAATCAGCCCACGTTAGGGCTTGTCAGCCAGGATGCTGATTAGAAAGAAAGGTGAGTGTGTGTGCGCGAGAGAGTATATGTGTGTGTGTGAGTGTGCGCGCGCGTGCATAAACATCGGCGTCGGTAGTCTTTGAATTTTGCCCTGAATTACTGGCGCTGTCCCAGAGTGTCTCTGAGGAAACCGTCTGCTGAGTGTCATTGACTCGCAGCTTGATACCCGTTAGGCTCTTCCAAGCCGGCCCAGAGCCCGAATCTCAGTGGACGCTCCTGTCACCTCGCAGGACAGCAGGAGCAGCTGGTAGTGAAGGATTCCCTCCTTCCCGGCACGCGGCAGGGGGTGGCTGTTAACTCCATCCATCAAAGTCTGAAGGGCAGAGGACGCGCCTCCAGGGAAGTCCAAGTGCCAGGGTCGCTCAGGGGAAAAAGGTGCTCCTTCTGGAAGGCTCACTCCCAGAAGAGTGGCTTTGAGCTGTGTTGCTGGGGAGTGGGGACAAGCCCCCAACCCCGCCCGCCCTGGTGCAGAGCGGGAAGCAGGAAGACCTTCATTTCCTCCCCTGATGGGGACAAAGCAAAGCGAGCTCTGCAGGGTCCCCAGTGCGATTCAACCTCATCAATCCACCTGCCCCCTCTCCCCTCCTGGGAGCCACGCCAGGCCACCCCACTCCGCCACTGGCTGGCTCAGGAAGCAGCCCAGGCTTCCGGGTGGGCGTCCCTGGGCAGGTCCGGGCAGCGCCTTCCCCAGAGCTGTGCTCTCTCTGAGCCCCGTGAGCGGGCTCAAAGCACAGGCCTGGGTGAGGGCCTCGGTCCCACTGCCAGGAGCCCCTGCTGACAGCCCTCGCCAGCAGCCAAGAGACTGCGGTGGGGCAGGTGTCACCATTCCAAGAAGCGGCCAAGGGGCAAAGCGAATTATCAGGGCCCTCTCGCAGCCCTGGAACTTGCTGGAAACAAGATAAGCAGAGGTGGTCCTGCCAGGCTGAGGGACCCCAGATCCCCGTGGTGCGGGGACCCATGGGTTTCCGCAGGGTTGGGGAGGTAAACTTGATGTCTCTGGGCCTTCAATGCCTCGTGGCTGAGCCCAGAGCCCCAGCCTGCCGTCTGCCAGCAGTGTCAGCGCCACCCTTTAGGAATGAAGCCGCCAGCCAGCAAGGAGAGGGACAGGAGGCCTGAGAGACGTCTGACGGGCTCCCTGCCGAGATCCATCAATTGTCCCAGTATGATTTCTTAATCATTTTGCAAGTAATTAGCTGGTGTCCTCATTAGCACGCGGGCACTCCGTTAAAAGTTTCAGGGAGCAGGCAGCTGCACTGGGGGAAACTCAAATTGGGTGATTTTTAATTACAGACGAACCTGCCAGGGACAGATGCCTTGTCAGTTTTGCCACCTGTTTATTCATTTTTCACCACTTCTTGGAACTGAAAAGAAAAATGCTTGTCACTCACCTTTGCACTTGTCCCGAGAGACAGAAAAGGACAAAGGGAATGGGGACTGTGGGCGGGGCTCGCTGAGTGAGCCAGCACAGCGTGGCTGGTGGTGGGACCCTGGGGAGGAAGCAGGCGTGTTTCCTGGGAAGAGAGGCTACCTGGAGGGATGGTCAGCAGAGCCCCGAAGGCATGGGCTGTGTGTGCACACGTTTGTGCATGTGTGTTCACGTGTGTGGATGTGTGTGCGTGCTGACACCAGGCCACTAGTAACGAGTGTGGTTAGGGAATATCACAAAACCACACAAAGAAACAGGGCTTTATCCTTTCATAATCAGGGAAGCTGGGAAAGACATATTCCTTTAACTGAATGCTCATTACACACACTTAGGTGTCACAGATTAGCAGGCGCCCTGTTAAGTTTCACTTTACGAACCATTTCTGCAGCGTCATTATTAAAACTTGAATTTTACAACAACCTAAACCCCTCAGCAGGCTGGACCACTGGGGAAAGCAGCCTAGGAACCCCCGGGTTATTCTAAACCTACTACGTGTCAGACGCTGCAGACCCAACATCTTATCCAACCCTCCCTGGAGCCCTGAGAAGGGCACGTCCATCTGGTGAGATGGTCATTGGAGGTCAAAGAAGTGGCCTGTGCAGGTCACTGTGCAATGGACAGAATTTCTTCCCAGAACTTCAGATAGACAGCTCTGCACCCCACTACCCCACCCCTAAAGCAGTAGAGGCCAGGAGAGGGAGCCGCCCCACTTTCCTGCCTTTTATCTCCACCCAGCATGAGAGGAGGACAGAACTGTCCCTCAGCTGAGCAGCGAGCAGGGTCTCCAGGGTGGTGGTGAGGGTTCACACCCGCCTTTGCGGGCTCCTGCTTCCTGGTGGAGCGACCTCGCAGCCTGCAGCCACTCTGGCCATATCTCGGCCCGATGTTCCCCAGGGCCTGAGCTGTCCAGCGTGGCAGCCACTAGCCAGACGTGGGACTTAAATTAAAATAATTAAGTTTAGAAGTAATCAAAATTCGGTTCCTTGGGGACACTAAACACATTGCATGTGCCCAGTGGCTCCATGCCGGACAGTGCAGAGAGCTCGCCACCATCCAGGACGTTCTCTGCACAGCACTGCGCTGTGGCAGGGCCACGCAGCCAATATCTAGGCCACACAGGCTGTACAGATGGTCACAACCCCCAGCTCCAGGGGGCAGAAAAAAGCCGTCCTACACAGGACGCCCACAAGTGGGTGTGAAGGAGCGCTGGGGAAGCCTGACTCACAAAACAGGCAATGGACGGTGGTCACTCACAGTATCAGAAAGTGGAAAGTAGAAATGGTTGAAACACACAGATTCTAAATTAACTTTCACTTCCTAGAATATTCAAGTGGTGAAAACCTCTGAAAACGTATCTGCACACACTCTTTCTTGTACTTTTGAGGATGTTCTCCAGTGAAACAAAAGGAATCAAGCGAGACAGAGGGGTCACGGGAAACTGGGGGAGGGGGTCACGCCAGAGAGCGGGTCCCTGGACATCGAACCCCCATGAGCATCCAGGGCAGCTGTCCAGACAGAGCGGGAGGTGGGAAGCCCTGTGAAGCAGGTGTCTGGGAATAAAAAGCGGGCGGGGACTCAACAGAATCCTTTCATGGATGAAGATTTTGAAAATAAAAAGTGATGAAGGTGTGTTAAAGGTAACAGAGAAAAGACAAATAGAAATTCTAGGGAGAACAAAACGCTCTCCATGTGCCCACCCCACGCGATTTCTGAAGACAGTATTTATTTATTTTTATAAATTTATTTATTTCTTAATTTATATTTTTGGCTGTGTTGGGTCTTTGTTGCTGCACGCGGGCATTCTCTAGCTGTGACGAGCGGGGGCTACCCTTCATTGCAGAACACGGGCTCTAGGCGTGCGGGCTTTGGTAGTTGTGGCACGTGGGCTCAGTAGCTGTGGTGCACGGAATTAGTTGCTCCGCGGCATGTGGGATCTTCCAAGACCAGGGTTCAAACCTGTGTCCCCTGCATTGGCAGGCGGATTTTCAACCAGTACGCCACCAGGAAGTCCTGAAGACGATATTTAAATGGCCATAACTGTAGGAGAACTGTTTACTGATTTTCAAGTTTGAGAACCAGGCTGGAGGCAAAGCAGAGGGACTTAATTATAGTCCTACAACCACTTGTGAACTGTGCTACCTTTAACCCTGGCAGAAGTTAGCAGTAGAAAGGGGAGGTGCTCTGAGGGGGGTCGGCGTCATCATTTTCTGGAGCGAGGAGTCGGGCAACGTCCTCTATATTTGGTGGAAAAGACACAAAGCGTCTGTCCATGACGTGAAGTTACAGGAATTAAATATAGATGTCTTGATTGGAGAGTAGGTGAGGTGATGAGCTAAATCCTTACCTACTATCATCAGAGGTCAATTGACAATGCATAAAACTGAAAACAAAAATTATAAATAGTGATAGAAGGATTTTATTTGAAATATGAATACAATTATTAGAAGACTCAGCTGAAAGGATGCAGAGGTTAGCTCAAGGTGGGGAGGGGTTCAAGAGGGGCAGGTCGACGGCAACTATTTTTATTAGAAACTCATCTCTTCCGTTGTTATCTATTTTACAAATGAAGGTATCGTATCGATTAAATTCTAGCTGCTTAATAAGATGAAATGAGCTTCTCTAGCTCGTAGGAGGTGGTGGGGAGATTTAAAGACAGTCTATGCAGCATGCTGGAGGCTGCTGCGGGGCTGGGTGAGGGTGACTGCGGGACCTTCTTTGTCCAGGGGTCTCCACTCGACGCTGTTTTCCTGGCATGTTTGTCAATTGTCCCTGTTTTCTCTCAGAAATGCTCCAGTTTGGACAATAAAATAGATGGTCATCCTATCAAATATATGGCGGTCCGACTGGGTGGGTGGCAAAAACTGAAAGTGGCCGGGGACTGGGAGAAAGTAACTTCAGCAGGGTTTGGACAGGCTGCTTTTGAGATGCCCAGCTTTGACAGCTGGAGAAATCAACTCATTACAGTGAATATGTATTAAATGGCCACCATGTGCCGGCTACTCTTCTGAGTGATCTACATACATTACCTTATTTAACGGTCACAGCCACCCTATAGGGACCGACTCTTAACTTACAGACGAGTAAACTGAGGCACAGAGAGGTTAAGTGACCTAACCAAGGTCACATAGCTAATGAGAGGTGAAATTCCAAGTCGAGTCAGGCAAGTAGGTCCCACAGTCCATCCTGGGTGGTGCCTCTATGCTCTGTGTTCTCTGTTCTGTGCCCCTCCCCCCAGATCTATCTCCACCCCTCTCCACCCACTGTGCCCTGGGAGGATGCCTCTGGGGATGGCATCAGCCAGACACCCTGCCCCACCTCCAGCTTTGGGGTGTGCTTGACGGATGGGATGCTGGGAAGTGGAAACGATGGGGGCTGGGGTGTCGGTTCCTCTCTCTGGCCCTGTTTGTCATGGGGGGTCACGTCCCCCTCCCCAAAAGACTGGCTGTCTCTTGCGTGTCCTGGTCACTCTTCCCTTTCTGGCACCTCCAGGCCCACGGCGGTAATGGCTCCCTCAGGTGTTAATTCTCTTGGTTTCCCATGTAAAGCCCATGCACTTGCGGACAGTCCTGAGTGAGTGCCCCATGAGTAAACCATCTGTCTCCTGGGCGGCACCTGGTCTGCAGCCAACCTCAGGAGAGAGAAGTTTGAGGGTCACCAGAGTAGATGTACCCATAAAGCCACAGGTTTGGAGGAGATTTCCCAAGGAGAGACTGTGGAGAAGGGAGAGTGAGGTGTCCCACCAGGACTTCCTGAACAGGCAGGCCATGGAGCAAAGCCTGGCACAGAAGACAGACAAGGTTCTGGAAAGGATTTACGAGATCCACGGACAGGAGCGTTCTAGGGAGGGAGGGAAGTGGCCTGGAACTGAGCCAGCCACCAGGGAGGGGTGGCTAAGTCTTGCCATAAATCCAGAAACAGAAAATGAAAACTAGATCAGTTAGGATTTAGGACGAGTCTGCTGTGCACAGAGCAGTTTGTGGGCCGGGGGTCTCCAGGTCCACAGCGGAGCTGGAGCCCCAGGCCAGGGTTACGGCGTAGCTTCTAGAGTGAAAATGGGCAGATTGCTTACCCATGATTGGTTATCACAATGGGGCTTCCAGACGGCGGGAAGCTGCTTAACAGTGACAACTCTTCTTCTACCATTTTAGGGAGAGGACTTGAGTTCCTTTTATGATTATCAGAGGCATTTACAAGAAATAACCTAAATTTTGCTTATGCTCATGAAATAGGCTAGATTTAGTTTTGCTCACACAGTGTAAATGGTTTTGTCTGTTTGGGGGATCGTCCAGCCTGGTGTTCATTCTATTTGATTTTGACAGTCTCCAGGGAGCTCGTCCACTCTGAGGCCTGGGGGAGTCAGCCTGAGATGTTGGGGTGGCCTGAGCGGGAAGGGCAGAGAGGGGGCAGAGCTGCAGCAGACAGTGGGCTCACAGGAGCAATGCTGCCTATTCTCCTTGCCCCCTAGGACCCCCTCCGCTCTCCTGCTACCACTTTACGCCCCGGCAGCGGACATTTCGCGGACTGCACCAAAGGATGCCCTTGCCTCTAGCTTCTGGTTGGATGCGGTCCAGAGAGCCACGAGCAGGACACTGGCTGGCGGTTCCCTCAGCTCCTCCCTGCCTGGCCAGCGCTGCTTGGCTTCCTCCCAGACCCAAGGCCACAGGGACTCTCACCCCGCAGCTCCTTCCTGAGGATTAATCCAGCGTGGTGTGGGGCGTTGCGGGGGAGGCTGGGGACAGGAAGGGAGGAGAGGCGGCTGGAGGAAAGAGGTCCTTTAAGGAAGAAGAAGAGTTAGAGAAGATGGGACGTATTGGGCAGAGTGGGAGATTCTGAACCCATGATTCTGGAATTATGGATCTGGGGGTGCAGTGGTTCTGAGGGATGAGGAGGTCCAGGGCATGGGATGGACGGCCATCTAAGAGAGAGGAAATGTGTGAACAAGCACGCTGTGCTCTGTCCGTGGCGGGCCGCGCTCCACGGCTCTGTTGCTCAAGGCTGATGCGCCTGCAAGGAGCAATCATTTTCCAACGAAAACTGGAAATCATTTATTTATTTGTTTGTTTATTCATTTGGCCACACCGTGCAGCTTGTGGGATTTTAGTTCCCCGACCAGGGATTGAGCCTGGGCCTTCAGCAGTGAGAGCACAGAGTCCTAATCACTGGACCGCCAGGGAATTCCCATGAAAATTGGAAAATGTTTAGAACTTGATGAAAATAAAAATACTACGAGGGAAAAATTGTGGGATGCAACTAAAGCGATCCTTAGAAGAAAAAATATGGCCTTAAAAGGTCATATGAAGGTAAAAGAAAGGCTGAAAATTAATGACTTGAGGGTCCATTGTTAGAAGTTAGGGGGAAAAACTAGCCAAATACACCCAACATAGAATAATAGGATGAAGAAATCAATAATAAAGATAAGAAGATAAATACATGAAACAGGAAAGGAACAAGTAAGAGACGGTCAACAAAGTCAACAGCTGGCCTTTTGAAAAATATTAATGAAAATAACAAATCTTTGGTGAGACGGGTCTTGGAAGAGAGACGGCGTGAAGAGGCAGTAAAGGAAGGAACGGTGTAGAGCTGCAGAGGCTGAGCGTGGCGAAGAGAGGATGAGAGACTTCCTCTTCCACCAGGATGGAGTCACAGGAGCGGTCTCACCTGAAAAACAACATAAAAGAGGACCACGTGCACGGAATGAAGGTTTCCAAGATACTGGACATCAGATGGGGACAGGAATGTCTGAGACAGGGAGAAACAAAGTGAGCCTTCCGATTTCTCCAGCTTACTGCCTGGAGGCATGAAAGGGACCCAGGAGAACCCCGAAGACTAGCAGTGGAGGATTGGAGCTGAGAGGGAGACCGAGGTGTCTGGAGCGCACAGCACAGATGACCAGAGAAGAGAGAGCTGCGCGGAGAGAGCCCTGGTCACGTGCAGAGCGGCCCCTCTGCACACTCAGTAGTCAGTGCACGTGCCACGGGAAACTGCCTGAGGCTGGAAAGAAGCCCCAGAAGGGATCAGAGGCTACAGCACCAAGTGCACAGAGAACTGGGAGTAGCTGTTTGCACCAGGCAGACCGGAAAACCTCATGACTCACACACACTGGGGAGAGTACTCAGTACTTGTCTCAGGAGTGGGGAATAATTAGCACTCAATTAAATGGTGCTCTGCTTCTGCCTTAAAAATGTCTTAAAAGGAAGACCTGAAACTGTTTCCACATAACCTGAGTCCCAGCATAAACCTAAGAATATCTATAGAAATACAAGCATCTCTGAGTAGTGAATTTGACCACATACTGTAAGGCATGCAAAGAAGCAGAAAAGTCTGGTCCGTGAGATGCAGAAAACCAAGCAGCTGGTTGACCCGGAACTCACACAGATGTTAGAACCAGCAGATAAAGACATTAAAACAACTATCGTAAGTGTCCAATACGTTCCCAAAGCTAGAGGGAGTATTGAACACATTAAGGTAAGACCAAATATGGAGAGATGTCTACATTTTGGAGAAAATTAGATAATTTTATTGAAGGCCATTAATGAAAATCTAAATAAATAAATAACATTCTATTTTCATGGATTGGGAGATTAAATGTGGAAAAATATCAATTATCCAAAACTTATTTACTGATTTAACGCAATCATACAAATCCTGATGATTTTTTGGTGTGAAATATGATAAACAAATTCTGAAATACATATGAAAATGCAAAGGGCCAGAGATCACTGACATTCCTGAAAGTTAATAGCATAGGTGGACTTGTTCTTTCAGTTAACAAGACTTTTATATGCTAGATTAGGAGGAGTGATTATTGGTCACAAACAGATAACTATGCCAGGAAAACAGAATGGATCCCAGAAACAGAACTACAAATTTATAGACATGTCTGAATATCAAAGTTGTTATTCAAGATGAGAGGGGAAAAACTGAGCTTTTCAAGAAATCATGCTGGGGAAATTGGGTGTCCAGGCAGAAAAGAAATGAAATTGAATCCCTGTCTCATACCATATGCAAAAAATAATTCCACGTGGATTTAAGACTTAGGAAATGCAAAGCTATAATACTATTGGAAAGCATTAAGAGGAAGATTTTAAAAATAAGACGTAAAAGGTACAAACCCAAAGGAAAAGATTTATTAATTTGTTTTCATAGAATTGAAGGACTCTTATTTATTGAATCAAATTAAATTCAAGTTGAATTAAAAAATAAAAGAATAAGCCACAAACTAAGAGAAGAGATTTGCATCATATTTAACAAACCACGTAGCAGTCCCTAACACAAAGAACTCCCCTCAAACAGAATGATTGGGCAGAAGATTTTAAGAGACATCTCACCAAAAAAACCCAAAACCTTATAAATATGAAAATATGTCCGATTTGATTAGTAATCAGGAAAAAGCAAATTAAAAGCGCAAGAAGGGGCTTCCCTGGTGGCGCAGTGGTTGAGAGTCCACCTGCCGATGCAGGGGACGCGGGTTCGTGCCCCGGTCCGGGAGGATCCCACATGCCACGGAGCGGCTGGGCCCGTGAGCCATGGCCGCTGAGCCTGCGCGTCCGGAGCCTGTGCTCCACAACGGGAGAGGCCACAACAGTGAGAGGTCCGCATACCGCAAAAAAAAAAAAAGAATGAGTATGTCATCTTTCGGCATTCTGTCAGAAAAAAATTATACTACCAATGGACAAAGGTAAGGCTGGCCTTGCATTTCTCGTCCTCAGTGATGAATGCGAGTGGGCACTGGAGCTCACTGTGCAGACGCTGGAAGCAAATCTATTTTTTGGTCCAAGGGACATGAATGAAGGGCGAACCCCCAGACAGGTCAGGGGAGATGCTCTGGCCAGAACACACTGGGAATCTGCCTGGAGATTGCGTGTGTGGGTTGGACGCTCCAGGAGCCGAGAAGTGGGAGAGAAGAGAGCCGGGGTCAGCGACCAGCGGGCAGCAGCGTTTCAGGGGATGGGGCGTGAACGAGCCTGCGCTGCAGCCCGAGGGGCGGTGACGGGGGCGGGCAGGGCTCGGGATGGACCCGAGAGGTCAGACTGGGCACTTAGGATGAATGCCAGCAGCCCGGTGGTCTCAGTGGTGTGAAGTGATGTGGCAGTGGGACTGTGTCTGTAGAAGAAACAGAGGAAGCCAGTGGGAGGTCTGGTCTGAGACCAGGGGGCAAGATATCTGGCCAGGACCCCAGCCACTTCCACTCTTGTGTGGTCACAGGTGTGCAAGGGGACCCCATCGGGGAGGCACCTAAGATGTCGGTCCTGTGCCCCTGGGGAGAGCCCTAGCCCTGGCCACTGGACCTGATGCCCCCAGAGCCCCTCAGTGCCACTGGCCTAGGGCTGGGTGAACGGCTGTGGTGCACGTGGCTGCCTTCTCCCTGCTGCGTCCACGTCCAGCTCTGCTAGTGGACAGTGACAGATACTTCCCACGGATCCCCAGCGTGGGTCCTTCCCTGCATAGTGGTCAGGCCGCCGTGCCCAGCTTAACAGGGGGACAGATGACAGCAAGGCCACCGGCCTTCCTGGTCCTCGGCCATAGTCTACTTTGGACCTACACCCTCCACAGTGACTTACGCTGACCAGCTCCAGAATCAGGTCCAGGCCTCCCAGTCTGGGGGCAGGGGGTGGGGGAAGACCCTTCAGAAGTCTTGTCCACCCTCCCTGTGAATTACTGGAGACCAGGTGGCTGGGTGGATCCGAGTGCCCTGAAGAATAAGAAAGTGGCCGTGAGGACAGGAGCCCGGCTGCTCTGGCCAGTGGCCAGCAGGTGCTGGGATGTGCAGGGCGAGGGGGCAGCGTGTGCTGAGATCCTGGGCCGGGTGGAGGGTTCCAGGGAAGGGCACTGGTGGGGGGAGCACGGTGCACAGTGCTTGAGGGGTGAGGTCAGGGGAAGCCAGAGACAGCAGGGCCTGGGGGTCAGAGCAAGGGTGCCCTGGAGAGACAGGAGGACCTGAGTAAGATGACATGAGTGAATGGCCCCCGGGGATGGGAGAGGCAGCGGGGCGGGAAGACAAACAGAACTGAGGATGCTGAGAGTGGGAGGAGGGGTGGGCAGGCTCCAGGGCGCTGGCATGAGCTCCCGGATGGGTGGGGCACCCTCACCGGAGGCGGGGACGCAGGGCCAGCCCGCATGTGGGCGAGGGCCTTGTGGTCGTTCTTGGACTTGGGTTGAGGGTACACTGTACGTCCAGGTGGAGGTGCCGAGTAGAGAGTCGGGTACAGGAGCGGATGCCAGCAGGGGCCCTGGCCTCCATTACTCAGAGGAGACCCAAGCGGTCATCCCACAGCCTGGATGGGACCATCTACGGGGGCAAGAAGCCATTCTGTCCTTGACCCCAGGTCAGAGGAGGCCCCTGACCCCAAACTCCCAGAGCAAGAGGGAGAACTCATCTCATCCCCCAAACCAAGTGCCCCACGAGCGCTGTTTAAGTCACCAGATCGGCACAGTGGTCGCCCGGAAGTGATCGAGGGCATGTTTTATCCCAGCTACACAGGCGCTGGGGCTCGTGCCTGAGGCCCCCTGAGGAACGGGCCGTGCGGATCCGAGGCCCTGGCACACGTGCAAAGCCCAGATGGAGCCTGCACTCTGCTGGTGGTGTGTCTCTCCAGCCTCCCCTGGCTCCCACATTCCCCCGTGGCTCCCCAGGCCCCCGTGGCTCGTGCCTCTGTGGCTGGTTTCCCAGGTGCCCCTTCAGCCTGGCAGCAGCAGACAGACATCGCAGAAGGCTCTGCTCATGGACCACGCAGCTGGCACCGAGTTTACCGCAGCTTGTGTGCACTCGCTTCCGCTCTGTGTAACCAAACACTCCCAACCTTTCCCGGGGACCAGAGGCCACAGCTGAACCAATTAATTTGAACCAGGCCAGTCCACACTCGCTCCTCCCGACCTCCGCACGCCGGGCTCCCCTCGGGGTCAGCAGTCTGTCTTCACTGGGAGCCTGAGGGATTGGCAGCGTTTCATTTTATTTTATCTTATTTTTTGCCTGTGCTCTGCAGGGCGTGAAGTGGGGAGAGGAGTGCCAGTTTCCCCTGGGGGAATAATTAAAGCTCTTTGCTTCTGAGACAGATTTGATGAGGCGAATGGTCTGAGCAGGCCAAGTCTGCCAGCAGGACGAGTGGACAGTGGCGGAGCCCCAGCCACGTCCACCCCCGAGGGCTCCAGGCTCAGCGCCACTCGAAGCTGCTCACGGCCACTGCGAAGGCTGTGGACGCAGGTCCCTCCCCTCCGAGAGCCGTGGTCTGCGACTGTGGCCAGGGGCAATGAGGGACATTTACTGTGTCTGGGGTGGAGGGTGAGACTGGACAGCAGCCCCTCTGCTGATCCTGGCGGCCCAGGGGACAGGCAGAGGTGACCCTCGGTCACTCAGAGAGTTCATCCAAGGATCATTTTTAAGAATTATTATTTATTAACCGAGGGCCGGGCCCACGCCAGCTTGCCCTCTCCTCTGCCCTACCCGTGGAAGGGAGTCAGGACTCGCACGGGGACACGTCCTGTCCTGAGTCTGCCTCTGCTCCCCGGGCCACCCGGGCCCTCTGACAAGGTGACCATCTCAAGATGCTCCCACAAGCAGAGCAAGGGAAGGGTGGTTCAGAAAACTGAGCATCCAGGGATGTAAGTGTTACTCTTGATGTAATACATGCAATAAAATAAAATGACATGCGCAGTACTGTAACATCCTAGTACATAAAAACTGCTATATTTTTAAACCAGACCTAGGGCCATTTGGTGCAGAAAGAAATCATTGTTAGAGATAAAACTTTATATATATATTTTTGCTTATTTCAGCAAACAGAGCCCAGGATTTGCCCTAATTTCTTCCTTCTATAAAACCTTTAAGATGATTAATTAATTTATTCTAAAACTTTATTTAATCTCCTTATACAAATACACACCTCTGCATAATTTTGCACGAGTGCGAGCGCTTGCATTCTCTGGCAGACTTTACTCCTCCTTATGCGACGCTCCCAGGCCCTGCCTCACCCTTACGCTGCGGCCACACGTTCATTGCAGCACTACCCACCGGCATTTATGTGGTGCCCAGGGGTGGGGTGCTTCCCGGTTACACCGGCCTCCACTCTCCAAACTCGTGAGGTACCTATGGGCGCCTGCTGGAGGGCGTGATGGGGCCTCATCTGTGCTCCTTGGAAGGGGAGGGCCGGAGTGTCCCAGCAGGTTCCGGGGGCCCCGGTCTGCAGGCGTCCAGGCTTGAGGCTTCTTGCAGGCATCACTTGAAGCAGAGGGACACGTGAGAATGGCACTAACCTCACAGGGTCCTTTGACCAGCCTCCACGTGCCCTGGAGCAAAAATTTTCATCTCAGCTCCCAGGTTGCCCATCTGTAATGGGGCCGGCGCCAGAGCCAGCTCCCGGTGTGGCTGTGTAGACGGGGTGAGACGGTGGGTGTGGCCCGTGCCCAGTGCTCAGGCAGGGAGCCCCACAGATCCCAGCTCCGAGCTCCCGCTGCTCCTCGGCACCAGGAAAGAAGGACGTGGCCCATTGGTCCTGACTCGCTCACCACACCGGGGTCCGCGCCGTCGAGGCTCCAAGGCACCATTTAACTAAAAACTCAGGTAAAAAGAACGACCAGGTTAGTCAGAGAACTATTTAAGTTTTGCATCTACTGTGGCCTTTTCCTTCTTTTACTGTCATAGCTATTCAATTGCGTGAATTCAGAGACAGGCTGCGCTTTTATCAGCAGAAAGAGGTGCTAAGACGGCACAGAGGCCCCTCCCGGGCCTGTTCCCAGACAGCCCCTCCACCCGGCCCTCCAGCTGCTGCCCCTGCAGCACATCTCCAGCCAGAGTCTATCTTCAGAGAGCCCAGCCAGCGTTATTTCAGTCCATCGTGTTCCGGCCCAAACTCATGGCCTCCCCGTTCTTCACGTGGCAAATGGCACCCCCATCTGAGCTCGGGTTGGAAACCCCAGCATCACCCCCCATCCCACCCCCCCACCCCCGTTTCCTCTCCTCCCACAGCTGCCTTGGGTGCTCGCTACCCAGGACGGCGCCTCTGGTGTCCGTCCAGCCTCCCTGCCCTTGCCTGGCTGTCCCCTCCCCGGCCACGTCCCTCCCCATGCGCTCCGCTGGCTGGCCCCTGGCGTGTCCGGCAGCGCCATCTGCCCACCAGGTAGCGTGCACTGCTATCTGGTGCTGTCCGTCAGTGCACATCTCATCCTGCGCTTCTGCATAAACAACACCCATGCCTGGAAAGCAGGTCACCTCACAGCAGGGCCCCCGTCCACCCCTGCCCCCCACACCAGTTCCTTCCCTCGCCCCGTCCCACCCTGTCCTGCCACACCAACCATCTCCCAGAGCAGAAATGCACCAGCCCTCCTGCCTGAATGCCTTCGCTCTCACACCCTCTGCTCACCCTTCTGTGGCTTCCTCCTGAGGCCCCCGGCCCCCCGGACCTGGGAACAGTGCCCAGCTCTCGGCTCCTGGGGCGCCTCTGGGAAGTGCCCTGTGCTGTCAGAGGGCTCACAGGTTGACGCTGTCCCTGCCTCGTCTGTTGTGTCCACCCATGAGGCCCCATGTCCATCCCAGGCCAGCCAGAGTTAATAATAATAACAAACTTTCAACCAAGTGCTGACTGTTCTACACTTGACATTCATCACTCACTTCTATCCAGTGCGGAAGGGGTTCTCCCCACTTTACAAGGGGAAACTGAGGCACAGAGCATTAAATGACCGCCCCGGCCGCACGTCAGCTAAGGGGCTGAGGCAGGATTTGACTGTAGCTCTCTGTCCGGAGAAATGCCAGCCCCAACTGTAATTAAATATTTTCTAGTAGCTGCATTTAAAAAGGTGAAAAGAAACAGGTGGAATTAATTTTAATACTTTTATTTAACCCAGTATATTCAAAATATTATCATTTCGACATGTAATTAATATAAAAATTGAGACATTTTACACCCTTTATTTTGTGTGTGTTTCACACCCACAGCACATCTCATTTGGGACCAGCCACGTGTCAGGGGTCGATACCCACACTGGGTTTGGGGCCACCACGCTGGACAGTGCAGGTCCAGCCTGTGTGAGCACGAATGCAGGTGTAGAAAGTATGAGAGTGAATGACCGGATGGGCAGTGGAGAATGAAGGTCACTTCTCATCTCCCATGCGGCTTCCTTCCTGGCCTGGGCTCCCTTGGATGCCCGGGCTCTCCCTGGTTTGTCTTCCAGCCCGCAGACTCCATCCAGGCTGCACAGTAGGAGCTCAGAAAGTGGATCGCTGGTGCCGGGCTGCCTCCGCCTCAGGAGGGCCTCGGCCTTGGCTCTAGCGGGCCCCGGGTCCCAGGGCTCGGCGCGTAAGACGGGCAGTCTGCATCGCCCGCGTTTCCTAGGTGCCCTCGGTTTGGCCCCAGAGCCATCCGTTACAGCGCGACCCAGGCCACCTGAGGCAGACACGTCTGTAACATTTAGATTCTTTCCTGGGAAGCTGCGGCTTCCACAATTCAATAAACATCAGAGCAAAGGTTATTTTCAACCCCACACTTAACTCGACGTGGTGATATATTGGTCTGATCACTCCTTTTATGAACTTACCTCTGAAATGTTATGTTTCCAGTCTGCGAGACTCATTCCAGCTCTGTTCGTCCTTGAACTTTATCACCTACTCTGCAGACTGCGTGCACCTGTCCACGCTTCTGGAAGCTTCTCCAGGGCCTCCGACCTGCAGCGCCCCTTTCTGAGCTGAGCTGAGGGGCGGGGCGGTGGAGGCGGCATGGGTTCCCTGAGGACTGGCGTCCCCGCCCTGCAGCGGAGCCCCGGGCCCCTCCACCCCCGCCCCGCTCCTCCGGGTGTTTGTGGAGCAACCAGGCCCGATGCTGCGGGTGTCAGGCCTCCCACGCAGCAGGTTTTCTCCCCAGAGGCAGCTGGCAGCACGTTGGCACCCGAGGATGGTGATGAAAATCGCCCCAGGCTTTCCGGCACTCACCGATGGCGTCGCTGCGGAGAAGTTATAGCTGCTCTGTGTGCGTGTCCCCTGCGGGGGCCTCTAATTAGGGCTCTGCTGACAGCCCCAGAGGTTGGGGAGCTGAGTAGGCCGGGACGGGAGAGGGGAAAGAGCCCAGCCCGGTTCCTCTTCGTGTTGGGGCCCAGCAGGAAGGAGCCAAGATGCCGCCACCCCCCACTTGTCCACAGGGGGTCGCACTCACTTCCAGCCCCTCAGCCCGCCTCCATCCCCACCTCCTGGGGGAACCGGTCCCTGGCCCCTGCATCACAGGAAGGATGAGGGTGGACTCCGTGGGCCTGGCCGTGGGTCTGCACCCCAGGTCCTGCGACAGGTGGTAGGAGCTGGGGCCTGGCTCACCCCCACTGGTTCACAGACGGCTCAGGGTGGGTCGAGCACGCTCCCAGACTGTGTGAGCAGCCAGTCCTCACGAATAAGATTAGGTGACATCACTCCTAGACGTCCATCAACCTCACGTCCAGCACCAGCGTGGTCAGCGCTCTGCAGAGTGTGCTGCTGAAGCTGGATCTTCACAGAGGAAGGCAGACAGCGGAGCAGAGAAGGCTCGGGGGTTCCCGCGGGCCGGCCCTCTCGGGGCCCCTGCCAGCCCGCGTGGCTCTCCACACCCGACCCCCTGTGGGAGCTTCTGCTCATCTTCCTGACCCCATGCCAAGCCCCAGTGTGCCCAGTAGGGCTCAGTTTGTGTCTGGCAAGGATGGCTGAGTGGGTGAAAGGAGACAGTGGACAGAGTCGCCGCAGCTCAGCCACTTGACCTCGGGGTGACCGCCAAGCCTTCCACCTCCCAGAGCCCCGAGCACCCAGCTCTCCAGTGGAGTCCAGCCTCACAGGGCTTCCATGGGAGTTAGGGAGCCATGGGGCAGAGCGCCTGGCACACAGAGAGGGCACAGGAAAGGGGGAGATCCAGGCCTCAAAAAGCACCTGCTGGCCCAGGGAGCTTCCCCCTGCTTCCTCTCCTGTTATCTGTTCTCCCCTCCCCTGGGGGTTCTCACCCTCGACACTATTGACATTTGCGGCCTTCCTGTGCACTGTAGGATGCGGGCAGCATCCCTGGACTCCCGTGAGATGCCTGTAGCACCCACCCCAGGTGTGACAACTGAAAACGTCTCCGGCACCCCCGGGGGCACAGTCGTGCCACTGGGACCCCCCTGGCTTGCCCTCGTCGTTAGAGTGTTGGCAGGTATTCTCTGCCCAGAGTCAGGTGCGTGTGCCCACCTGCACCAGACCCTGTCTTGGGCACTTACATATGTAACCCTCAGGGCCCTCCTGAAAAAGGTGGGGGCTATCCTCATCCCGCTTAAAAAAGCTGACGCACCAGAATTTTAACTGGGTTCTGCAGGCCTCACCCTCAGACATTCTGATTCGTTGAGTCTGGAAGGGCTCCAGGACACCCCACTGCAGTGACCAGAAGCCCCCTCTGAGCCACCTTCGGGGGGTCGGGGAAGGCACAGGGCTCGTTATACTGCGAGGATGAGGTGCCCCATCCCCCCCCCCCCGGGGTTCTGGTCCACCCTTTCCGTCCACAGTTGCTCCAGATTTACCCCCTTTAATAGATATTCCTGAGAGCACGCCACTTCGCGTGCTTTCCCTGCTCCTCGTCGTGTCATCAAAGGGAGGGACAATCTGCCCGCTAATTGTAGGTTCCGCAGACACGGAATGCTAGTGCGGTGCTCCTGAAACCAGCTTATTATCGATCAGAAACGTGACAGGCCCCAGTCCACGGCCAGGCTGTGCCGGAGCCACTGTCACACTGCGCTGCCGTCTCGGTGTTGTTTTTCAGCTGGTAATTCCTTAAAGACCAAGACAATAGTCATTTAATACGGCTTGCTCAAATGAACAGTTCCTCGAGCAAATAATAATAGTAAAATAAAAAGTCCCCGAGAAGCTAATTAGATGCTGCAGCTTGTACCAAGCAACGGCCTTGTTAATACATGCCCTTTTACAAGTGCAGCTGTGCCACCCAGATGAAGAATCAGGCCCGCCTCTCACCGCTGATATGTAAATAAACGCAGGCGACTGCACGCATAACAGCCCTCTTCCATCAGCAGGGATTAGACACCGGATACGAGCACTTCAGATAAAGCGGCAACTTGCGGAAGAGATTTTTCTAAAGAGAATGAGAGGTGGTGGGGGGAGGCAAAAGCAAGAGACCTTCTGGGGTCAAGAAACATGACCAAGCCCCAAGGGAAAGCTCAGCTTCCTACAAGGAAGCAAGTGCTGCCCATCGACTTCTCTTTGTAGAGACGCCAGAGGTCACACCCGGGCTGCGTTTCTGCGGTCACACCATCTCTTCTCTCCAGAGAGTGCATGTAATACACAGGGTTTGCACATAGATCCGGGGTCCAGGGAGCCCCAAGGCAAGACCAGGAGCATTCGGGGATAGAGTTCTCAACCAGGGGTGATTTGTCCCCAGCAGACATGTGACAGCGTCTGGAGGCCTTTGTGGTGTCACACCAGGGAGAAGGGATGTTCCTGGCGTCTCCTGGGTGGAGGCTGGGGCACTGCTCAGCACCCTGCCGTGCCCAGGGGAGCTCTCCCTAAGGAGTGATCCCCTCCAGACGTCCATAGCTGGAGGCTGCGGTGAAAAAGCTCTGCCTCGGGCTGAACCACCCAGAGTGGACCCCGTGGATCCTCCTTCTAACCGCCCTGCATTTGTAGAGGGGAAACTGAGGTCCAGGGTGAGGAAGGGACTTGCCCAGACAGTTGTGGTGGCAAAGACAACCCAGAGTCTACAAGCGACGCATGGGCAGCACCCCGTCCACGCCCCAGCAGGCCCCCCCTGCCCCTTCCTCTGCAGATGTTCCTGGAGCCCTGCCCCTTCCTCTGCAGATGTGCCTGGAGCCCTGCCCCTTCCTCTGCAGATGTGCCTGGAGCCCCAGGTGACTGGTGCTGGGGCTGTGGTTTCAGAACCTCCAGCAAAGGGCTCCCCCCGCAGGCTAGCCTTCACTGGGGCTCGGCCAGTGTTTCCAGAAGCAAAGCAGGGCAGGAACCAGCTGAGGATACAGACATCCCGTGTCAAAAATTAGGGACCTGAGGGCTTCCCTGGTGGCGCAGTGGTTGAGAATCTGCCTGCCGATGCAGGGGACGCGGGTTCGTGCCCCAGTCCGGGAGGATCCCACGTGCCGCAGAGCGGCTGGGCCCGTGAGCCATGGCCGCTGAGCCTGCGCGTCTGGAGCCTGTGCTCCGCAATGGGAGAGGCCACAACAGTGAGAGGCCCGCGTACCGCAAAAAAAAAAAAAAAAAAAAAAAAAAAAATCAGAGACCTGAGACTCCAAGCAGTTGGATGACAAGCCCGGAACACACAGCTCGAAAATCTCCCAACAAAGCTTTGAAGGCAAATCTATCTGATCCCAAAGCTTACAACCAATGGCCCCTGGTTCAGGGACCCCTCTTCCTGATAGGATTCGACACCAGGACAAGTGCACTGAAGGAACACGTGGACGGTTGGGAGTGAATGACGGTTCTCCCTCCCCAGGGAGGGGCCGAGGTTGTGAGTGGAAGGCAGGGTGGAGTCCCAGTCACAGTGGCCCTGGTCCACATGCTCTGTTGCCCACAGGGGCTAAGGCATGGCCCGTGGCGTTTGAGCTCCTGGGTCCATCAGTTCATGGCCCGGCCGAGAGTTTGCTACACGAGTTCTGTGCTCGACCACGGGAGCCCACGCTAGGGCTCCAACTGCATGTCCCACCTCCCCCCGCCTCCAGGCCCTCTGGGTCCCACAGCAGGGAGGTGACAGCTGCGATCATCAAAAGCGGAAGGGGCAGAGGAGAGTGGCCCCCGCGCCTGTGCCCTCCTGGGGCTGTCAGCATCCTCGCGGGTGGGTCATGTCCCCAGGATAAGCCCCGTGCTGCAGCCAGCACCAGCAGAGCCTGCAGGCCAGGACCACACTGGCCCTGTCCCCTGGAGCCGGGAGGAAGGCTCGCCAGACCCCAGGCAGCTGGACTCGTCCGCGTCAGGCCTGGTCCTCAGGCCTAGATGCTGGGAGCAGGTTCCGCGTGGCTCTCCCACCGTCCCTCTGCTCAGCCACCTGCACGGCTGGCTCAGAGAGGCAAGGCGGGAGGAGCTCACGGTGCAGCTGTAGGGGCACGACAGTGGGCCGAGTGCAGAGCAATTAGACAAAATGCTGAGGGGGGTCAGGGATCTCAGGGCCACAGCAGGAGCACCGCTCTCCTGCCCCTCCCCTGTGTGCTGGTGAAGGAGGTGAGCTGAATGGGGTGGGCTGGGCCAGGCTCCGGGGTCTGGTGGGACAGGCTCAGGGGAGGGGGCAGCCTTGCTGACACTTGGCCGTGGGGAGGGCATTCAAAGGGGGAGCAGAGGTCCTTGGCTAATGACCTGTCTCCTGCCTGCCCAGCTCCAGGACTCTCTGTGGTCGGGTCCATCTAGATCCCTCTCTCTGTGGATAGATGGGGAAACCGAGGCCCAGGGGACACAGTGCCTGAGATCACAGAGCCAGACAGGGGCAGGGCCAGTCTAGAGGTCCAACCCTTCCCCATCACCCTGGACTCAATGGGGCATGGCCAGCCTTGGGTTTCAGGAGGCTGGAGCACGTGAGACCATGAGCCCCAGGGAGTGCATCTTGTGGAGGCGCTGACCCTCCCCAAAGGGCTCTGACAGCCCCAGCTAGAAGCAGCCCCAATGCCACGACCTTGAGTCCTGTCCCTTGGCCGACACAGGGGTGAGTCACGTCGCGACGTCTCCTGCTTGGATGCTGGCAGCTCTGACTCCATCACAAGAGGAATGGAGGTCAGAAATCACCTGCGTGTTGGACCACGAGGACACTGAAGGCACACACGTGCACACAAGTGTGCATACATGCACTAAGCACGCGGGCACGCGTGCCTACACAGGGGAGTGACGCACACACATGTATACACGCGCACACACCCCTGCATACGTGCGCACACACACTTCCTCAGATGCGCTTGCTTCCCCCAGGGCCTGGTGTCTTCACCCCACCCAGGGTTCTCCTGACACTGAAACCCAGGCTCATGCTCTGGGCCTCTCCCCTCCCTCCTCTCAAAACCCATTGCCAGCTGCTGAAGCCGGGACCCTCCCATGACCTCGTGCTCCCTGGGGACCTGCTCCCTGAGCTGCCCCTGCAGATCCACCTTCTAGAACAGCAGCAGCAGCTGTGACAGCAGAGCTCAGGTGCTGTGGGCCTCCGTCCATGGTGAGTGGCAGGATCTCGGGGTTTAGAAAGTTCTGGATCGGAGTCCTGGCTCCTCTGCTTCTTCATGTCATCTCTCCTCTTGGAAACAGAGCTGCCATATGGTGTCACAGGGAGAGCAGACGCACGCACACCGCGAGGGGCTGTGCACGGATCAGGGCGCGCAATGGACGCCGCCACCCATCACGTGTCCCTGCCCACCGGGGCCACAGACCCACCCTGCAGGAGCCCCGGAGGAGCCGCGTGGCAGATGGCAGGAGGGGCCGAGCAGCCAGTGAGAGCCCGGGCCTGCCCTGGCTCCCTCTGTCCTCCTGCAGGCATCTTGCCTGACGGCCCCGCATTCAGACATTCGGCCACATCAGCGTTTTGTAAAATGTCAGCTCGAGCCAGGGACCCTCGTGGGCTGCGGTTGCTGCCGACCGTCTGATCTTGACGTATTCCGGACAGTGTGAGTGCGCTGGAGCTTCCTTTGCATGTGGAAGAAGCCAGAGAACACAGGAAGGACGTGCAAAACATCCATTTGGCCCTGATGCTTCTTAGAATTGCACAGGCTGGGGGTGGGGCTTGCGCTCAGGGGCCACCTCGTCCCCTCCTCCCAGCACAGCCAGCTCTCTGTGTCCGCTTCCTGATGAGGGCCAACCCCACTCTGCTGGAATCCCCGCCCCCTGGGAGGCAGGACCCCACTGCCTCTCAGATCAGCGTCAGCGCTAAGAAGTCTTCTGTTCCATCCACATAGGCAGACCTGCCCTTCTGCCACGCCCAGCCAGACAAAATAGGAGGGACAAGGTGTAGGTGGCTCGAGAGGCAGCCCTGGACACCCAAGCGTGGTCAGAAAATGCTTGACCAAGGAAGGGTGGCCTGGCTGGACCGTCATATAGGAGCCCACATAGGTCATGGAGACAAATTTGTATTTCCCTGCTGTATAGGTCACTTGGATGGCTGTAAGTGGCATCTTTCTTGGCGTATTTACGTGATTTTTCTGATGAGTAGTGATATTAAGCATCTGTTGGCGCCCTCATGGCCACTGGGGTCCCTCTGTTCTGTAAATTGCCTCTTCATACCTGGTGCTCAGTTTTGACTGTGTTTCTCATCTGTTGCTTCTTGCTCTCAGGGCATCCTAAAGCATCCTTGTATTGACAACATTGCAGATTTCCTCACCGAGGCTGGGTCTGTGTCTCTGGAGTCCTTCACTTTGGAGAAAAGTTCTTTCTGATGTGACCAAGTCTACCAGTGACTCCCCATCTCATGCTTCTGCTAGTGGGGTCTTGATTAGAAAGCCCTTCCCCCCACCCCAAGGTCACAAAAATATTCTCCTGCATTTTAAAAATCAGCTTTATCATTTACCATTCTCACTGATGTACTGAGTTAATCTGGAGTTAATTTAGTTAATATGGTGGGAAGTGGGAAATCGATTTTATGTTTCTCCATACACTGCCAACACTTCTCATTCTATTTAGTGAGTAATCTACCCTTTCTGCAATTATTTATTACATGTATCAGCTGCACACACACTCAGGGGTTTCTTTCCCAGCCCCCCTGCCCTCCACTCCCCGTCCATGTGCCCCTGACAGTCCCACACCCCTCACTCCTGTGCTGTATCCTGAAGACCAGGAAGTGAGCTTCCCCCAACGCCCAAAACTTTGCTCATCTTTTTCAAAATGTTCTAAGCTATTCATAGAGTTTATTTTTTTAGACATAATTTAGAATTCATTTTTCAAGTTCTAAAAATTGCTATTGAGAGTTTGATCAGATAATGTATTGAATTCATACATTAATTTAGGAGAAGTTGACATCTTTACAATGTTTTATTACCTCGTTCGAGAGCACAGTTGTATCTGTCAGCAACTGCTATCATACTTGTGCATAACAAACAGGCTGAAAACCCAGTAACTCACAACAACAAGCTCGCTAATGAGGGGAGCCTGTGGCTCTGAGCGCTCGTCCCGCCTGGGTGGCCTGGGGTTGGTGGCAGCATGGGTTCAGAGCTGCTGCGTGAGTCAGCTCTTCTCTTTGGACGAGTGGCCAACTCCAGGGCAGGTTCTATTCATGGAGAAGGCGAGAGGAACAATGCCTTGCCTCCGAAACCCTCAGCTCAGCCCCCACACAATTACTCTGCCCACCTTCTGTTGTCAAGGCAGCCAAGCCCAGTATCAGCGGGTGGGGGAGTAATTGGACGACTCTCCCCTCGGCCGAGGGCAGGACCTCTAACACCGTTACAGGGGAGGCAAGACTTGAAAACAGCCATCCTGATTCCCCACAAAGGTAAATCTCCTTATTTATTCAGATCTGTTTTTACATTAATTATGAGAGATGCAAACACTTCTCGGGAAGGTCGGGCCCCTTGGTCAGGTTGACTCCTGCCTTGGGACCCTCCTTGCTGCTGCTTGGATGGTCCCGCTGCAGCAGCTCCCGCCCAGCCAGCCCTCCTCCCTGGCGGCAGGCACCCAGACGGGAACACGAGCTCCTCCACACGAGGGGAAATGAAACCAGGTCCTCTGCATCGCTCCATCAGCTCAGGGGCCTACTTTCAGGAACATGGTATGAACAGATTGGAGTGGAGCTTGGACCCCGGGAAGGAGCTCATTCCTGGAGCCAGGCCACGTCAATTCCAAGGCCGATTCTGCCGCGGATGTGCTGCAGGGCCTGGCGTGTCCCGTGGGAGCCCTGGGCCTCCAGCTCTCCCATGTGTAAAGTGAGGGGACCAGACCTAATGACTCCCAAAGGCCTGTCCCCAGTCTATGGCACTTTAGGAATCTAAAGTGGATCCCATGTTCCAGCCAACTGACAGTCAAACACCCCAACACAGCTTGCCCTGAGGCATCTCCTGGCCTGTGTGCTGCAGGGGGGAGCTTGGGGCACCAGGACAGGAGGAGGAAGGACAGGTGATGGAGGTGAAACCTTTTAATCATTCAATTCAGTACTTGTATCTGGGCTTTTCCTTCTGGCATTGGACTTAAAGGCAGACAAGGATCTCCGTGCCTGGCCACACCTAGAGGAAACCAGGTGTGCTTTCCAGGCGATCAGAGGATTCAACCCCAAGAGATGGAGGTGAGGGAGAGAGGGAGGAGAGAGGCCCTTCCTGCAAGGCCCACGGGCAGAGTGTGCTAAGCCCCCCACCCCAGGATGGTTCCTGTGTCCTGGATGACATCTTGGCCCAAGTCACCCAACTGGAGTGTCTGCCACGTGGGGGTGGGTGGGGACAGGGGTACCTGGCAGGCGCTGATGGAGGACTGAGAGATGTTGGTCCTTCCCAGCATCCTGTGGCTCACGACGCTTTTCTTTGCTCCTTTGCTCCCTGTGCCCACCCATGGGTGAGTGGGTGGGTGAACTAAGCTGGAGGGAGAGTGGCCTTCTTGTAAAGGGCAATCAATAGGGTGGGGTCAGGGGATGGAAGGCCCCACTTGGTTTCAGCATTCAGTGTGTATGGGATCTTCCTTCCACAGCCCAGCGATCAGTGCCCTCAGAGCTCCTTTCACGTTTCCATGGTAACCACATCCCCCAGGAGGACTCATGGGCCTTCTTCTGCCGCTTCCTTCTTTGCATCCCTACATCCCAGCACAGAGGAGGTGCCTATCGAATGCCGTTGCCACGAACAGGTACAGGAATGCAGCTCAGTCCCCTCTGCTGCTGTGTGACCACCTGCCCCACCCTAGCCCCTCTGCCCAGGATGGCTGGGCACAGTCCCTGCCTTCCAGAAATAGACGGTCACGTGAAAGCAATGTGCCAGGGAATTCCTTCGGTGGGATCTGGGAAGGGCATGGCTTAAGAGAGAGAAGGGAAGCATGTGCTGGGCACCGTGTCTGTGCTTTACTATCTCTGTTACGTCTTCTCTATCTCATGACAAGTGTTTGAGGTGGGGGCTACTATTCTCCTGTACGTGATCATAAGCTGGACTCGGAGAAGTGTGGTGATTTTTTTCTGAGCCCCACAGATAAGAACTGGAATTCAAACCCAGACAATTCAGTCTGAATTCCGAACAAGCACCTGATGGCTGTGGAGGATTCTAGAAGGACAGCTCCATCGTGTGATGCCAAGGGCACCTGGGAATCTGTAAGCACATTCAGTCAACTCTGAAGGTGGTGCTATGAGGTGAAAACTTGCTTCTCCTCAAACCCACCTCGTGGAAGTTCCAGCACAGGTAACACCAAAGTTTGGAGAGACCAGGGTGCTTACACACAAAGGACTTTCTTATCTTCCTAGGAAAAATAAATTCACATGAAATAGAACTCAAATAACATTTATTCAAGAAACTCAAGTATTTTTGTGTTGTCTCCACTCCAAAACACTGTCTCGTTTTCTCTGGACTTCGTACGGGCAGCCCAGATAAATACAACCCCAGATGATTTTTACTGAAATTACCCGAGCGATTGCTTCCGTTTTTGGTTTCTACATAAAATTGTGTTTGCTGGCCCCCGAGAGCGTGCTCAGGATGAAGTTAGGTTGCGTGAAATTGAAAATATGGGGAAACAGACCATAGAAGCTTATAGTCTGGTTACGGGGAAAAATCAATTGTATGAAACAGGTGCCCTCTGCCTGTAGAACGTGCTGCGCCAGACCAACACTCCCACAAATCACGGTTATTAAACTTGGATAAAATGCAAGATAAACTGCTGTTTGAAGGCATCAGAGTGTAACTGAGACAGCCAAGATCATGTTCCCAGGAGGAGGGAACAGAGGAGGTAAGGGGACGCTTCCCCCTCTGGGGATGTTTGTCATTTGCTGCTTGGGTCACAGAGCCCAAGCAGAGAGCTGCATCTCATGGGTCTGAAAAGATCAAAGGGAATTCAGGATCATCAAGGCAGTCAGGACTTGAGGGGCCAAGGTCCGTGAGAAAAGAGAATTTCATAGATGGTGATCCCACCATTTTGAACAAATGTTTCCCTTGGGGAATTTGCCAGACCCCAAACCCCACATGGTCGTAGAGCCTAGAAACCATGCACAGAGCAGCTGAGCAACCATGCACAGGGCTCTGAAGCCAAGGAGGGCTTTGGAGTCTTACAGAACTTGGGAGAAACAACTGCAGAAGGCGCCCTCACTCTCTGAGCAGAGGCCCCAACAGTGCAACAGACTGGGAGTAGAGACTGATGGAAATAGAACCACCTTTGGCAAAGCCTGAAACCAGCCTCAGAATGTTCCCATCCCCACCTGGACCAGCATGGTGTCCTGCTCTAACAGCTGGGCCAGGGAAAATTAAGTCCACTCGGGTGGGAGATGACCGCTTCTGGATTCCCCAGTGTTTCTCATACACATTGTCAAACAGTCATTAAAAGTGTGTCAGGCATCCCGTAGAGAAGATGAAAATCTGAGAAGAAGATAAGGCAATAGGAACAGATCCACATGTGATCCAGACACTGGAGTTCTCAGACACAGCCTTTAAAATAACTCTAGCTAGCACAGTCAAGAAAATACATAACCACCTTGAGAATTTTACCAAAGAACAGGTAAGAATAACAATGACCTAGAAATATAGTAACTGAAACCAAGAACTATGTAAGTCAGGGACAAGGCAGGAGACATAAACCACAGATTTGAACAGAGAATTTTTAACATAAAGAATTATTAATTGTTAACAGGGGACTAACTATCAAGATTTAAAGAGCAAGGTGTAAAAGCTGTGGGAGCAGCCGTCCTCTGGGCAGTGAGGGCACTGAGGAGGGGTCCCTGAGCCCAGGATCTGGACCCCACTGCAGAGGGCGTGGCTACTGAGGGGCCACAGGCTAGGACCCATGAGCAGCCCACCACCCACTGAACTGCCAATGAAACTCTCCAGGAAGCTTCCCACCAGGAGTTCTGAATTCAGAAGGGAATGATTTGAAATGGAAGGCTGGTCACATAGGAAGGGAAATAAAAAGCAATGAAAAGGGTAAATATGTGGGTAGTAATAATGAAACTGGAAGGTTTTGTATACACTTAAAGTAAAAATACATGAGGACTTCACAACTTTCCCACATGGCAGAGGAGCTTCTATCAGACTAACTCTCCTACAAATAACAATGATAAATCTTGGAGAAAATAGAAAAGCATCCCTGTTTTATAAAAATAAATATAAATAAAGTCAATACCCCAAAACCAGTTGCATTTCTATACACAAACAGTGCATGATCTGAAAAAGAGATTACAAAAATAATTGCATTTATCAATACAATATAGCACCACAAAGAATGAAATACTTAGGAATTAACATAACCAAGGAAATGAAAGACTGGTACAATGAAAACTGCAAGATATTGCTGAAAGAAAGTAAAGAAGACATAAATAAATGGAAATACATCCATGTTCATGGATTGGAACATTTAATATTAGTAAAATGTCAATATTACCAAAGTGATCTACAGATTCAGTGCAATCTCTATCAAAATCCCAATGATTTTTTTTGCAGAAGTAAAAAAACCCATCCTAAAATTCATGTGGAATTTCAAGGAACCCTGAATAGCCTGAAAAAACAATCCTGAAAAAGAACAAAACTGGAGGAGTCACACTTCCTGACTGCAAAACTAAGTACAAAACTACAGTAATCAAAACGGTGTGGTACTGGCATACAGACAGATGTGTGGACCAATGGAGTAGGTCAATAACAATTATAAATTCTGGAGAAAATATAAAAACAACC
The DNA here is from genome assembly GCF_937001465.1 of Orcinus orca. Classification (NCBI taxonomy): domain Eukaryota; kingdom Metazoa; phylum Chordata; class Mammalia; order Artiodactyla; family Delphinidae; genus Orcinus; species Orcinus orca. The sequence continues at coordinate 85,538,494 of NC_064575.1, forward strand.
GTTGGAAGGCACTGGGGAGGGAGCAAAAGAAGGCAGAAGCTGGAGGAAATGTTACCCCTGAAATAAGGGGGTTAATTTGGGCAAGTTCTCCATCCACCTGGCTTTTCTCCTGAGGGAATGCCCAATCCACAGGGCACAGTCAGATCAGAGCTCAAGAAGAAATCAGCAGTCTTACTGGGCTGGGGAGTCAGACATCAAAGTTTAGAACTGCCAGGGAGGCTGGAAATTGAAGGAGAAAGTCCTGGATTGCAGGAAGTCACCTAGGAAGATACCCCAAACCTGCAACCAAGCTCCCATCTGACTCCTAAACTGTATAGACACAGGGCAAGGCTCTAGGGGCCTCACCGAAAAGAGAGCTGGAAGGCTGAAAGGATGAAGCAGAGAATTCAGCAGCGGCCGGGTGCTAGAGAAAGAGTGTAGAATTCAAATTTCACCAAGTTAGAGGGCCTTGATAAAGACCTTGGGCATTGACTGAAACTCCAGAAGGAGCTTAGGATTAAGGACCACATCTTAAGACTAAGATCTATACCCTAAGACTAAGGGAAATTGAATAGATTTCTCCCACACAACCTATAGGACTATAGGACCAAGAGGATACACCAGTAATTTAATTGCCTTCCAGGACTAACTTGAATACTCTTAGAAAGGATAACAGAATCTAAAGACTTTACAAGTCATCATCCACAATGTCCATTACAAAAACAATAATAACTGTGGAGGGTGGGGAATTGTGGAGATGTTGTTCAAGGGCACACTTGAAACTAGATAATGAGTGAGTCCTGGAGATCTAGTGCACAGCAGAGTGATTATAGTCAACAAGACTGTATTCAATTTGCTAAGAGGCTAGATCTTAATTGTTCCTGCCACAAAAAAGCAATGATAATTATGTGACATGACAGGGGTGTTAGCTAACACTACCATGGTAATCATATTGCAATATATAAATGTATCAAGCCAACATGTTGTATACCTTAAATTATACAATGTTATATGTCAATTATATTTCAAAAAAACAGAAGCAAAAATTATCATACGTGGGATGAGGCAGAAATCTATCATACAACGTCAAAAAGAAAAAAAATAGTTATAAAAACAGATCCAGACATGAAATTAGAAGAAAAAGACTTTAAGGTATCCATGATACCTATGTTAAATGTGTTTATAGGTAAAAATGTATATAATGAGTGAAGAAGTAAGGACTGTTTAGGAGAGCTATCAAAATTCCAAAGCAAGGAGGAAAAATCACGAGGCTCTACAATAGAAGAGATCATTGTACTGGAGGACAGGTTCTTTGAGTCTGAATAAATTAAAGCATGAAGGGAAAAAACTGAGCTCCATTCACCCGTGGAACAATATAAGTGATCTAACATGTATGTAACAGAATAGGAAGGAAAAAGTATTTAAATACATTCTATCTGAAATGTTCTAAATGTGAATAAGACATCAGTCTATCAATCCAAGAAACTCAGTAAAACCAAGCAAAAAAAAAAAAAAAACCACAAAGAAAAATGCAATTAGGCACATCCTAGTCAGACTACTGAATATCACAGCTAAAGGGAGAATCTCCAAGGCGTCGAGAGGGGAAAAAGCAACATTATACACAGAGGCAAGGATAAAAATAAGAGCCGATTTCTCACCAGAAACACTGAGGCAGGAAGACTGTGGAATGCCATCTTTCAATGTCAACCTAGAATTCTATAAGCAGCAAAATGCTTTTGAAGTTGAGGGTCAAATACTTTCATAGAAACAAAAACTGAGAGAATTCATCACCAGTGCTCCCAGGTTGGAACAAAAAGTAAATATTCCTCCCATAAAAGGAAAAAAATGGAGCACTGGAAATGCTAGCACTGGAAATGGCATGTGTATGGGCAAATATGTTGACTTTTCCCTTAAATTCTTGAAAAGCTGGTTCACAAATAATAGTCAAGAGAGATGACAGAATTAGAATATCACCCTCTGCGCCTCCGAATGAGTTAGGAGGGCCAGGCATTAGAAATCTATGGCAGTTCACATGACAAGGAGATATCATCAGAAATTATGTGCCTCCTACTGTCTGGCCAAACACCAAATAGCATTTTCCGAAAGGGATTAAGCTTGAGTCTGACCCGGTCTCTGGACCCAGCAGCCAGTGTGCAGAAAGTATAAAGACAGAGGAACACATGGAGAATGCTATCAGCAAAATGCAGACCGCGGGCAAGTCTACAAGTCAAAGGGACCAGGCTTCCCCACAGATAGTGCGGAGGAGCCGGAAGAAGTAGGAGGGACCTGCAGGATAAAAGAAGCTTAAAAGACATGTCATGGTTTTAAATTGGGCAAGAGTAAGCCGTAGTGTCCAAGGATTCACCTTTGAATGATAAAACTGTTCCTTTAATAAAAAATTTAATTGCCATGAAAATCAGGACAGTGGTACTTGTAGGGGTTTGGAGGGGAACAGAGAGGCTTTGATTGAGATGCAGCTCATGAGCAGGGCTCCTAGGATGGGTGACAAAGTTCTATTTCTTGCACTGGGGGTGGTTATCAGGGTGTTTGCCTAAGAATACATTGTAAACTACACGTGTGATTTTCTGTTTCTGTGTTTTAAAATATAAAAATATTTTAAAGGTAAATTGACACTTTAAAGCAAAAATAATAATTTAATGTGGTAGTTGAAAACGTATGTGGAAGTAAAATGACGGTGCATGCATGCAGTGAGGGAATTGCTGAGCTGCTTGAGGCTGGAGAAAGAAGGACCCCTGAGAATTAAAACAAGTCCTTGGGTTCACGCAGAGCAGCGGGTATTGGGATCATCTCTTGTTCCAGCAGTCAGACAGCAAGACCTCGTGACTCATGGGGCTCGGGTATTCAGGAAGTCTTGCCTCAGGAGTGGGGAATAATTATCCTGAGACTAACCGTGACTCTGATCCAGCCTGATGAAACTTAGAAGAAGACCTGAAAGGGAAGAAATGTTTCCAAGGAACTCAACTATATCCCACAGCAATTCTCAAGAACGTTATTAGAAACACAAAAATACCCAGCACCCAACACAATAAAATGCACAATATTTGCTATCCAGCCAACTTACCAGGTGTGCAAAGAAGCAGGGAAATATGACCCAAGATGATGAGAAGAAGCTTTCAGTAGAAAGTGACAGAGGACTGACATAGATTGTAGCAGTAATAGGCAAGGACGTTAAATAGCTCTTGGAACTATGTTCCACATGTTCAAAAAGGGAAAGATGGAACATACTAAATAACGACACAGAGAATGTGAAAGGACCCAAATTGAACCTCTAGATATACACACGGCTATGTCAAGTGTAGACGGAAAAAAAATAAATACGGAAAAACAACAACGAAAAGATAGGCTGATTAGAAAACAGACATCGAAAACTAGCATTAACCCAAATATCATCAATAATTACTTTAAATTTAAATTTTCTCAACACCCCAATCAGAAGACCGAGATTTTCAGGTTGGATAAAGAAATAAAGACCCAACTTTCTGCTGCCTACAGAAGCCCACTCTAAATATCAAGATACAAATAGGATAAAAGTAAAGTGATGGAGAAGGGTCTATTGTGCTAGCCCTCATGAAAAAAAAGGGGTGTGGGTGGCTGGAGTAGCTACAATAATATCAGACAATGTGGATTTCAGAGCAAAGAATGTTACCAGGGATTTAAAAAATTCATTTTGAGTAATGAAGGGGTCAATTCATCAAGAGAACATCATAATCTTAAATGTTTATTCACCTAGTAACAGAATGCCTGAAGCCAAAACTGATAGAAGCACAGGAAAATAGACAAACCCACAAAAATGGTGAGACCTAAATGCCTGTCTTTCAATAATTGATGGAGTTAAGCACAGCGAATCAGTAAGGACATTAGAAGCCTTGAACAGCACTGTTAACCAATGTGACCTGACTGACGTTTATTAAAGCACATTCTTTTCAAGTGCACGTGGAACATTTACCAAGGCAGACTGTATTCCGGCCATTAAGACAAGATCTCAATACATTAAAAAGGATTCAGGTCGTTCAAAGTATGTTCTGGGACCACAATGGACTTAAATTAGAAATCGACAGGAAAAAGATTTCTGGAAAGTCCCCAAATATTTAGAAACTAAATAATACACTTGTAAGTGACCCATGCATCAACGAAGAAACCCAAAGGGAAATTGAAAGTATTTTGAACTGAAGGAAAATTAAAACAGAGCATGTCAGAATTTGGAAACTGTCCCTAAAACAGTAGGTTGGGGCAAATTTGGAGGGCTAAGGACCAATATTCGAAGAGAAGACAGGTCTCAAATCAAAGCCCTGTGCTTTTAGCTTCAAGAGCCAGAAAAAGCAGAGCAAACCGAACTGAGATTCAGCAGAAGTGAGGGGACACTCAGATGAGAGCAGAGATCAGTGCAGTAGAGGACAGGAGAGCAGCAGAGGAGACCAATGAAGCCAAAAGCTGATTGTTTGGGGAGAATATCATTAAAACTGGTAATTCTCTAACTGGACTGAACAGGAAGAAAGAGAGAAGACATCAGTTATAAGTATCAGAAATGGCAAAGATGACATCACTACAGATTGAACAGATATTAAAAGGATAATGAGGACATATTATGAACCTTATTCCAATAAATTTGATAACTTAGATAAAAGTCACAAATTCTTTAAATATTCAAATAACCAAAGTTCTCTGATCAGCAAGTAACTAACTGGCATGACCCTTCATTTATTTAAAGAAAATGGATTTGTAGCTGAAAACTTTTCCACAAAGAAAACTCTTATGATTTTTGCCACAGTGCCACCACAATATGGTGGGGAACACTAGTCTTTTCAATAAATGATGTGGGGTCAATTGGAATCTATATGGGGAAGAAAAAGAGTTGACTGTCACCTCACATCATTTAAAAGTTGTCTAAAACCACATCAAAACACTAGTTCTGGGTTGGATTTTAGACCTAACTGTGAAAAGTAGAACAAAAGTGGCTAGAAGATGACATAGGCCACCTTCTTGAACTTGAGGTGGTCGCCAACCATGATGGAAAAGATTAACACACTGTATTTGATTAGAATTAAGAATTTACGTCCATCAAAAGACTCAGAATATATTTAAAAGAGAACTTCTATAAATCAACAGGGAAAACACAAAGAACCTAATTTTTTAAAATGATAAATAGCTTGAACAGGAACTTCACGAGGATAACACCGAATTGGGCCATAAACAAGAGTGCCTAATCTCATTAGTCATCAAGAAAACGTACATTAAAATCACATAACAGCAGCACTACTCAAAAGGGCTAAATTTTTAAAGTGCAAATGTCAGCAAAGACGTGAAGTAACTAAAAACACTCATCCAGGGATTTCCCTGGTGGCGCAGTGGTAAAGAGTCTGCCTGCCAATGCAGGGGACACGGGTTCAATCCCTGGTCCGGGAAGATCCCACATGCCGGGGAGCAACTAAGCCCCTGCGCCACAACTACTGAGCGTGTGGTCTAGAGCCTGCGTGCCACAGCTACTGAAGCCCATGCCCCTAGAGCCCGTGCTCTGCAACAAGAAAAAGCCACCACAATGAGAAGCCCGCGCACCACAACGAAGAGTAGACCCCGATTGCTGCAACTAGAGAAAGCCCTCACGCAGCAGAGAAGATCCAATGCAGCCAAAAAATTAAAAAAAAATTAATTAAAAAAAAAAAAACACTCATCCAGCAGGAGTGTAAACTGGTATAACCGCTTTGAAGCAGTGTTCACCAGTATCCAGTGAAGCTGAGTCTACCCCCCTCATCGCATGACCCAACAGAAATGTAGGTATTCATCAAAATATCTGCACACGGAGATTTACACCAGTTCTAACAATAATAACAAAAAAAACTAGTAACGATCATATTGCCCATCGATAGTAAAATCGATAATAAATTTTCATATAGTCATGAATGAGTAATATCGCCATAAATAATGGAATATTGCTACTTGCAACAATATGGAAGACTCACAAACATAATGTTGGAAGAGGCCAGACACAGAAGAGTACATAGTACACGATTCATTCTATATAAAGTTCTAAAGTTCTAATCTAGTGTACAATGCTGGAAGTTAGAGTGGTGGTGGTGGTGGTCTTTGGGGGGTGGTAATGGGAGAGAAGGCTGCCAGTAAGGGTCTATTTCTCGACCTGGCTGGTGGTTACCTGGATGAGTTCACTCTGTAAAGTCTCATCAACCTGTCCACTCACATTTTTCTGAATGAGTATTCTATTTATATAAAATGCCAAATAGGGTTACGAAATAGACAACAATGGAATTCAAACTGTGCGGTGTTGGTGCCGCATGAGGGGCAGCTTACCTACCGCAACAGGGAGATCCAAGTTCAAATCCCAGTTCTACAAGGTCCTAGCCCCAAACCCCACGGAAGCCATTTAAGCTTCCTCACCTTCAATGGCCCCATCTTTCTGCCCCTTTACACTAAGTCCCATACATATGAACAAGTTCCTTCCCGAGAGCACGTTCGTAAGTCCAATTTGTTCATAAGTCCAACAAAGTTAGCCTAGGTACCCAACAAACACAATCAGCTATGCATCAATAGTACTGTACTATAATAGGTTTATAATACTTTTCACACAAATAATAAATAAATACAAACACAAAAAATACTACTGTACAGTACACAAAAGCACAACCACTTGCAGAGGATGCACGCACACGACAACGTTTGCCAGACGCGTGAACTAACTTGTGTGATTGGACATGCGAAAGCACATTCACATCTTTGAAAGTTCGCAACTTGAAGGTTCGTATGTAGCGGACTTACTGTACAGGGTTGTTTGGGGTTTAATAGATGATCTAATTGTGCTCCTAATTTAAGACCTGGTTTATAGCAAACATGCTAAGAATAACAATGGTGTTGGGTATTGGTTATCAATGTGGGCTCTGGAGTCAGACTGCTGGGGTTTGAATCTAACCTCCTCCACTTACTGCTGTCTGACCTTGGGAGAGTTATGTAACACTCCAGTCTTGTTTCCTTATCTGTAGAATGAGGCTAATAAGGAGAGGAATAAATTAGTTAAGACTTAGCACATACAGCGTCCCGTGTATCCATCTGCAATTACTATTACTATTACTATTACTCTTTGATACTGGAGCTTGGAGAAGGAAAATCCTTGCCAGCAGGAGGAAAGATTCCCAGGGAAGGCGGGCTTCAGGTGGCCTTGCCAGGATGAAGGTGCTTTGGAGTATCTTAAGTCAGGTGAATTAGGGCTTTGTGGTTCCCTCCCTTGCCCCACCCCATTACCTGCATAGGATCCCCCATCAAGAGGGTCAAGACAAGTATGAAGTCCAGCCCTAATCAATTCTGTCCCCATTTTCCACAGAAGAAACTGCTGTTCCGAGGGGTGAGGACACTGTTCAGGGTTCCAGGGGTCCTGAGATGGACATGGGTCAGATCTCTCCTTCTCTGCTCCCTAAACACCGGACTCGCTCCCAGGTGCCCAGAGCTGTAGCCTGAGCAGTCCTATTTTCTGGATTGGATGAGAAGGCCTTGTGGGACACACGTTCCTGAGGCTCCCAGATGTGCTGGGCGAGTGCACACGGATGAAAGGATAAATCCCAGCCAGGGAAGCAGGGGACTGTGTCTCCTTCAGATGAAAACACTGATCACCACCGGCCTCCCCCCGGATCCCTCTTTGCCGTCACACTTTTCTGCAACGAGCTAATGGGCTTTTACAGATTTTACATCCAACACACCAATTATAGTTCAAAGAACCACGTGAAGATTTGAGCATTTTTCTTTTACCACGTTTCCTGATCTTTATGAAGAACTAATTAAAAACTTTTTTTTTCTGTTGTTGCTTGTCTGACAGTTTTGCCAACTTGCAGTCTGACACGCGGAGCTAATTAGAAGTGAAGGCCGTCAGCAGACGCCCACGTCTGAGGTGCGGGGGGGCTGGGAGGACGTGCCTCTGAGAGACGTGGTGTATCAGAGAAATCAGCCCTTGGTTCTCCCAAGTCAACATTTGTGGGGCCGTTCTTTGGGGACAAGTAGCCTAGGCTTGTAGCAGAGAATGGGACTGATGTGGTTTGACCGAGGAGCTTAGGTCACGATCTCCGGGAGACATGGACGGGCACGTGCTGTTATGATGGATGTCACCCTGGCCCTCACCATGACTTTTCACAGGGGAAACTGAGGCCCTTGGAAGTAAGGAACCCAGACTGATGACACCCTAACTCCTCACAGCAACCCTGCAGTGTGGTTACTACCATCCTCATCTTACAGATGGAGAGCCAGAGCTCAGCTCAGGGACAGACAGAGCCACCCTGGATGGAGGGAGGATTTGACTCTGTGCCCAGAGAGGAATCCAGTCTCTCTCCGTGATACTGACCACAGAGCTGGGGACCCAGCTGTAGTCCTTTCTCCTCCAAGATACTGTCCTTTCTCTCTATCCAGGATACGCAGGCACACACATCTTATATCTCCTTTTATAAAAGGTTGATTGCAACCACAGCATGAGGAGAAGGAAATATGCGGTCCGGTCCTGTAGTGAGCCTTTCTGCCCTCATCGTAGGCCCCAAACTCACCCTCAGCCACTAGAATCACAGGGCTGCTGGTGAGGATTCAGAGCCCCTCAAAATCCTTCCTCCAACTTCCCCCTGACACCTGACATTCCACCATTCCTCTCATCTACTGGGAAAGGGCCACAGCGACAACATTAATATTCATTCACAGAGTAATTTCTGAGTGAGCTCATCGTCAGCCACCGGAAGAGCTTCTGGAAAGCAAAGGCAGGAAGGCATGGCCTTGACCTCAAAGAGTTTATTCAAGAGAGGAAGCACTTAGACAGACAATGGTGATGGGTTACATTGAATTGGGTTCTGAGACAGGGGAGCATGAGGGAAGGTTCCTGAAGGATGCCTAGGGGTCAGCCAGGTGGAAGCGAGGGGAGGGAAAGAGTTGTTTGGGAATCCTATAAAGGCAAAGAGGCAAGAAAAAGCTTATCATGTCTGGGAGAAGGTCCCTCTGGGGTGGGGTGTGTGTGTGAGAGATGAAGTTGGCAGGTGAGAAAGGCCTGGTTGTCAAGCTCCCTAACTTAGATTTTGTTCTGGAAGCAATGGAAAAAAACAAGGCATTTGAGAGAGTCTGTGGTGCCGTCAGATGTGCAGCTGAAAGGCCTTCCTGCCTTTCCGGAGGGTAATAAAAATGGGGACCAGGGGGAGGGGGTGGCAAAGAGGCTGCCACAGTCACCTGGATGGGGATCCACAGTGGTCTTGCCCAGGGTGGAGTCAGCGGGCTGGAGACAAGGGGACAAACTCCGTAAATTCAGTGGTAGAAGTGATAGAATTGAATGAGGGGTTGACAGGGACATGAGGGAGAAGGAACAGTCCCAGGTTTCTGATTTGGGCAATGACCTGGTTGAGAGTGGACAGGATTGGGAATTCAGGGTGAAGAATGAGGACAAGGAAAACATGAACTGGAATCTCAGAGAGCAGCCCTGGGCCCCCAGGGTGAGGGGCACGTTCATGCATTCATTCCTGCCCCCACTGGGCTGGATTCCTTCCTTCTTTTCCTCTGAATCGAGGCTTAATTTTGTCCTGGGTACTTCCTTCTGGCCTAGTTAAGACAGTCCTCAGGAGTCTCATAAATGCCCTTTTATTTTAGAAAACATCTGGTCCTTTTTGTGATTGGAATTTAGGAAATACAGTTAATGCTGAGTCTCCACCTCTGTGGGTGGTAGGATTTAAGCAAACCTGGTTTGGAAGAGATTGACCTGGATGATATTTGCTGATTTGGGGACCAGGGACCCAAGAGTGTCTGAATCTCACCCAGCCAACCTCCTCCTTGTCCCCTGAAACGAGATTGTCAAGGAAGTTATCATGATGAACTGAGTGAAATCACTGACATTCAACTGTTCTTGACCCACAACAGTGGCAATTTCATGGGGTTCAACCAACACAAACAAGGAGACCCTGCAGGATTCTCTGATAAAAGCGAGTAACATTTTTGTGGGAAAAAGGAAAGGAAGTTATGGACGAGGGCCAAGAGGTCCTTCCCCTTAGAATCACCCAATTATCGATGCCAGATGATGGGGAGGTCCATTTTGCTTACTAGTGGAATGCTTGCACCATAGATGCTGATAGAACCTTAATCTAGAATGAGGTTCCCTCATTGATTGATCAAACTGTGCTGCACGTGCATGCACACACACACACACACAATACCATTGAGTTAGACCTTGATGACAAACACCTCTGGTGTAGAGGCCCCTTTGTAAGTAACTCTACCTGTCTGAGTTGGTTGGCATCCATTGAGAAGCAGATGCCAAGATGGGATTCAATGTGCAGGACATTTATTGGGGGAAACATCTGTGAGGAATCAAGGAGGGAGACTTGAAAAGATGAAGGAAGGTAGACTCTTCAGCTGTTTGGTAGATTTGACATCTGTAAAGAAAAGGGGGAAGTAGGAGGCTTGGATGACTTGATACAAATGTGGTGGTGGATCCAGAAGGGAATCTGTGGGATCCGTCAGTCAGCTGTGGTCCCTGCAGCAGGAGAAGCACATTTTACAGCCACCATTTCATGTACCCTGAAAGGGTTCCACTGATTGTCACAGGATATAAATCACTGTGTTAAAGAAATTTGGTAAGGTGAAAGCTGTTGATGCCACTTAACCTGGAAAGGACTAAGCCTATGTGCAATTTGTGAAAACTTATTCTTTTGAAATGAATTTGACTTACTGCATAAACCTCCTTCCATGTTGCCCATGATCAACACAAGCTGTGCTTCTCCAGGATCTTCAGTCTGGAAGACTGACCATGCCTTTGCCTTGTTCCCTGCTGACTGCAGGGAAGCCATTAAGGAAGGAGATGGGAAAATGATCTGTCCTGTAGGTGGTGGTTAATCACGTAAGTGGACAAGGGCATGTAGGCAGAACTGGATTCAAATACTGACCCTTCCTCTCCCCTTCCCTGTTGTCCACACTTCGACATTCTCTAAACTTTCCTGAGCCACATTGGAAAAAATAACATCCCTAGTACTCCCCTTTCAAGGTGGCCATGAGAATTATGTGACATGACCTATAAACACTGCCTAGCAATGTGCTTGGCATGTCATGGGCTGTGTGTAAAGAACTAGCCTCTCCCATTCTCCCATTCTCCTTTCCTCTGTATTCCACCCTCTCCAGTACAGATAAAATACAATAAATTAAGTGATGTTTATTATTTAATGGATGATAAAATAGCAATTAAATATATTGGCTGATGTGGTTAAAAGCCACACCATAAATCGCGTTTGAACACCTCAGGACACACGAGTGTAGTCTTGGCTGGGAGCAAAGTCTCTTTCAGCACCATGGACAGCCACCCAGGAACTGAGGGAAGCTGCCCGGGCTGGGGCCAGGGCTGAACGAAACTATCTCAGCACGTTCTCTCTCTCTCTCCGGGTCTGTCGACAATATCTTGCCTCCATGTCCTGCGTCATCAAATTTCTCCACTCCACTGAATCATAAAATTCTTCTATAAATATCTTTCATATATATGAAACGTGCATGTATGTAAAATACATATAAATTATCTTTCCTATGCATGTACATGTATGTGAATGTGTGTGTACACATGTAAATTGGCCCTGAATTTCTATGAACTGTGTCCTTTTCTCTCCTCTCATTCATAATATGTCCCCTTCAGCAAATTGTCTCTAATTGTTTCCACTTTTTCTCCTTCCCTGACCCCCTGTAATCCATGAGTTTATTCTTACCATTTAACCAAACAGCACTTGTAATGTCTTCATGTTGCTAAACCCCAATGGTCACCTCTCGTCTCCCATTTCACTCAGCCTGTTGCTAGTATTTGAGGTGCCCCTTCTTCTGCAGCAACCTCTCCACTTCACTTCCAAGACACTGAACAGTCTTGGTCTCCTCCAACCTCACTGGTCACTCTTTCTCAGTGTCCTTCACTGGTTTTCCCAGCAAAGTTCCACACTATCTGAAATACCCACCCATACACACAACGTCTCCACACCATATCCCACCACCCTTTCCATTACCCACTCCTCTCCCACCACAATTCCACCTCAGGCTCTTTTCCCTTGTGGCCCTTCTCTCTAGAGTGTCCTTTCCCTGATACAGTCATGGCTTCCTCTTTGTCTTCAAAGACAATGTTCAAAAGTCACTTGATCAGATGCCTTGCCTGACCACCACACATAAAATAGCACCTTCCACAACCATTCTCTTTACGTTGTAACACCTGTCACCCCTCGACATGTCCCTTATTGTCTGCTTTCCTCACTGGAGTGCAAGCTCCACGAGGGCAGAGTGTCTGCCTTGTTCACTAAGGCATGCTCGGCACTTGAAACAGCACAGGCGTCCTTAACACTTGTTGAAGGAAAGAAAGAAAGGAAGGAAGTGAAGGAGGAAGGAAGGGAGGGAGAAAGAAAGAAAGAAAGAAAGAAAGAAAGAAAGAAAGAAAGAAAGAAAGAAAGAAAGAAAGAAAGAAAGAAAGAAAGAAGGAAGGAAGGAAGGAAGGAAAGAGGAAGAAAGGAAGGAAGGAAGAAAAAGAAAGAAAGAAGGGAGGGAAGAAAGAGGGGGAGAAAGAGAGAAGGGAGGGAGGGGAAGAGGGTGGGAGGGAGGGAGGGAGGAAGAATGAATGAATTTTGGTGCAGGGCATCTCCAATATTGGCTGGTGACCCCTGGATATCAGGGACCAGTTCTGACTCATTTTCACATCCTCTCAGGACTTGCCACATGATACTTGGGAAATGATTGCCCAGTGAGCAGATTATTGAATGAATGACTGAATCACTCAAGCAGCCCAGGATGGGGAGGGGGGTCTAGCTTTTGTTCCACCCAAGATCAAGTAGGTCAGGGAGCACAGCCCAGGGTGATGAACACGTCAAGGGTCCAGATTCCAGCAGAAAAGCATTTATGTCTCAGCGACCCTGAGTCTCACCACACCTCTTCCTGACTGGGACAAGCCTCTGGGGGTGCCTGAGTCAGTGGGCGGCAAGCGACAGGCGTGGCGCTTGGAGGAGGGAGGGAGGAAGATGGGGCTAGTTCCTCCTCCACAGGCAGGGCTTCATTCAGCCTGACGTGGGGGTCTTCTGCTCAGCACGGAAGGAATGTGTGGACCAAAGCGGCCTCCAGCTAATGCCATTTCTCTATGTGTTTTCCAGAGCAGAGTCATGGCGGGGGACACATTATACCCCATCATCGGATTCCTCAAAGTGCAAGCACACGGCGCCCTGGTTTCCGAGCTCTAAGTGCCCATTCATGGCCAATGGGGTGTCATTTATGGAAGTTATTACACAGAAGCCACCGTCCTCAGAAAGGAGATTGCTGCTGGGGTTTCCTGCTGGTCACTGAGTGCCTGGAGAGCTCTAATTTAATTATCAACTCAACAATAACGTGATGGGTGTATTCATTTTATCAGTGTGTATGTACGTGAACACACACACACACATACACGCTCCCTCTAAGTGGTCGTAAATAATGAATAAATCAATACCCTGACACACTGTAATTCAGACCTTGAAATGCAATCAGATATCGGGAATTGCAGCTGCGTCTGAATGAACGCGCAGACGCAGAGGCTGTGGCAGCGCTCAGCGTCCTGCTCAGCCCTCCCTGCGCTTTCCGAAGCCCCGCCGTGGACATGCGCTCCGTCACATTAACTGTGAGCCGTATATTTATGAGTCTGGTTGGTTGTTAACAACTTGGCCCTACAGCAATTAAGATTTATATTTGCCATACATATCACTGCTAATGGACAGCTCACGGGCTCCGGTAACTGGCTCACCACCCCTGCCCTCTTACTGGGTCTTTCCTGACCAGTGGATGCCTCTTTCCCAGGGAGTCTTATAATGGGTTTTTCATGTGTTGGTGATTTTAATTACCTTTTTATTGCTATGCAAATCACCCTCCGTTTAATCTGCCAACTGAAAGAGGGGCCTAGGGCAAAACTGGAGACAGAAGGCTGCAAAGGCTGAGGCTGCTACACAGGTTAGGGCCGAGTGCCGGGGTGTGTGGGAAAGGCAGGCTTGTCCAAGTCCAAATATGGAGGAGGGCCATTCCCCCGTATCAGTTACTCAGGGCATGGCCTTTGGGAGCTCCCGGGGGGGCCTGCAGGCCTGGCAGAGCGGAACACTGGCACCTTGGGAAGCCACTGAAAGAAGGTTCCACTCACTGTGGTTCACTGAGTTCTCGGTATCCAGGAGGGGAAACTGAGGCTCCGAGAAGGACAGCGAGAGGATGCAGCCCGTGTGGCCGGCTTTGCCCCAGACGTGTGTGTTGACAGGACGATGAGGACTTTTCCACGAACCTGCTGCCTTGTCTCCTGTGCTGGAGGGGCCGCTGCTGAGGACGGGGCCGGAGCTCCCCCGTCAGAGCAGGAATCCGGGAGAAGCACCTGGGTCCTGAGTCAGACGCCGAGCTCACCAGGGCTTCTGTTCAGTGTGGTCCGGATGTGGGACAGGAAGGGGGATGGGAGGGCCTCCAGGGGGACACCTTCAGCAGGGAGGGCCGTGGCTGGCTGCTCAGCACGTGCTCAGGCTGGCCTGCCTCAGCCTGGGCTTGCGGCTTCCAGTGTGATGGGACTCTCAGGTGTGGGGCTGGGGATAACGGGTCCTCATTCTGGCCAGCATTTGGACATCATGGGTCATTTCTCCTCCATCACTCCAGCGTGCTCCTTGGGTGCTCACGCGGCAGGTGTGTTTTTCTGACCACTCAGTGCAGCAGAGATAGCTGGCCCCGTCCTCAGGTGTGTCTTCATGCAGGAGAGAAAGAGATGCTCCCAGCAAACTCCCGCAGAGACGAGAGCTAGCAGGGCCCCCGTCTCCGTGGTTATGTTCTGTGCTCATGGGAAGCCTTAAGCCATGGGTAAATCTGGGAGATTTTAAAGTGAGGAAGTCGCAGATTAAACAGAAGCCAGGGGAGACCAGTAAGGGGCAGGCGGGCCTTGGGCCTGGGCACTGGATGGAGCTGGGCTGCACCTCTGAAGGCAGGGTCTCCCAGCCCTGCCCTCCAGCAACCCTGCCACCCCCCAGCTGTGCACCTCGGGCGAAACAACTTCACCCCTCTGCGCCCACTGCTGTCACGTCTAAAATGCCAGGAGGGTTAAAGGAGACAAACTTATGTATTATTGATAAATGGACAATGTTCTAATACAAGGTGACGTGATCATTTAAAAGGTATTACAGCAATTACATCAAACCCATGACTTCACAGATACTATGTGGTAACATGGTATCTTCATACACTTAATTTAAATAAAAATTATGAATAAATTTAAGTAAAAATAAGGTGATAAATGCAGCAAGCTCATTGAGATGACCCAAGTTTAAGAAATGCTGAGATGTCGAATGGGGAAAGAGTCCCCACCCGGGCATCTGGGCTGTCACATCTGCAAGTGAGTGCTCCCCCGCATGCACCCCACACAACCTACGATGAGTCTTCGCTCTTAACTCAGGTAGCTGAGAGCGCCAGCCCCAGGCCTGCGAGCTCAGCCATGAGCGTGATGCAGAGGAACCTCAGGCCGCCACAGCTGCTCCCCTCGCACCCTTTACACAGAGAGCAAAAACTAACAAGGCACATGCACACGCATGCACACGCTCACACACTCACATGCACACTCACACTTCCACTCGGAAGTTAATTAACTCCTCCGGGTGGGTAAACTGTGAGGAAGCATTCAATAACGCCCCTCAATGTTCCATCCGGGCCCCTCAACGGCTCATTAGATGATACAAGGTGTGCGTAATTACCCGGAAAAAATACACCACTTTCCTGCGACGCCTAATTTCCTCTCCTCGCTCTTTAGCTTCCCTTAAGGCAAAGGAGAAAGATTTGCAGCTCCTTGACCAAGCGTGGCATTGCGTGGGTGCGTGTGTGTGTCTGCATGCGCCTGCGGGTGAACTCACTCTGGGATTCGGGGTTCCTGTCTCATGCGCATGGAGGGGCTTCACCGCTTGGGAATAGAGCCAAAGGGGGCAGCTGCCCCTGCAGAAACACGACTGGTGCTGAGGACCCCGCCCAGTGCGCTTTAGTTCCTGTTATCCGGGGAAGAGGGGGCGGGACTTGTCGGGGAGAGGCAGCCACGCCCAGAGCTCCCATGGGGAGGATGGGCTGCCCAGCGGTTTCACCTCTTGGCAAGTCCCAGCGCAGGTGTCAGCTGGAGCCTCTATCCCGGGTGTGGGAGGGTGGGATTTGGGGCAGGCTGAGCAGGCTCCCGGGGCATGAGTTTTCTCGAAGGGTTTCACTCTAGTGTCTCCGTCATGGAGCCGTGGAGAGGTGCCTTGGCCGCCTGGAGAGCAGGCGAGGTTTCTGGGGAGGTGTGTACCGACACCTGCAGCTCCCTGTGGTCACGACTCCCGTTTGGGCTGTGGCTGGCTCCTGCCGTCCTTTTCACGCTGGAGAATCAAGAAGGGCCCCTGTGGTGCAGGCTGGTGCCCTCTGCCGCCACAGCTGTCACTGTCCACTTTCCCATGCCAGGGGCCACGTGAGCCATTCCCCACACTTCCGTCACCAGGGCCCTGGGTTAGAGGCCAGTGCCTGACACACAGTAGGTTTTCAAAAAATAACATTGAATCAATAAATAAAGACGGGGGTCAAGAAAGAGTAGCATCCCCATTTGACAGGTGGGTAAAGGGATGTTCGGGTCCACCGGGTAACTTGCCGGTTGTCCAGCACACCAGGGGTTCAGGGGGATTCAGTCCAGGTCTGACCAGCCCCACTTGGCTTGGAACCAGCCCCACACGGTCCCATCCTCCTGCTGTGGTCCAGTGCTGTGTCCTACTTCTCCGGGGAACCCAAGCCCCCGGTTGCACATGGAAGATGCAGAAGCAGGCAGGACTTCTCTGGGGACTGATGGAGGGAACTGGGGGTGTGGTCGGTGGGGTCCATTCCAGGGCTACCATGGGGCCAGTGGCCTGACAGCCCCCCTCAACTGGACCAGTTGCCAAGAGCGGGCTGGGCTGGATGGGCCTGGGTGCCTTGAAGAGTGTGCGTCCACATGAAGATCTGCAAGCGTCCAAGAGCAGAGCTGCTGGGCCCACCGGCGGGGCTCAGCTATTTGAGTTGAAAGCTCATCTATTTGACCATCCAGCTGGTGTGTGTGTGTGAGACACACATGCGGGCACACGCACACAAGTGTACAAGGCAAGCAAAGGCTCCTTGGGGGAAGCCTCAGGAAAGGGGTGTCCACGGGGGCTGCGTCTGGTGCCGGAGGAGGAGGGCACATGTGCAGAGGGCAGCCTCGCTCTGGTGAAGGCAAGGGACAGGCTTTCTCTCACCATGATGCTCTACTACAGCGCCCGTGGGGCTTCTGCCCTGGAGGCTCCCTGCTGCCCCTGGAGGAGGGGTTTGGGGTGAGGCAGCCCCTCTGAGATGCTCTTGGGCATCTCGCCTGGCCTGCGTGCCTCTGTTCCTCTTCAACAGACCAGAAAGTAACTATTGACTGGGGTCTCTTCTCCGAAACAAGGAAGTAGGAGAGGTGATGCGCAGGGATTGGAAGGTTCTAGACAGAAAGGTAAGAGACTCAGGCCGCCTGGCTCGCTGTGAGCCCAGAGGACAGCATTCATGTCTCCAAGTCCCCGTCGGTCACCTAACATCCCCGTGACGGTCTCCGTCCCAGGATCCCAGGAGCCAGGGGCTGAGGGGGAGACAGACACTCTTTGTCAGGGGCCAGGTGGGGAGACAGACACTGACGGGTGATCACAGGAGCGCCAGCGGGGGAGGGGCTCCGTGTCTCTTCTAAGAGCGAGAACGAAGATTCCTGTCCCCGCAGGGCTGTTGGGAGGCTCACAGGAGACAAGGAGGAGAAGATGCTTTTGGAGGAGAACAAAGCGCCCAGAATTCCAGGCTGCAATTATTAGCGCTGACGACAGTGAGCACAGTTAAGCCGTCAGGTGGGGGTGACGGTGGTGACGGGGCTACTGGGGGGCTATCTGGTTTGAAGAGTCACAGCATCTCAGAGGTCACTGAGTCTGCTTCCCGGTAAACGCACAGCCCCCCGACAGCACGTCCCGCAGCCTTGGCTTGAACCCGGGCGGGGGATGGGGGCTTACCCACTCCTGGCTGTCACCTTGTCACGTTGTCAAGGCAGCCAGATGGTAGGGAAACCTCCGCATGACTCAGACCCCCGTCGTCGCTAGTTCTCTGTTCTGGGAGCCCCTGGTCCGTGGGACTCAGATGCGGTCCTGGGGCTGAGTCCTGGTGACTCAGATAATCACCCCCAGGATGGAGCAAGGGGTTCCTAAAAGGGGCTGTGACAGTGGATTGACAGGCTTTGGGGAACTGGGTCCCTGAGAGCTGGGTGAGAGGACCCATGAGAAGGGATTTGAGAATCCCAGGAGGGCAGACACTTGGGGTGCACTGAACTGAATAGTGTCCTCCCAAAAGTTCATGTCCATCGAACCTCAGAATGTGACCTGATTCAGAAATAGGGTGCTTGAAAAAGTAATGAGCTAAGATGAGGTCATCCTGAAGTAGGGTGGGCCCTGCACCCAGCGACTGGTGTTGCCCACAAAGGCCACGTGGAGACACACTGGGGGAAGGCTATGTGACAACGCAGGCAGAGATCGGAGCCACACGTCCAATGGGCTGAGCAACGCCAAGGGCAGCCCTGCTGCAGCCGGAAGCTGGGAGAGAGGGAGGATGCGGTTCTCCCTCAGAGCCCGGGGAGGAGCCAGCCCTGCTGGCAGGCTGATTTTGGACTTCTGCCGTCCTGAACCATGAGAGAATAAATTTGGGTTACTTAAAGCCCCCCAGTTTGTGGACGTTTGGCTGCCACAGGAAACTAACACAGGAGGCTCAGGGAGGGGGTGGGGCTTTGGGGTTCTCTCTTTTGCCTCCTATTCCAGGCAAAGATTTCAGGCACCTTTGAGGTGAAAAAATATTTGGGGTCTGGAGGAACCTTTCTGGCCACTAAAGCCTGCCCCTCCGCCAAGGTTGGCCATAAGCTCTTACCTGTGGGGTTCAGGGCATCTGTGCAGTGGGCCCCGGTTGCATGAAGCTAGAGGGACAAGCAGGTGAGCCGGGATGCTGGACCCCCTGAGGGCGGGCAGCGCTGGGGGTGGACACCGCTGCAGGTGCGGGGTGGGGGGGGACGGTGGACCATGGCACCCGAAGGACCAGGGCCACCAGCCTGGTCCTGCAATTAGGCAGAGCCTGACGGGGGACAGAGCAGGGAGAGCAGGATATCCGGCAGGTAATGGCACCTGCCGGGGCCTGAGAGGGGCAGTGCAGCCCCTGGGGGTGGGGGAGGGCCTGGGCCCCGGGCACACGCACGCCAGCCAGCCAAGGAGGAGCTGCAGCTGGGCTCATCAGGCCAGGCCTCAAACAGGGGCCTGGGACGCCAGCTCCAAGCGCTCCGGACTTAGAGATGCAAGGTGAAATGCGAGAGGTGTCAGGACAGGCATGTCACAGGGGTGTGGTTCCTAGAGGGAGCAGGTGGCACGAGGGGAAGGCCGCAGGGCACAGCCCCGCCAGGAATCCAGGCAGCTGGGCCCGCCTGCAGCTCTGGGAGCTTTTCTGGGCGTGCCAGAACCCCTGCTGCTTAAAGCCTCCGGGCCCCGGCTCCGTACGTTACATAATGATAATTGTCAGATTTCCTTCCACGTAATGCCATAAAGCGTGAGATCGTGTGCTGAGTGTCTTGTTTGGAACCTGGCCCACAGCAGGGCTCGGGATGGTGGTGGCTTTCTGCCACATGTCCAAGGAGGTGGTGACAAGAGCCACAGAGAAGCAGGGTGCGGCCAGCGTAGACAGATCAGGGACAGGCGCTGTGCACCAGAGCTGGGGTGTTGCGGACGAAGCACGGGCTGGTCCAATGGAACAGCCGAGGCCGACTGAGGGGCGAGGGTGGAACCAGCTGATGGCCAGATGGGCCCAACATCTCCATCGCAGCCTCACCCAGGCCTGTCCAAAGACAGGGGCACCAGGGGGTGGTCTGGCTCCCCACCGCCCATCACTCAGGTCCCGCACAGAGCCGGGGCCCAGGTCTGGGGGCTCCGGGGCAGACTTCCTGCGGGAGACCTCTCTTCTCTGGGTCCCCTCATCTCTCCGTCTGGCTATCTTCACTGTGGTCCCCTGTGGGCTGCCAGCTGGAGCTGGTAATTAGCAATTGTCTTCCTGGGACAGACAGCAGTCTCTGTCACTTCCCAGGAAGTCCCCACATCTCTTCTTCATTAACCACCCATGCACTTGAGTCACAAAAGACAGCCGACAGCAAGACAAAGAATACCGAAGGGCAGCTCTTTACTCTGGGAAGTGGCAGCTGAAAGGCGCTTTGGAGGCATCTGGTCTACCCACCTCCCTAAGCCCAGGCACTTTCTACAAGCCTGAGTCTCTAGATGGAGAGGGTGTTGGAGGATGTTCAGGGCAGCCTTTGTCCAGTTCTTTGGAGTCCACTGAGTCTCGGTTGAACACTCCCAGGCTTTGGGGAGCTCACTCCCTTGCAAAGCTGCCTTTTCACTGTGAATTGCTTTGACTTTTTCTCCACCGAGCTGGGCTGACTTCCTGCACCTTCACCCCATCACTCCTGCTTGTGGAGTTGGAGACCCCACAAGGCATACTGGCTTCATCTGCTGTCAGACTCTCAGAAGTGTTAATACTTCTTTGGAAGCTAATACACTGGAGTATCTATTCCCCGGTCTAATCAATCGAAGGAGTACATGTGAAGAGCTCTGAAACCGGCTGCATTTCACAATCAACAGTGTCTTGGCAGTCTTTTTCCTTTTAGTAATGCCGAAAAAACCGGTGCATTTTAAAATCTGCAGTGTTTTAAATTAAATGAAATACAGCCTGTGTGGGCAGTTGACCTCTAAGTCACTCACAGCTACACACAACCAGTGGAAAAGCACGCCCCTCAGTCAAGAAAGTCCAGGACGTCCTCAAGGTCGCACAGCTAGGAAGTCAGAGACCAGCATTTGAGCTCCAGCCCGTTGGACTAAAGACTGTGCTTCTGACTCAGCCTAGAGCCTCTCCCTGCGTGTCTGACCAGGCCGTCTGGGTGGAATAAAGTTGCTGGCCCGGCCCCCGCCCCCGCCCCCACCCATGGCCCCATACGCCAGCCTGTCCGCTGTGTCCTCAGCCCCCCTGAGCCTTGAGAGGGTGGGCACTGGGCCAGGCTGGCAGCAAGCCCTGGCCTCAGCAGAGGCAGAGAGGCCAGGCCGAGGGCAAGGGGACATGTGCTTGGGCTCTCTCTGTGCTCCTGTCAGCCCTGATTTGTCCCTGTCATATACTCCCGAGTAAGGTTAAATTTGGGAGCAACCGTTCCCATGTTTATTCATCGCTGGGCCGCGGGCTTGCTTGGTCAGTGCCATCCCCTTCCCCAGAGCTGTGGAAGGACATGGCGAGGCACACTGGTGACTCAGGATCACGTGTCCCCTAGACTGCATCATACCCGCCTTGGAGTGGGACCTCGGGCAGGACCTCCATCCTATTTGACAAAGACAGCCCCCCTGCCCCCCTGCCCAGGAGGCTGAGGACCTGGCTGGAGGTCTAGGCTGAATTCCCCTCCAGAGGTCCCATAACGTCTCCCCTTAACAGCGGGTCCTGTAAGCAAGTGACTTCGCCTTCCGCAGCCTGGTCTGCACCTTTGCCAAGTGCGGCTGGGCGCCCACACCCGTCCCACCCACCTCCTGGGCTGTGGGGAGGCAGAAATCGCAGGCCTCTGTGGCAAATGCCGTGAGGACCAGAGGTCCTAAGAGCCCTGTGATCCACCCGAAGCCACGACTCAAGGTCAAGCCAAAATGCCCCCTTGGGGGCAGATGCTGAATGACTGAGAGTCCCTGGATTTCAGGGAGCTAGTCTCCCGCCACATGCCGATCCCTTCCTCTGGGCACATTCTTTGTGCAGCCTCAGGCCACTCCTGAAGGTGTGAGTTGGGGTGGAGGTCGCGGTAGATGCATATGGACACAGTGCACGCCCTTATGAGCTCATGCCCACGGCTGTGTGCGCCCAGCCCGACGTGCACCACGGGTGGATGAAACAGGGAGTGGCCTCCAGAATCCCACCAGCCTGGTCCTAACTCCCACTTTGGACAAGTCGCTGGAACATTCTGAACCAGTTTCCATGTCCAGCTCAAAGGGTGGTGGCGGGATAGGATGAGGAGCACAAGCCAGGATCCTGCCCCTGTGCTTGTTTCTGGGGAATGGGACTGAAGGGTCTAGAGCTACATCTGATGACCTTCATCTCAGACACCAGGTGTATAACACAGGGACAAAGGGACATTGCCCTTGGTTTTTTTTTCTCTAAATAAAGGAGCAGAGAACAGGCATAAGACCTTAGGAACAGTTGTTCATTGAAGGGGTTTTGAGATGAGGCACAGAGAGAACTTTTAAAGAGCTCATATGTTTGAGGGAGAGACAGGAACTGTATAGAACAGGGTGATAGGTACCATGGCAAAGAGGGAAGCCCAAGGAAGGTCAGATGGCACAGACTGGCGCTGGAGCATGTATGCTCAAGAATGTTTCCCAGGGAGAGGGTGACATCTCAGTTGAATCTCAAAGCCAGGGCAGTAATTTATCAGGGTTAGAGGAAGGAGGAAACGTTGGAGGGATGGCATCAAAAGCAGAGGGCACAGGGATTTCCCTGGTGGTCCAGTGGTAAAGAATCTGCCTTCCAATGCAGGGGACGTGGGTTCGATCCCACATGCTGCGGGGCAACTAAGCCCGTGCGCCACAGCTACGGAGCTCTCGTGCCTCAACGAGAGAGCCCACGTGTGGCAAACTACAGAGCCCACACACCCTGAGAGCCTGGGCGCCACAACCAGAGAGAAGTCTGCATGCCACAACGAAGAGCACGCGCTGCAACGAGAAGATCCTCGTGCCTCGTCAAAGACCCTGCGTGCCCCAACTAAGACCCGACGCAGCCAAAAAAGTAAATAAAATAAAAGTAAATAAAATATTTAAAAACTAAAATAAATAAATAAATAAAATAAATATGCTGCTTAAAAAAAAACCCAGAAGGCACAGAATATGCAGAGTCCAGAGGAATGAGACATGATAGCGCCCACGGGGAGCACCAACTCGTTCAGGATAGCAGAAGGTGTGTGGGTCTCATGGTGGAGAGAGGATGCTGGCTTGGTAGGAGGAGAACACCCAACATGCAATTGGCTCTGGGTTGGGGTGGGCATGGCTCAAAGGAGAGGCTAAAACTGCAGGTGAGAATTCTTAACAAATACATTAACTGAGTTCACGGATAAGGTGATGCAAAAACGATGAACATATAGAGAATCAAGGAGAAGGGAGTAAAGAGAAGAGAGGAGAGGAGAGGGGAGGGGGAGGAGAAAGGAGGGGAGGGGAGGGGAAGGGAGAGGGGAGGGGAGGGGAAGACTCAGGATGGCTCTTGTGCTAGACAGCTTTCCCATATCTTGTGCCCAAACCTGCCTTGTTTGGTTCCCGCCCTCTGTCGCTGGATTTATCCTGAAAGGCCTAAGATGCACCTCTTTCCTCTGGCAGGGACTGAGTTCCCCAGGTTGAGAGACAGTGACCGAGTCCCCTGTGAACTCCCTCTTCACGTTGACCACCCCCTGTCCACATTGACCATCCGTAGCCCAGAGCTGTTGACGGCTGGTTGTGGAAAGCCTAGCTGGCTTGGGTGGACCTCACCAGTGGTGACCTTCCCCTGCAGGTCAGAACGCAGAAGGCCAAGCCCCACACCTTTGCTGATGACCTTGGCCGTGAGGTGAGGCTCTTACTGGGACCTGCTGTGGGCTGGCAGGCAGCGCCCAACCCTCTATCCCTTCCAAACGAGGGGGGGTCCTGGGGAGCCAGCCAGGCCACGAGGTGGGTATAAAAGCTGAGGTTGGTTGGGGCCTCACCTAACTGTCCAAGATCCCACAATGAAGGAAACGTGGCTCCCAGCCAGGCTCGATACCAAAACCCCACTCGTTTCATACACTAAGTCCCCTTCTTAATCCAGGGGAGAATTAGGCCACGGCTCCCCTCCTGGTCCGACTGTGTGAATCGTGTGCTATAGAAGCAGAGAGGCAGAAAGGGGGCTCTGCGGGCTGGTGATGGGCCAGGGTCATGACCCATGCATCAACAGGCGGCCACCCTCTACATCCCTCACCCCTCCCGCTCACCCAGCCTGTCATCTGCCCCTCCGCTGGGCGCCGAGCCCAGTGCAGCCCCTCCACCACCAGGGGGCTGTGATGAGAACGTCCAGGAAACAACCAGCTCAGAGCAGGCCTTGGGGGGCAGCTGCCCTCACCCCACCAGTCTCACCCAGAACCTCAGCCAGGGGAGCACAATGCACAGGAGGGCTGGGCCCTCCCACGGATGAGCTGATCTGGCCCCTGGACTAATAGCTCCCTGTCAGGCAGGCCTAAGTGAAGCGGGAGGTCTGCTAACAGGGTCCTGGGACCCCGCACTCCGCTCCGGGCCAGGGGGACGGGGAGGCCCCGGGTGCTCACGATGTCACCATCACCGTGCAGTTGGTTTAGGGAGAGCCCTGAGTGGGGGCAGGTGAGGCCCCACGTGTGGGTCCCAGAGGTGAGCAGGGAGGTGGGTTCACGTTAGGTGCCAGGATAAGGGAACAGAAAGCCTCTCAGAGCCGTTTCAGACGCAAGTCCCAGCACGTCTGCCATCAGCGACGTGTGGGCTGGCTGGGCGGCCAGCTGTGGAAGGACGTGTGGCCTGCCGTCGGCTGGGAGTCTACGAGAGGCAGAAGCTCGGAGCAGCACGGGCTGTTCTCTCCACATGGCTTCTTTCCACTCCAGCTCGATGGCCCAGGAGGAGGGAGGCTGGCCTGAGCCTCCGGCTGGGGCACCGTGTCGGGGCTCCCCACCCATGACCTTGGGTACCTATGGCCAGCCTGCAAGGGGGCTCATCCCCTTTTCACCAGGAGGTTGAGGCCCAGCAAGATGGCGTGACCGGAGCCCAGAGCTCCGGTAGAGAACAAGACGGTCACCAGTAAGTGCCCGGTATGGGGTCGTGCCTGGCTTGGTCAGCCAGGGCCGGGGAGGAGGTTGGAACTGCGGGTCTGGGCCCCTGAGAAGCCAGAACTCCACTGTGGTGCCCCCCAAAATCCGAGCTCACAGAGTCCCTGTGCCTCCTTGCGCCAGCCCCGGAATCCACGAGCTGTCCTCTCTCTGATCCCAGCCCTCTCTCCGCCTGATTTGGGCAGGAACTCCAGGGCCCCCAGCACCACGCTTGAAATAAGGTTCTTCAATGTTTGAAAAGTGTACAAAAAAGAAGTGGCAACTGTGTGATGAGGTGGAGGCGGCGCTCATATTCCTGAAGGGAATCATTTTGCAATTTATAAATGTATCACATCAACACATCGCAAACCTTAAACTCACACAATGTTCTGTCATTTACATCACAATAACCCGAGGAAAATATGTTTGCAGAGTGCAGTTCGACGACATCATTAACTGCACTGACTTAGGACTGGGGGGATAAACGGCTGCTCCGCTCACCGGCCAAGAGTCCCATGGCCGAGGCCGTGGCCTAATCGTCCTCCATCCTGAGAATCACTCCAGGGCCAAGCACAAAGCGGTCCCAGGCTGGAAGGGGTTGGAGGGCAGACCCCGGCTTTATCGACGGTAGTTTGTCCCCACGGAGCCAGGGACGCTGTGTGCTCAGGGCGTGACACCAAAACCCATCAGCGGGTCAGGAGGGAGGGATGGAACCTCTTTGGACTCTGCCTGCTTCTTCCCTCCCCCACCCCATCTCCATCCTGCCTCTTCCCACCGTGCGGGCCAGGCTCACCGCTTTTCCTGTTCTGCCGCCTGGAACACCCTGTGTCCTGTCTCCGGCCGTCAGCACCGGCTCCCCGGCCCCAGGCTCAGGCGGGCCGCTGCCTGCTCCACGAAGCCCCCTGGTAACCCCCCCACCTCAAGCCCCAGCATTCTGCGTCTCTCCTGCAGGACCCTTTCCTGGACATGTCCTGTCATTTCAGCTAGAAACTGCTGCCCTGGTGACAGAGGCCACGTCGCCCAAGTGTCCCTTTCCCCACAGGGCTCGGGAAACGTTTGCTGAAGGATCAGACAGATGCAGGAGCCCGGTTCCAGACTGCTCGTCCCGTTCCCAGCCAAGCGGCCTCCCGCTTGGACTCTCCCAGCTCGCCGGGAGCCAAACACGATTGCTGGCTGGCTTTGCAGAGGAGACATTCAAAAGCCCAGGCAGCCATATGAAATCTCCTCCTGGCTCCTCCTCCGTGATTCTCGGACTAAAAATAAAGTCCCCGGGGACCCCGGTCGCTGCCATTGTTACTGCTATTGAACCATGATGAGCGCCCGATCAAGATTATTATGCGTTGTTGACAGGGAGGTAGCCCAGTGTGCTGATCTCCCAGTGACTTTAAAAATAGAGCCTCTTCATTTGTGCCAGGGCAAAGCAATAATTTAGATAATTGAAACTCTGAAATGAGCTGGAGCCCATTCACTGTGGCTTTGGACCCTTTTATGATACTTTCCTTTGTATACAAAAGAATAGGATCCGAAGACTGTTTCACTCACACAAAGACCCTGCGCAGGACAGATGGAGTCGGCGCGAAAGCCGAGCTGCTCGGAGACCTCGGCTGTGTGACTGGGGATTCTCATTCTCCCGTACGTGCACCGCAGCAGCAGCGCCCAGGAGGCTTCTAGGAGCTGCAGCCTCTTTCTGTCTCTACCGATGGTGGCAGCGGGGATGGGCAGAGTCCCGGGAGGGGTGGAACTCGGGCTGGGTGGAGGAGGATGGTCTCTGGATGAGCCCTTTGCTCCTTCCTTGGGGTGGTTTCTCACCTGGGACTGGAAAGGGACAGGGCTGTGCTGAGATTTAAATCCCACCAGCTGGATGACCCTGGAAACATTAGCGAGGCTTCTTGAATTAAGCTTCCTTGACTATCAATTAGGGACCATGATAATATAGGGGAGGCATAAGGATTAAATTAGTTAATTCATAAAAGCGTCTGGTTCAGAGTAAACAGTCAATAAATCTATCCACCCACTCCCCACCCACCCATCCACCCATCCACCCATCCATCATCCAACCTTCTTCCCTTCCTTCACCCCTTCACCAGGACTATCGGGTCAGACCTATAGACCACTTTGTACCAAGGATTGTGACAAATTTCATTTGGACCAGAATTCAAAACCAAGTCGCCTGATTCCAGCCCCATGCTTTTCCACAGTCCTGACTTGAGACCCAGAGAGGAAAACAGCATGGTGATCATGGCTGAGGGGTCCTGACCGGGCTGGGCTGTCTGCTCTCCGTGACTGTGGTAAATGCTGGTACTCATCATTGGTTCCTGGGTCTCCTCTCCTCCAGGCAGGGAGGCGGCCTGCCCTTCCGGCCCCCCTGTGGCTGGGCGGAGCCCCCACGTGCGTTGTACAGAGGGGCTCGCACCGTGTACTGACAGGAGCGTGTACTTGGCTGGTGTGGGACACCGTCCCCTCCTTGCCCTCGGCCGGAGGCAGGCAGGATATTAGGAGTGGTGGCTGTCAGCCTAGGTCCCCGAGTTGCTGGGGTGAGCAAAGCATCCTGAGACCTACGAGGGTCTGAGAAATAAACAATGGTGGTTTTGAGCTGCAGAGACGTGGCGATTGTTCCAAGGCTCAGCTCAGCCTGTCCGACTGACACGGCTTCCTGGTGGCGTGTCTTCTTACCGTCTGTAGGAGTCTCCTGGTGCCGCCGTGACAAAGCGCCACAAACCGGGTGGCGTAAAACAACGGAAACGTAGTCTCTCATGGGTCTGGAGGCCAAAAGTTTGAAATGAGCGTGTTGACAGGGCCAGTTCCTTCCGGAGGCTCTGGGAGAGAATCTGTTCCGGGCCTCTCCTCCAGCCACTGGTGGTGTCAGCCATCCTTGGAGTCCCTCAGTTTGTAGCTGCATCATCCTATGTCCTCCTCTGTCCTCACGGGGCTGTCTTCCCTCCGTGGGTGTCTCTGTGTCTCGTCTCTTCTTATAAGGATGTCAGTCACTGGATGGAGGGCTGCCCTACTCCATTCTGACCTCATCTGGACCAATGACATTGGAGACGCAAAGATCTCGTCTCCAAATAAGGTCACATTTTGAGATCCCAAGCAGGTGTGAATTTGGGGGACACCATTCAACCCAGCACGTTACCTCACCCTGAGTTTAATTCAGGTTGAGAGATATTTAAAGCAGACTCGCCACGTGCCAGGACTACGGCAGTGATACTGCGAGACAGGGTGGAAGGAGTCCACGGCGGATGGAGCATTGGAGATGACGGGCTTGGACGAGTTCCGAGTCTGACGGCAGAGGAGGGGAGCCCTCGGACGGTCCCTGCAGGGTGTGGAGGTGGGGTGCGGGCGAGTGGAGTGGCTTTGGGCACGCTCCTGGCTGGGGCTGGTCCTCCTGGGCTGCCTGAGCGCTGGTGCCGTGCCCGCCCCTCCACCTTCGGCACCTAGTTCAGGGCTGGTGCCTGGTGGGTGCTCGGTAGCTGTTGGGGATCCATCCCTCCCTCACACTGGTGCCCGCCGTCTCTGCAGTCCTCACTGCTTTCGGGGACCATCTGTGAGGGGTGGCGGGCCAGGCTGGCGTGGCAGCAGCCCAGCTGGAAAGGCCCGTGGTCTGCCCGGAAGGCCCTCCGCAGTGCAAATGGGGCCCATCCATCACGCCAGAGTCCCCGGGCGCGCGTCAGCCCTGATGAGCAGGATGTTGCCCAGACTTCCAGCCTCCTCTGGCTGCAGCCTGACTTGCTGGGTGCGGCCTCAGCTCACGCATAGCTCTGGATGGGTCGGGGGGACAGCGGGCTCTCCTGCTCTCCTCCTCTGGGTGATCATTAAGGACATTGGACGCACCCTCTCCGTAAAGGCTGCTGTTCTCTGGACGTTCACATCCAGGGACCCACCTGGCCTGGCCCCCAGCTCCCCAGGCCCCCGCGTGTGCCGCACGGGCCTGGCGTGTGCCCACCTCCATGCCTCTGCCTGAGGAGCTCGTTCATTCTTCAGGATACTCAGAGGACTCCGCCACGTGGCTTCCACGGCAGGAGCTGCCAGGGCCCATTTGTACCCTGGATTAGTGGCCCGTGGCTGCCCAAACAGGTGACCCCAAGTGGGTGGGCTTAAGACCACAGGGGTGTATTATCTCCCACTTCTGGAGGCCAGCCTCTGAAATCAGGCTGTGGGCAGGGCCTCCCTCTGAGGCCCCGGGGGGGGCCTTCCTGCCTCTCCCAGCTCTGGTGGCTCCTCGTGTCCTGGGCTTGTGGCCGAATTCCTCCCGTCTCTGCCTCTGTCATCATGTGGCCTCTGTGTGTCTCTGTTTCCCTTTATCGCCTCTTCTAAGGACATTCATGTTGAATTTAGGGCCCATCCAGACGCAGAAAGATCTCATCTCAAGATCCTGGACTTCATTACACCTGCAGAGACCCTTTTCCAGATCAGGCTGCATTCGCGGCCCCTGCGTTCCGTCTGATTGGCTGCGTGCCACTGCCCGCTGGTCCAGGTCTGACCCGAGTGGCCCAGAAACCAGACGGGGACAAGGCCTAGAGTGAGACCCTGGCCAGCAATGACCCGGAAACAGGGCTGTGGTCTGCCTGTGACTTAACTGTCCCAGACATTAGGGAACCGACCCACGCGGGGTCTGGTCCGGATAACGTTCCCCAGGGCTCCGTGCCCCTTTGGGCCTCAAAGTTATTAGATCCTCATCAACGGTCAGAGAATAAGTTGCCCCCAAGAGGGACCTCCCGAGGCAACGGTGCCTGGTATTCAAACAGCTGGGACAAGGCCTCGACCCCTTCCTTCGTCAGCTTTTGGGAGTTACTGGACTGAACTGTCCCCTCCATACCCGTCCCCCATCTGAGGCCCCTGGCGGCCAGCCGTCCCCTCCACCTCCACCTCCATCCCGGCGGGTCTGGGGACACACACAGGTCCAGACGGGCCTGGGGCCTCAGGTCGGCATTCCCCACCTTGGTAGCACCAAGCCTGCACCCGGGAGGACAGGATGATTAGGAAGAATGTATGCCGTTGCCTCCCACGAGGAACTCTGTCCAACAGTGTGGATGAGTTTTAGGTTAGAGTTTGCAAAAGATAGGGGGACGTCCTTCAAATAGATCTTTCTTATTATATCCTTCCATAAAAGCCAGGACATAAAGTTCAATCATAGGCCCGGGAAGGAGGCATTTCAGAGGGGAGAGTGGATGATATAAGGCTAGCACATCGTGTTCTGCTGGTTTAACCCAACCCGGGTCACATCATTAACACCTGCTTAATGTCCTGGATCTGGGGACGTAAAAACAACCCGCATTACATCCTAAAACATTTACTAGCAGGTAAGGGGCTTCGACATTCTGTTTGCTGAGTACTTTATTTACTTTACATTGAAATAACAGGGTTTGTTTTTTTTTTTTTCAGATCCAAGCCCTCACTCGGGTACATCCACCACAGTGTGGCCACGCGTGCAGTGACACAGTGCACATGTGTGTGCGGTCACATGCTTCATCCTCAGCGCTGAGCGTGGGGTGCTGGCTGCATTGCTGATGAAAGAAAAACAAAGCCATCCATTCATCCATTTGTCTATCCTTCACTCAATAAATATTTGCTGGATGCTGTGTGGGTGCTCGTGGTACACACTATCCAGGCACGCGGCCTCAACCGCATGGGGAACGTGAACAGTGACCTTGACCGGAACTTTGGAGGACGTGATGGCAGCCGCTACCCTGATAATGTGCCTCCCTGGACCTCGGCGAGTCTGCTCGGCGACAGCCCGAGAGGTGCCCGCACAAGCGGGGAGATGCTCTGTAGTAGACGGTCAGCAACAACTGAAATGCCCAATGCGGGGCCTGGCCTCTCCAGGGGGCCCACAGTGGTTCCCACAGAAAGGGACGAGTCTCAGCCTCTGCTGGGAATGAGCTCAGGACACGGAAGCTGCCCGGTGGTGTGTCCAGTGCCGCTCCCGGAAGTGAACACACAAGTGACACCAGCAGCCCCGGCGCACAGGAAATAGTGACGCTGGAAGGCGAGTGAAGAGCCGGGAGACGGACCACAGCAAACACACTCTCACCTGCCGCCCACGTATCCCCTGATGTCGTCTCTGCTTCTGGCCGCAGCCTGTAGGTGAGTCCCAGAGCAGCTTACGGGAAGGGGCCCCGAGCACAGACATGCCAAGGACACTCCAAGGTCACACGTCGTGCAGGTGACAGAGCTTCCCCCAGGGAGGTACTTGGCCTCTGGCCTACACCCTTTCCTCCGTGCCAAGCTGCCATTGTTTTTCTCTCCCTCTCTGTGTCTCTCTCCCTCTCTCCCTCTCTCTCTCTCTCTCTCTCTCTCTCTCTCTCTCTCTCTCACACACACACACACACACACACACACACAGTGGTGATTTGGACTAAGTACAGGATCCAGGAGGCTTTCACCATCTCATTTCAGGGCTGATACACGTTTGGAGAGCAGAGCAATCTGGACGAACAGTTCGTCTCCACGTGCCCTGGGCTGTCCATCCCTCAAATGCCAAATGTCTCGAGTGGGATTTTGGCAAATGCCGGTCACTGCACTTTGTGGCTGGGCTCCATGCTGGGCGCCTACAGTGTCACCATTCTCGGTGGTTGATTAAAGAGTGTGACGATCTGGGTTAATGATGTAGCAGTTGCCAGAGTGATCTGAATCAGTTAGCAGATATTACAGGAGCTGACCCAATTCTTTCAACTGCGCTAACCACAAACAGCCTTGAGACAAAAGGGGGAAGAGCGAGGACCAGGGCTCATCGAGCCCCTACTACGCGCTGGGCATCTTGTGTGCACTGGCCCTGTTCATTCCCTAAATGAAACTCCACCAACAAGCAACATTTATGGAGCCTGCAGTCTGTACCGGGCCACGTGCCGTTGCCTTGCAGGCCCCCGAGAGCCCAGTGAGACGAGAACCTGTGTTCCAGCTCGTAAGAATCTGAACTTCACAAGGACACAGCAACTTCTCGGCACCAGGGTTACGGTCAAGATGGGGGTAGGAGGAGGGCCGGGCCAACAGACCCCGTGTAGCAGGTGCTGTGGATGCCCAGTCCACCCCCATTCCTTTACTGCTCCGCATGCCCCAGGGCACTCTCTCCCCCACAGCGGCACCCAAGTCTCCATTCTCGAACCTTCTCTCTTCTCAAGCCCAGGGACCCCATGGTGGTCTGACCACGCTGGGCCATTGCAAATGTCTCATGACCTAGAAACATGCAAAAAGAAGCTCGGATTCTCCACCAGCGAAATGAAGGTGCTCTTCCGAGAGCTCCTGATTTCACTATGAAATCCCTGACGCTCAGCACAGGTGAAGATGCGTGAAGAGCGACAGTCCTGTGTGTGCACTGGTAGAAATGTCCTTCCGCGTGACTACCAAGGTGACCGTGCTCGTCAGCTGGGCTGGGCTATAGGGCCCAGGCATTTGGTCCGCACCATTCTCCAGGTGGCTGTGAAGGGATTTCGGAGGTGTAGCAGTGGCTACAATCAGTGGACTTGGAGGAAAGCAAGTGTGGTGGCCTTGTGACATCAGCTGAAGTTCTTAAGAGCAAACCGGACGTCTCCTGGAGGAAAGAGAATTCAGCCTCGACGGGAGTCCTGCCTGAGCTTCCAGCCTGCTGGCCTGCCCTGCAGAGCTCAGACTCACCAGCCCCATGACCAAAGGAGCCCGTGACCCGGCGACAGGTATTGTTAGCCCTAGCATCCCGCGCCTGGCATCCCGGTTCCGTGTCCTGCAGTCCCTCTGTGCAAGAGCAGGGACGGTGGAAGCCTTGTGGGCAGAGGTGTTTGTCACCGCAGAGTCCATGGAAGTGAACTCCTGGAAACAAGGCAAGGTCTAGCAGTTGGGGGAGGGGAAGCAGACTGAGGGCCCTCCCCAGAGGGACATGAGCATCTCACAGTGAGGCCAGCAAGCAGCCAGCAGCGGTGTGGACAGGAGTTTCCACATTTATAAAGATACAGAGATGTGCGCATATGGCGTCTATATGATGTTGGGGCTGGAGAGTCTGGAAGAAACGAGCACAGCCCACACGGCGTCTTCCTGGAAGCTGCAAACAGCCACCCCCGGGCCTCCCAGCCCCACCCAGGCGGGTGCAGCCCCTGTCAGGTCACATGGCTGGTGAGCAGACCACAGGCTGAAGCTGCCTCTTCTCCCAGCCCCTCTGTGCAGTGAACAGCACGCAGCCATACAGGGCAGCCCTGACGGTGACTCTGACGGAGGACTGGGATTGTGAGTCATTGCCGTGTTGTTACTTATGCTTTTCAACAGTTTCTGAGATGTATGCCCTGAGTTTTCCCTAATTTCTTATCAGAGGAAAGTAAGCACTGAAAGCAAACCAGGACTCCTAGGTCTACCCTGCGCCCGGTGGCAGGCAGAAGAGGCCCAGGACAGCACCCGCCTGGCCTGTGAATGACACGTGCCCCTCTGCGCCCCTCGCCTTCTTCCCCCCAGGCCTCAGCAGCCCCTCGAAGCCAGAGATTCTAGTGCCCTGAGCTCCCGACCCTTCACAGAGACGTAAGGCTCAGACGCAGCAGCCCCAGGAGAAGAACGACCTGTGGTGACGCCACCTCTAACCTCCAGCTCAGTGTGTAGGGAGCTGTCCCCTCCCCCTGGCCTCCCACTGAGGAAGCCCCCCTGGACACACCCCCAGGCCCTTCCCCGCTCTGTGGGCTTGGCTGTTAGCCCCCAGCAGCTGTCTCACACACACACACACACACACACACACACACGCACGCACGCACACACACACACATCATGGGTCTGACTCCACTGACCATGGCTTTGGGGCTCATTTCTTAGGAAGCTCTTCTCTGACTGTGACACAACTGCCCCACACATGCCTCCCACCCTCTGATCCTGTCTTTACCTCCTGGACACTCTAGGACAGGATCCATTTGCTCTGTCATCTGACAAAAAATTGTGGTTTGGATTTGATCAACTCACCCTCTCATTAACTCCACAGACTTATCCTGAACAGGCGCCCTGTGCCAGGCCCTGGGGATGTCACGTGAGCAAATGGGCACAGAGCCTGCCCTCTTGGTTCACCAACCAGCTGGGAGGACACACAACTGGGCAACCGTGGGATAAGGAGTGATGTCTGCTGTCGCTGGGGACTCCTAGACTCAGCCATGTCAGCGGTGGGGACGGGGGGAGAGCTCTGCTCATAAGTAGCCCTTGTCACAAAACCAGAGGATCACAGAATGCCCAGGCCAGCAGGTCACCGTACCATCTATGACTATGCTCTTGTTCTGGAGGGTCAGGGCTCAGAGTGGGCCAGGGTCAGGACTCAGTTCATGTCTGCGGTCAGGGGTCAGTGTGTAGCCATGGTGGTCAGAGCTCAGTATGTGCTTGAGATCTGGGCTTGGTCTGGACCCTGGGCCAGAGCTCTCGCCTCCCTGCTGTGGCCCCTGCTCTGACTCTGAGAGCATCCTCGGCATCTCGCTCTGGTCCCAGGGTGGCCTGGCCTCTGGTCCTGCGTACTTTTTCCTGTGGAAACCCCCTTTGGCTCTAGTCCTAATTATGTTTAAACCCCATCTAGGCTGAGGGATTTCATCAGGGAGCAGGGGCTCAGAGCCAGGATGCTGCGGAGAAAATGAGGGCTGATGGCCGGACAATTCCTCTGCAACCCAACCAGGGCGCCTTCACAGCCGAATTTGCATAAATCCCTAAGCCGATTAAAGGAACATTCAGAGTAAGCAGCGCAGGTACTGAGCCAGCAAAGCAGGCGCCCTCCGTCTCCATGTAGATTAATTGCTCCCTTCCCAGCTGGTCCCAAAGCCCAGTTCATTATCTCTCAGCGAACCGGCCCCTCCTCTCAACTCCTTCCCTGCTTCATCGGTGGCACCAAACTCAAAATCCAAGTCGCCCTGAATGCCTCCCCTCCCCCGTCCTCCACTCAACCACCACATCTATCCCGGGCCTCTGCAACCTCAGTCTCGCCCCTTCCCTCTGTCCCAACTGCCCCACCTGCCCCAGGCCACCCTCTCCGGCCTAATTCCTGCCACATCCGTGGTGTCTCCCAGCCACTCTTGCTCTGAGTACGCGACAAATGCCCCTGCTGCCTTGGGCTGCACAGAAGGGCTGGCATCTGGTCTTCTGGGTTCTTGCGTTGTCCTTCTGAAGCATGAGCTACTCTGCTCCCGGTTGGCCACCATCCTCCCCACTCATCGGGTGGAGCGCTGAGGCTTGGGGCTGAGTCTGGAGCACACGGTCCATGCACAGCCACGCCTGCTGTCTTCTTGTCCAGCCTCCTGCAGACAAGCCCCCCTTCCCTCTGGCCTCCACTTCCCACAGCCCTTTTGTGCATTCTCCCTGCAGGCAGGAGCAAACTCATGCCTTCATGGCCTGGCTTCTACCTGCCCCACCGGGCCCCTGTCCCTGCTCTGCCATCCTGGGGTGCCGGGGAGGACACCTGGCCTGCAGGGGATGGGGTGGAAGGGTGCTCACATACAGAGCTGGCTCCTTGGGGGCAGCAGGTGTCAGGCCCCAGCACCTGGTCTGAAGCTGCTCCCCTTCCCCCTGAGAGATGCACGGTGCAGGGGCTGGCGTCCTGGGGCAGCCCAGCTGCTGCAGCACTGGCAGAAACGGTGGGTGGGAGGGGCATACGCCAGGATCTCAACCCTGGCCCTTGTTGGGCCCATTTGACCACGTGACCATGGCCAAGCCCACCCCTCACCGAGAAAACAAGAAGTGGGTTGGCTGACCTCTGGGCTTCCTCCTGATCGAAAGACCTTGAATCTGTGAAATGGACTTTGAGAGCTTCCAACCAAACGATGCCTTCTCAGGCGGCCCTGGGAGACTCATCTGGGGGCGGGTCTCTGCTCCAGGCTCGCTCCAGATGTGGGAGGAGCAGGGCTCTCTCGCTTATGCCACGAAAATCCGCTGGATGTAAGGGCCTCCATAATCACCATCATCATGGTCAGGGTCAAGCCACTTGCAGAGTGACCCTGGACAGACCCCCTTGTCCCTCTGGGCCAGCCACAAAGTGGGAGAAGGAGTTTCGCCTTCCTCCACAGGGCCTTCTGTTTAAGAGGTAGCCGGTGTAGAGGTGCCCTGGAAGAGGGACGTGAGACACAGGCTCAGGGCTCAGCGTGGCCATCCACGAGAAGGTCCCACATGCTGGTGAAGAGGCTGGAGCTGGCTCCTGACGCCCACAGCCTGGCTTGGCCCTACCCGGGCTGCCCGGCACACGTCCTGGACACAGCGCCGAATGCCGCGCGGTCCCTGCACGCCCCAGCCTGCTTGGGAACCCGCCACCTCCAGTCCCTTCCCAGCCGCTGCCTGCTGCCCCCTGTCAGGACCCCTTCCCTTGAGAAGCCTCACTTGGGCCCACTTGGGCCCCAAGGAGCCCAGCTCAGGGCCGCCACATCCCCACACAAATGGGGGGAGACGGGCACAGAAAGAGCCCATTCCGGCTGATCCGGCTCTGGGCGTCTGGGGACCGAGTGTGTGCAGACGACGTAGTCAGCACCCCGCGCCGCCACCTCCTCCCGGGGCCCTTGGCAGGGAGCGCGTCTCTGATTTCCAGGCCGTAAACGGCAGCTGGCGGAGATTCCCGAGCCCCCGTGCCTGGCTGGGCCGGCGCTCTGGATGGCCGACAGCTGCTGCCGCTGCGACACACATAGGCTTGCCCAGCCCCCGAGCCCGCCAGCCCCTGCGGAGCTGGGGACAGGAGAGCAATGCCGAAGCCCGGGCCCCTCCCGCCCCCGCCCGGGCTCCCGCAGGCCTGGGCGGCCCCTCCGGGGGCAGCACAGCCGGGCCAGGTGTGACTGTCTGCTCGGTGACCTTCTTTCGGGGCCCCGCGTCCCCACCTGCTAATGGACCAGGGCCAGTGGTCCGCACACCTCTGCCGGCTCTGCCACCCCAGCTCGCCTGCCCCGAGTCAGCAGAGTCACCAGGCCCCCGCCCGGGACTGAGGGGCTACAGACAGGGTGAAGGCGGACCCCTGCCTCAGGCCCGGGGTGTGCTCAGGTGCCCTCATGGACCACGGGAGCCCACGCTCTTCAGAGCCCCCGCTGAGGCACGCGCTGGGCTTCACGCCAGCCCCTCAATCCCCCGTCTCACCCTTTCTGCCCCAGAGGGCTGAGGTGCCTCCCGGGATGCCCGAAGGGGCCCACCCGGCGCTCAGCACACACGACGAGCTGGACCTGCCGGGAGCGGGGTGGCCCTGAGCCGTGGGGAGCGGGTGCTGGCAGGGCTTCCATCCCTCAGTGGACAGCTCTGTGGCACCTGCTGCAGGGCTCCTTGGAAGTCAGAGGCTGAATCCCCAGCCGCCCACAGCGGGGCCCACCTGGACACATCCCCGTGTGAGCTTCCCCGCCTCCGCCCTTCACTCTCCTTCACCTCTGATGCCCGTGCTTCTGGAATCGCTTGCCAACAAGTGACTCTCCGTCTCCCACCATCCCCCAGCTCTCGCTGCCACCACTGGGTCAGGACACAGGGAAGCCGCCTCGAGCAAAGCTGGAGGGTGGGCTGGGAGGCAGGTGGGCTGGGTGGTTCCGGGGCCTGTGTGTGAGGTGAGGCAGGGGCAGCCCAGGGGAAAGTCAGCTTACCACAGTACCCTTCTAAACAGCTCCTGGACACCTGCAATCTCTCCTGCTAGCGTTTGAAATGTGCTTCTGCCCTTCCTCTGGGACAAATAATTCTTCTAGTGCAGAGGGACCCGCTGACTGCCAGCTTTCATTTATCTCTTTGAGATGCAAATTCCCTGACCCAGGCACCCCTGCACGTGGTTCCCTCCCCGGCAGAGTCTGCTGACCTCAGATCAGCCTGGGGGGCGGCCAGCGGCCTGGGTGGCCCTGGACTACCTGCCTTGTCATGCCCCCGATGGCCACTCTGCCAGCTGCCCACCCTGCCAGGGGCCAACGGAGGCACGAAACCTTGCTGGTTACGTAGGTGGGCGGCTGAACCCCACAGCTTTTCCCACCTTTCCTTTCTTTTTCATCCTTGTTTGGCAGGTGGCCCAGCGGACTCAGGCCCTTTCTGAACTTTCCCCGAAACGTGCCCTGAGCTCATCTCTGGTCCCACTGTTCAGAAGTCTCCCTTCTAGTTCAGACAGGCAGCCAACCGGAGAGTCAGCCTTGGCCTGGGGGTATGCCCCCTTTTCCCCCACTCCAGACCACGTGTCCCTCCTCGAGGATGTGCTGAAAGCCAACTGAAGATCAAGCCACCTGTCACTTAAGTGAGAGGTGACATGTCGCCTTTGATCAGAAGGAGAGGAGGTCCAGCAGTGAGAACCCAGGCAAGCTCGAAGGAGAGGTTCCTGGTGGGTGCACCAGGCATCGGGGCCTCGAGGGACGCATGGGGTCTCACACCTGTCCTCTGGAGCAGCCAGAGAACAATGACAGACACCACCCCACACGCTGGTGGCTGGGGGTACACAGGAGATGGGCCCACCCCCAGCATCTCCGACCCAGGTCCTCCTTGGGTCTGCCGAGCAGAGGAAGCCGCTCAAAGCTGCTTGGACGCTCCCTCACGGTCAGCCCACACAGCACCCCAGCAGTGCCTGTAATCCAGCGTGCCAGGCAGAGGTGCCACCAGCTCACGCCTGGACTTTAAGCAAAAGGCAAAGTTGAGGTTGGCAGCCGCCGCTGTGACCTAAGCGGGTGCTCTGTTGTGGGAGCTGGAAGAAACCAGGGAGCAAGGCTGAAGCGTCAGAAGAAACCACGCACTCCATGGGCTGTGCTGGCTGGACCCTCGCTGGATGGCGTGGGGGGCGGAGCCTACGCATCATCCCAGGAGACGAGAGTGGCACACGCCACTGTGTGTGTGCTTCTGCACATATGTGCACACACGTGAGCGCATACACGCGCATGTGTGCCTGTGTGCACATGCATGTATGTATCTGTGCATGCATGTTCGTATATGTATTTGCACATGTGCAAGGCCATCACAAATGCCTGTGTGTGCACATGTGCACGTGTCCCTGTGTGCATACCTGCACGTACATATGTGTACATGCGTGCATGAGTGTGTGTAACTAGGTAGCCATGTGCATTGCAAGTGTGAGCCCATGTGCATTTTGTGTGTGCGTGTGTGCAGGAGTGCAGATGTATGAATACATGTGTGTGAAGTGGGTCTCGCCCAGTAGCACCAGCTCCAACCTCGGCCTCTCCATGACTACATATTTTCACACTGATGGGTGCACTTTCTGGCTTCAGCTCCTTTCTCCATCTCCATGGTCCCAAACACCATGCCCAACTGACATTACTCTTTGAGCATCAAACATGAATAAGCACACAGAGCTCACACTTCCCCATGCACTTATTCAACAGAGCTACCAGACGCAGGAACATGAACTTGCAACCTAGCGGAGGGGAGCCCCAGGCCCCATCACTGGCAGGTGACTGCAGGGTTTGCTGCCCAGGGCTAAGGGTCCCGATGGAGGAAGCAGGATGCGGGCAGCACCCCGCAAGCTGGCTCCCCGGCTGGTTTCTGCGAGGAGTCCACCGTCCACCCTGCGGATCTGAGCCACCAGTGCCACTGTCCTCGCGCTCCCGACCACTGCAAGGAAATGAGGAACGTGTTCGGAAAGCCCTCTCCAGTGCGACTCCTGGAGGCTGTCAGAGGCCTGGGCCTCGACGTGAAAACTATTCCTCTCCACTCTGTCTCGAGGGGCTGCGGCCACGGCCCAGCCGGGGGACAGAGCCTGAGCGGACAAGAGTGACAGGCACAGGCCCACGGCCACGTTGCCGCCACCCAAAGGGACGACTGGAGACAGGCCGAGCCCTGGGCCACCCACCGGCTCTGTGACAGTCCTGCCGTCTGTCTCAGGCAGGCCCCGTCTGCTCTGCAGGCAGGTGGCACGGCGCCCTCGAATGACAGCAAACCAGGCGCCAGGGAGAGGTTGGCGTGTCCTGGGTGTCCACAGGGCCCTTACTCATGACCTGTGCAAAGGGCTCAGAACCCCTAGGCCTCAGTTCCTCACCTGAAAACAGGGTGTCTCCTCTTAGAGTTGGGGGATTAACTCAGGGCTTTCATTCACTCATTCACTCACTCATTCACTCATTCACTCACTCATTCACTCATTCACTCACTCATTCACTCACTCACTCACTCACTCATTCACTCACTCACTCACTCACTCACTCATTCACTCACTCGTTCACTTGTTCACTCATTCACTCATTCACTCACTCATTCACTCATTCACTCACTCATTCACTCATTCATTCACTCACTCATTCATTGGGCCCCAGCATCTGGTTATAGACCTGGGGACAGGATTTGCCCCTGACCAAGGGACTGGATGATGAAATGCGTCAGCGGGGCTCTCCACAAGCAGCTCCTTCTCACCACTCAGGCCTCAGTTCCAGTGTCCAGAGACCATTCTGGCTGAGACAGCTCCCGCTCTACCACCATCCAGCCTGGTATCACCCTTTGTCTTCCTTACGGCTTCTTTCCCTCCCTGAAATCACATTTGTGTGTGTCTGTCTATTGCCCAGCTAACTACTCTGAGACGGGAGGCCCCAGAGGGCGGCTTCCTATCTGTCTGGATCATTGCAGAATCCCTAGAACATAGTAGCTGCTCAGTAAGTGTTGGTGGTGATGGAGGTTTTCTGGGCTGGGACTCAGGATGGAAGCCAGACCTTCAGACAGAGAGGGGACTGGCCACAGTGGGCACTCGCCACCGACCTGGGCATGGAGCCAGGGATGGAGGTGCCTCCTGTTTCCCGCCAGAAACTGGGGCTGGTGGAGGGACCCCAGCGTTCCCCCCATGTGTGTGGGAGGACAGAAGGCCGGGCAGAAGCGAGCCAGATGCTGAGAGCCCACAGCCGTCTCCCACCTCTCAGACCCTGGTAGCACCCTGTCTGGTCATCTCCTTGAAGACGTGAGGAAGAACATTCAATCTGTCTTGGGACATCATTCTCCTCTTGGCCTTTGGGTCTGCACGTCCATCTCTGACTCTGTAATCAGCCGGTGAATCTAGGAGTCTTTATTAAGACCCCAGGGAGGCCAGCCCAGCGGAGTTGGGGGAAAGGTGAGGACACCCCTGCCCTTAGGAGGCCCTCGGTCTGAATGAGGAGGCGGCGTCCACCCACCATGTAATTTCAAGTCCCAAACCACCTGTGACTCACAAAACAAGCCGGAGGAGGCAGCCAAGTGCCCAGAATCCTGGCCACACCGACAGCCTCAGGATGAGTGAGTCCCACAGTGCTTTCTGGACAAATGACACAAAGTCAGAGCGTCCAGCCTCGACTGCTATCTCCTCCTAAGCCCGAGGCCGCCCGTCCCAGTCTCCCTGATACTCAGGCCCCGCCCACATCCTGCTAGATGCCTTTCTTTCCCCCTTATGCCCTTTCCCCTCCATCCGGGAGTCCTGCCGGCTCTACTTCAGACAGTCGAGCTTGTCTCACCATCTCCGCTGCTGTGTCTCTCACCTGGGGACCTGCGACAGCTCCCTGACCAGCTCCCCGGTCCTGTTGTTGCCCCTGACGTTGCTCTGAACACGCGGTCAGAGGGGGCTGCCCACACAGGGCTCACCCTCCCGGAAGCTGTGACTGTGACACTGACCCGGATACGGGGCAGCTCTTTGGGGCTGGGCCACAGGCAGTGTAAAGCTGCAACCCAAGTCAAACTCCTACAATGTCTGAGAGGAACAGTACGTTGAGCACATTAAAGATGGATCAGGCCCTGTGGGAGAAAAGGTTAGTGACCTTGATGGCGTGGCATAGAAAGTATCCAAAATGAAACACACAGAGTAAAAGAATTAGCAGAGCTTAGTGAGCAGGGGCCTCCCAGCAGCCTGTGGGTGTGTCCACAGCGCCTAAGAGGGAACGGAGACAGGGAGGAGAAGAGAGAACAGGAAGAAGATTTAAAGAAGTAATGGCTGCAATTTTCCCAAATTTGATGGAAACTATAAACCTACAGATTCAAGAAGTTAAAAAGAAAACCAAGCACAGAACAAGAAGAAACTTTCACCATGACTCATCATAACCAAATTGCTCAAAACCAGTGTTAAGGAGAAAATCTGAGAAAAGAAAAAGCCGTGTTTCATATAAAAGAGCCCAGATAAGGATGATTGTAGATTTCTTACTGGAAGCAAATGTACAAGAAACTCAAGGAACATCTTCAAGGTACTAAAAAAAAAGCCGAAAAAAACCCATCAACCGAAAATTCTCTACCCCACAAAAATAGCATTCATAAACAAAGGCAAAACAGACCCTTCCAGACATGAAAAGCTAAAATGTCACCACCTGCTGCCTCACCCTACAGGAAACACTACAGGGAGTCCTCCAGGCAGAAGGAAATAATGCCAGATGGAAACATTAACCTACATAAAGGAACGAAGAACACCGAAAATGGAAACTATGTCGGTAAAGGGACAGGATTTCTTTCTTTTAAGTCTCTCTAAAAGATTCAATGGCATGGCCACGTGTGGCGGGGAGGCGGGAGCTCAGCCACCACGAGCGTCAGGCCTCGGTGTAAGGCCAGCGTCGGGAGGTCCGTGTGGGGTTGAGTTAGGGGCTGGTCAGAGGCGTGGCTGAGGGCTGTTTGGTGCGTGAGTTTCTCAGGGCCGCCATAACCAAGTCCTGCAGACAGGGAGATTCAGCAACTGAGTTCTGGAGATCAAGGTGTCGGCAGGGCTGGGTCCTCCTGAGGCCTCTCTCCCTGGAGTGTAGACGGCCGTGTTATCCCTGTGTCCTCACGTGGTCACCCCTCTGTCGGTGTCTCAGTCCTGATCTCCTCTTCTTATAAGGACACCAGTCAGACCAGGTTAGTGTGGCCCAGTTTCCTCGTGACCCCAGTTCACCTTCATCGTCACTTTAAAGGTCCATCCCCCAGATACAGTCACGTCCTCAGGTCCTGGGGCTCAAGTCTTCAGCCCATGAATTCTGGGGACACAGTTCCGCACTGGCGGTTGCTGGGCAGGACCAGAGCAGCTAACGATGAACTTGGGGTGATCTCGGCCTTTAGGAGGGCTTGGGGAAGGAGGACACCTCCCAGCCATCCGTGGCGGGTACCACGGATGCTGAGCTGCTGTGGGGAGGGACAGTGCCCACCTGTACCTGGGTGGTCTCAAGGGTCCTCACTGGCTCTGGCTGGCTTCCCGGGAACAGAGCAACACCTGCTCCCAAAACAGAACGAGCCAGTGGGCTGGGAGACCTCAAGGCTGCGTGCGTCCCGGCCATCTCCGCTTTACAGAAGATTGTAAACCTTGACCGGCTTTGGCTCCTTGCCAGGGCTGGCCCTTTGTGAGCAGACCCCACATTAAAGGCCACCTGGGGTTTATTTACTCGACTCTGACAACCTCGGAAATCAAAGTTGCAGTTGAACTTCTGACAGTGTCTTTTATTAATGCCTTTAATGTCTGGCTTTCGACCACTGGGGGCTTTCCATGGAGAGCGTGCTCTGTCTGCGGTGCGAGTGCATACTTGTGCGTGCACGGACCGTACGTTTCTCCTTGCAGGAGGACACGTGTGGCCTGAAGGCCTGCATGAGCGGCGGTCTGAGCGCACTTGTCTGGTCACACGTTTGCATGTGCATCTATCCTGCGCATGTGCACGCTTGGCCACAGGGATGTGCAACGTGTAACCCGCTGCTCACATGAGCATGTTCAAGCATATGCGCTTGGGCGCATATCCGCGGTGCATGTGTGTGTCACGTTTATGTGTCCAGGTGTGTGCATATGCTCCGGGGGGTAGACACAGCCTGCATGCCGCATTTGCATCCATCAGTGTGAAAACAGACTCACGGCTATAAACTCTTTGCTCTGATCTGAACCAAAAAAGAGAGGGAGACAGAGAGAGTTATTTGCATCGCTTAGCCCTGGATGTGAACCTCATTTTGGTGGGAAACGAACACAGCAGCAGTCTGTAAGAATCCATCAGTCCCCATTCCCAGGCCTGTAGATTTGAATAAGCCCATGAAAAGCTTACTGTTAAGTGATTTCTCTCATCCTGGCTCCCCTGCCTGGCCTTTCTCCACAGCCACATTGATCAGCAACTCCTGGGAGAATGAAGAGCAGGCCCAGGGTGTCCTTGGCCTCAGTTTTTACCTGCTGAGCAACCCAGGACAAGCTGAGAGCCAGACCAGCCTGAGATTCTCACAGCGGGAGGGCAGCCCATGCAGCCCCCAGCAATGCACATAGGTCCCTCTGTCTGGTCCACCCAGCAGACCACACAGTATTGCACTGTGAGTTGTGTTCAGTGATGTCTTCTAGCCATCCCAGACAAAGCCTTGGAGCAAGGTTTAGGTCACATGCCTCTACCCCAGATGGTTCCCTGGAAGAAACAGAGCGCAAGGTCACCATTGGCAAATGGCTAATGATTGACAGGCC
The DNA here is from genome assembly GCF_937001465.1 of Orcinus orca. Classification (NCBI taxonomy): domain Eukaryota; kingdom Metazoa; phylum Chordata; class Mammalia; order Artiodactyla; family Delphinidae; genus Orcinus; species Orcinus orca. Next base: position 85,582,599 of record NC_064575.1, read on the forward strand.
CTGGAGGCACAAGGACCCCTGTGCTCAGTTGTGCAAGTCCCGTGCTGCTCAGCACCAGGGGGCGTGAGTCACACAGTTTTCTATGCAAACAGCTCTCTGTGAGTTGGGCAGTGCACACCCTGTGCACCCTTGCATGGCAGACCTGGCTGTGCCCACACTGCCCTGCATGACCTTGGCCTTCCCACAGCTTCCCTGAGACAGGACCCAGGGAATGTTAGGAGCTTCCTCCAGGTCATGTTTTTTCCTGAGAATAAAAATATTTTATACTGACATATTTTTATATTTTCCAGGGACAAGTCCAGGCCAGGTCTGTTCAGCCTCCTGAGCTCAGGAAAGCCACTTACTCTACTTCACCTTGTTTTCTTCATACAAATGCCTGCCTGCCTCCCTGAAGGCTGGTGGAGTCACATAATAAAGTTATGTGGGCACTTTGTCCATGGGGCAGACTTGCTGAAACTATCAATAATAACACAATAGCAGTAGCGACGAGCTTCTCATCATC